>NC_069505.1:403424557-403794116 GCF_027579735.1 Bombina bombina | reverse complement strand
TCTGTTTGAGCATATGCTTTCTTTGGACATTAATTACTTTCATGGAAAGTATTGTTCTTTTTAGACATCTCTTCAGCTAGAACAGTTTTTTGAATTATCTGTTCTTTCTTGTGAATCTCCTTTTTCTGATTTTTTTCATCAGGATAAGGTGGTTTTTGCTGTCCTCATTTCAATTTTTACCTAAGTTGTGATTTCTAACAACATTAGTAGAGGAATTATTGTCCCTTCCTTGTGTCCTAATCTTAAGAATTCTTTGGTAAGATTCTTATTTTCTTTGGATGTGGTAAGAGTTTTGAAATATTATGTTGAAGCTACTCAGATTTCAGACAGACTTTTAGTCTATTTGTTATCTTTTCTGGTTTTAGGAAAGGTCAGAAGGCTTCTGCCTTTTCTTTGGCATCTTGGTTAAAGCTTTTGATTCATCATGCTTATTTGGAGTCGGGTTAATCTCCGCCTCTGAGGATTACGGCTCATTCTACTAGGTCAGTTTCTTCTTCCTGGACTTTTAAGAATGAAGCTTCTGTTGATCAGATTTGCAAAGCAATGACTTGGTCTTCTTTGCATACTTTTACTAAATTCTACCATTTTTTATGTTTTCTCTTCTTCAGAAGCAGTTTTTGGTAGAATAGTACTTCAGACAGCTGTTTCAATTTGATTCTTCTGCTTATAACTTCAGTTTTTTCATTATAAAAATTGAAACTTTTGATTTGGGTAGTGGATTAATTTTTCAGCGGAATTGGCTGTCTTTATTTTTTCCCTCCCTCTCTAGTGATACGTCACTAGCTCATGGACTCTTGCTAATTACATGAAAGAAAACATAATTTATGTAAGAACTTACCTGATAAATTCATTTCTTTCATATTAGCAAGAGTCCATGAGGCCCACCCTTTTTGTGGCGGTTATGATTTTTTTGTATAAAGCACAATTATTCCAATTCCTTATTTTTGATGCTTTTGCTCCTTTCTTATCACCCCACTTCTTGGCTATTCGTTAAACTGATTTGTGGGTGTGGTGAGGGGTGTATTTATAGGCATTTTAAGGTTTGGGAAACTTTGCCCCTCCTGGTAGGAATGTATATCCCATACGTCACTAGCTCATGGACTCTTGCTAATATGAAAGAAATGAATTTATCAGGTAAGTTCTTACATAAATTATGTTTTTCTGAGGGGACAAAATTTAGTCCTAGTTCTAATACTTTCTGTTCACTCTCTGTTAAATTATATGTAGATAGATTGACTACAGTATTTAACTGTACTTTGCTAGTCCCCTGCCTCTCCTGGTCGGATATCTGTCCTGTCTGTAATTTCCTCTGCCTATATCTATCTGCTAATGTGTAGCAATACCTAGGCTTGTGGCTTTTACGGAACATAACGGCCTTATCTTAATGACACGATCTTTAGAGATTGCGCGCCCTTTTTGTGACTGGCGCAGTGCACTACGTGACGGGTGCGGTTACGTTGTTTCTCACTTCCGTAGGCTGACTGTGTGCCACAGAGAGAGAGTCTGGCTCGTGAGATGTCTGGTTCATAGGAGGTGGTGAGTGCCTAAGCCATTGGGGGTGTAAAGAGGGTGCCAGTTTTTGTCATTTTTGTAATCCCAAGATTATGGAGGATTCTGATATGTTAGACACGGATGTCTCCGATACGGAGAATGCGTCTTGTGATGAATATGAAATGGCCCGGGTAATCAGTTATGTTCTGATTGCCGTTCTAGAGTACTTTCTTCTCCCGAATCTGGAAGCTTAGAGTGTGTTGAGCCACCCGCCCCCGAGGTTTCCATTTCCCGGGAGGCGCGTGCCCCAGACCCTTTCTCGGCTAAGCAAGCAGGTGTCCCTATGGCCTTTACTCCTTCTCCGGAGGGTGGCTTGTTTCCTCCAGAGGTTACGGCACGGTTCCGCATGGCCATCTCTAAGGTGCTGACTCATTTATATCTCCCAATTGAAATATTTCTAAGATACTGTCCGTGTTCTGTTAACCAGGGCCCGTCGGGCGTGTGATAACCTGATTCAGTTCGGCCTTCTGGGGAAGCGTTGGCCTCTGAGGCTTCATGAGCCCCAACCTCGGGGCCAGGGTCTTTCGTTGATCCGGCGAGGGATGATTTTGCCTTCCGTTATAGGCTGGCTCTTCTTCGTGTTCTTTTAAGACATGTTTTGGCGATGTTAGAGGATCCCTTTCCTAGTGGGCCGAGGGATCCGAGGCCTTAGATGCTGGATGGCAAATTGGAATGACGTTTGGGGATGAAGCCAATCTCCTTAACATCTCCGTTTTTATTTATGTTTCGGTTCCAGTTCTGAGCTTGGGTGGATGGGGCCTCTGATCGGCTGGTCCCGTTGGCGTTCTCATTCACCTTGGGTGTTCACCCGATGGGTGCTGTCTTCCTTTTATTTTTGATCCGGATGAATGTGTTTAATTTGTTTTTCTTAAGCTCATGTCTGTTAGATTTTAGTTTTTGAGAACGTTCTTCTCTGGAACTGATACTTGCAATTTTGTAGTCGTGTGGGAACACTTTTTGAATAATAGAATTTTATGTTTTTCTAGTTCATTTATCGATCCTTTGGGTCAAATTTTCTTGTACCTCGGGCAGTTGTGGAGTATCCTTATACCAAGCCAGGTACTGGTCGGACGCTGCTTTTTTTTTTTTTTTTTTTTTTCTTCACATCTTTATTTATATACCATCTCAGTATACAATTCCATATCAAATCAAATAAAAGGCAAAAGCACATTATAACAGGTATTGTTAGTATAGCCCTAAAAGGGAAAACAAATAGAACCATAAAGGCATTTACAATTTCCATTATTAACGATACATAAATACATATAACGCATATATCTTATCATAATAAATATTAACTCCTTTCAGGGTGAAAAAAAACCCCAATAACATTTATAAGATTTACATAAATTAACATTGAAAGACGTATTATACTAGGCATTGTCACTGTAACCACAGAATAAATGTACCGTTTTAGGTGTTTTCAATTATCATTAATACAGCATGCATTCCTTATCATACCAAGTGTTAACTCCTTTCTAAAGGAGGAGAACAATTATAACAATAGCATTTGTATTGTTTTACATATTTAAACAGTATATACTAAAGTTCACTTTATACCTAAAATAAATCCAACAGAAAAAGAAACACAGTTTATGACGGACATCAATAATTTAACCATCAACTAAGAAATAACACCATAAAGGTGTTTCTAAATATCCTTGTTGATATTAAATGTAAAGTAAAAAAAAAAAATAGCAATAATAATTATTAGTTTTTGCATGTTTTAATGCTGCATAATAAACTTCCCTTTTACCTTAAATTAAATGATTTGTATAAAGTATGGTAATTTTTCTAAAAAACTAAAAAAACAAAAACAAAACAGAGAAAAAAAAAGCCCCTGTTTATCTCTCTCTCCACTCTCCCCCTCCCCCCTCTACCCCTCTATTACGCCAGGTATTCATTATTTGCAATAGCCAATTCGAGGTAGACAGTGCCCCTAAAGGGTGCAATTAATTGCGCTTGTATTTCCTCTGGGAAACTCACAATTATATTTTTCCATTTGTATAAAAAACGTTTAACTTGAGGTTCTGAACTTACTGAGGTATCAATTTGTTCCAATATTAGTTGGTTTTTAAGTTTCTGAATGAATTCCCTCAGATTTGGGGTTTTGCTAGATTTCCAATATTTCGAGATCAAAAGTCTGCCCGTTATAATTATAATATTTAACTGGCGGATATATTTGAACTGAGTTTCTTCTTGGCTGACAAAGAAAAAGATCTGTTTATCAGTTAATTGTATATTACTTTGATTAATTTTATTAACCCAGTTATTTACTTTATACCAGAATTTTTTTATTTTAGTACAGTCCCAAAAACAATGGTATAGATCTGCGTTTAAGGTCTTAAATCTCTGACAACGTGCCTCTGTTTTGTCCCATCTAGCCTTCATCTGGGGTGTGATATATGTTTTATTTTTAAATTTAGTATGAGTTTCTCTCCAAGAGGAAGAGATTGTCGCTCTATCTATGAGTTTAAAACTTTCCTGGAATTTTTCCGGTGGGACCTGCCAAGTATCTGTTAGGCTTTGTAAATTGTTATGTCCATAGGTAGAGATAATTGTTTTGTATATTGCTGAGATATTGTACTTGCCTACTTTAAACAGGTTTAAAACAAGTTCTAGACTATCCCATGACTCAACTCCTGCACTATTCTGCAAGGCGACTTGAACATAATGTCGTATCTGACGAAAGGCAAAAAATTCTCTATTTGTTATATCAAATTCTTGTTTAATTTTAGAAAAAGTTTTACATACCCCTAGCTCTTTATTTATAAGTTGATATACCATATTTATTCCTTTCAAGGCCCAATTTTTAAATATTTTAAAATCTAATGCTGGTGTAAATTTGGGATTACCAGCAATGGGTAGGTATTTAGAGAAGGATATGTTAACATCTAAAGTTATAAGTATTTTCTGCCATGCTACAATCACAGTTTGTATCGTAGGAAATTGTCTAATCTTATTGGGCCATTTATCAGGCAGAGTATGAAGAAGTGCGTGCAGTCAGAGAGTATGGATTTATTAAAGTTCCCTCCAAGTGCAGTACTGCGTAATAGTCAGCACCAACCAGCCAGTCTGGTGCGATCTTTCCAGTACAGACTAAATTACATACTTCTATATCAGGCAACACGAATCCTCCTTCAGTTCTGAAGAGAGTTTCTCTTGTAAGGTGTATCCAGTCCACGGATCATCCATTACTTGTGGGATATTCTCATTCCCAAGTTGCAAGAGGACACCCACAGCAGAGCTGTCTATATAGCTCCTCCCCTCACTACCATACCCAGTCATTCTCTTGCAACTCTCAACAAGCATGGAGGTAGTAAGAGATAAGTGGTGAAATGTAGCTGTTATTTTGCTTCAATCAAGAGTTTATTATTTTTAAATAGTACCGGAGTTGTGCTATTTTGTTCCAGGCAGGAAAAAAGAAGAATCTGCCTGTGATTTCTATGATCTTAGCAGGTTGTAACTAAGATCCATTGCTGTTCTCACACATGGCTGAAGAGAGAGATAACTTCAGCGGGGCAATGGCGTGCAGGTTATCCTGCTATGAGGTATGTGCAGTTAATATTTTTCTAGAAGATGAAATGAAGGCTAGAAAATGCTGCTGATACCAATTTTATGTAAGGTAAGCCTGAATACAGTGATTTAATAGCGACTGGTATCATGCTTACTTTCTGAGGTAAAACTCTTTTATATTTACAATATAAAATGTTTGCTGGCATGTTTAAATGTTTTTATATATACTTTGGTGATAAAACTTTTTTGGGGCCTAGTTTTTTTCCACATGGCTGGCTTAAATTTGCCTAGAAACAGTTCCCTGAGGCTTTCCACTGTGTTTCTATGAGTGGGAGGGGCCTAGTTTAGCGCTTTTTTGCGCATTAACTATTACAGACTGAGACATCCAGGAGTTCCCTGAATGCTACAGGACATCTCTAAAGGGCTTTCTCTTACAAGGTGTATCCAGTCCACGGATTCATCCTTGTGGGATATTCTCATTCCCTACAGGAAGTGGCAAAGAGAGCACACAGCAAAACTGTCCATATAGTTCCCCCTCTGGCTCCGCCCCCCCAGTCATTCTCTTTGCCGCTCTAACAAGTAGCATCTCCACGGGAGGGTAAAGTGAATGTGGTGTTAGATTTGTAGTTTTTATATCTTCAATCAAAAGTTTGTTATTTTTAAATAGTGCCGGTTTGTACTATTTACTCTCTAGCAGAAAGTGAAGAAGAATTCTGCTGAGAGGAAAATGATTTTAGCATGTTGTAACTAAAATCCACTGCTGTTCCCACACAGGACTGAGGAGTACCAGAAAACTTCAGTTTGCAGGCTTAACTGCTACAAGGTATGTTCAGTCATCTTTTTCTAGTCAAGACTTAGTAATGCTAGAAGACTGACAAGAATCCCCATGTGGGGAAGGTAAAGCCATATTCTGAGACTCAGTATAGAAGGAAGGCTTAATTAACAGGGCTCAAAGACTGGTGGACACTGTTAAATGGCAATCGATTATTGTATTGTGAAAATATAATCATTATTCAAGTTTTTATTGCTTTTGAAGTGTTTTATGGGGTTTTATTCCACATGGCAGAATTTTAGACACCTATTTAGGGTTTTGAAGGCCCCACAACTGTGGAGAGGGAGGGGGCCTAAATTTTGCGCCTCAGTTGCGCAGTTCATATTGCAGACAGCTTCATGCAGCTTCACGTGGAGGGTCCAAAGACTATTGGAGGACTTCATAGAGGCTTATTTTCTTCAAATTAATCCCCAGGGGCAAGGTAGGGCCACAGCAGATTGCTGTGGCACGGTGCTGTAGTTTGCTAACCGGTTGTCAGCTCTAGGTTGCTCCGTTTCAGGCATTAAGGGGTTAATTGACTTGAAATTTACTGTGCAATCATTCCAAAGCATTAAGATAGTGTGGTCAAAATTTCAGAAAGCTTGGATCATTTTTTAAGATTTAGTAAAAAACTGTGCGCTTTTTCTCCAACATAGGTGTGTCCGGTCCACGGCGTCATCCTTACTTGTGGGATATTCTCTTCCCCAACAGGAAATGGCAAAGAGCCCAGCAAAGCTGGTCACATGATCCCTCCTAGGCTCCGCCTTCCCCAGTCATTCTCTTTGCCGTTGTACAGGCAACATCTCCACGGAGATGGCTTAGAGTTTTTTTGGTGTTTAAATGTAGTTTTTATTCTTCAATCAAGAGTTTGTTATTTTAAAATAGTGCTGGTATGTACTATTTACTCTGAAACAGAAAAGAGATAAAGATTTCTGTTTGTAAGAGGAAAATGATTTTAGCAACCGTTACTAAAATCGATGGCTGTTTCCACACAGGACTGTTGAGAGGAATTAACTTCAGTTGGGGGAAACAGTGAGCAGACTTTTGCTGCTTGAGGTATGACACATTTCTAACAAGACTTGGTAATGCTGGAAGCTGTCATTTTCCCTATGGGATCCGGTAAGCCATTTTTATTAAATAAGAATAAAGGGCTTCACAAGGGCTTTAAAGACTGGTAGACATTTTTCTGGGCTAAAACGATTGATTTATAAGCATTTTTAATAGTTTATAGCTTTAAGGAGTTATTTTATTCTTGGGAATTATGTTAAATAACCGGCAGGCACTGTATTGGACACCTTTTTCACTGGGGGCCTTCTCTAATCATAGGCAGAGCCTCATTTTCGCTCCACTAATGCGCAGTTGTTTTTGGGAAGCAAGGCATGCAGATGCATGTGTGAGGAGCTCAGATACATAGAAAAAGCTTACTGAAGGCGTCATTTGGTATCGTATTCCCCTCTGGGCTTGGTTGGGTCTCAGCAAAGCAGATACCAGGGACTGTATAGGGGTTAAATATAAAAACGGCTCCGGTTCCGTTATTTTAAGAGTTAAAGCTTTCAAATTTGGTGTGCAATATTTTTAAGGCTTTAAGACACTGTGGTGAAATTTTAGTGAATTTTGAACAATTCCTTCATACTTTTTCACATATTCAGTAATAAAGTGTGTTCAGTTTAAAATTTAAAGTGACAGTAACGGTTTTATTTTAAAACGTTTTTTGTACTTTGTTATCAAGTTTATGCCTGTTTAACATGTCTGAACTATCAGATAGACTATGTTCTGTATGTGAGGAAGCCAAGGTTCCTTCTCATTTAAATAGATGTGATGTATGTGACAAAAAATTTAGAGAAAATGATGCCCAAGATGATTCCTCAAGTGAGGGGAGTAAGCATGGTACTGCATCATCCCCTCCTTCGTCTACGCCAGTCTTGCCCACACAGGAGGCCCCTAGTACATCTAGTGCGCCAATACTCCTTACTATGCAACAATTAACGGCTGTAATGGATAATTCTATCAAAAACATTTTAGCCAAAATGCCCACTTATCAGCGAAAGCGCGACTGCTCTGTTTTAGAAAATACCGAAGAGCATGAGGACGCTGATGATAATGGTTCTGACATGCCCCTACACCAGTCTGAGGGGGCCAGGGAGGTTTTGTCTGAGGGAGAAATTTCAGATTCAGGGAAAATTTCTCAACAAGCGGAACCTGATGTGATTACATTCAAATTTAAATTGGAACATCTCCGCGCTCTGCTTAAGGAGGTGTTATCTACTCTGGATGATTGTGACAATTTGGTCATTCCAGAGAAATTATGTAAGATGGACAAGTTCCTAGAGGTCCCGGGGCCCCCCGAAGCTTTTCCTATACCCAAGCGGGTGGCGGACATTGTAAACAAAGAATGGGAAAGGCCCGGCATACCTTTTGTCCCTCCCCCTATATTTAAGAAATTGTTTCCTATGGTCGACCCCAGAAAGGACTTATGGCAGACAGTCCCCAAGGTCGAGGGGGCGGTTTCTACTCTAAACAAACGCACTACTATCCCTATAGAAGATAGTTGTGCTTTCAAAGATCCTATGGATAAAAAATTAGAGGGTTTGCTTAAAAAGATGTTTGTTCAGCAAGGTTACCTTCTACAACCAATTTCATGCATTGTTCCTGTCACTACAGCAGCGTGTTTCTGGTTCGATGAACTAGAAAAGTCGCTCAATAAAGATTCTTCTTATGAGGAGATTATGGACAGAATTCATGCTCTTAAATTGGCTAACTCTTTTACTTTAGACGCCACTTTGCAATTGGCTAGATTAGCGGCGAAAAATTCGGGGTTTGCTATTGTGGCGCGCAGAGCGCTTTGGCTAAAATCTTGGTCAGCGGATGCGTCTTCCAAGAACAAATTGCTTAACATACCTTTCAAGGGGAAAACGCTGTTTGGCCCTGACTTGAAAGAGATTATTTCAGATATCACTGGGGGTAAGGGCCACGCCCTTCCTCAGGATAGGTCTTTTAAGGCTAAAAATAAACCAAATTTTCGTCCCTTTCGCAGAAACGGACCAGCCCCAAGTTCTACATCCTCTAAGCAAGAGGGTAATACTTCTCAAACCAAGCCAGCCTGGAGGCCAATGCAAGGCTGGAACAAAGGTAAGCAGGCCAAGAAACCTGCCACTGCTACCAAGACAGCATGAGATGTTGGCCCCCAATCCGGGACCGGATCTGGTGGGGGGCAGACTTTCTCTCTTCGCTCAGGCTTGGGCAAGAGATGTTCTGGATCCTTGGGCGCTAGAAATAGTCTCCCAAGGTTATCTGCTGGAATTCAAGGAGCTACCCCCAAGGGGGAGGTTCCACAGGTCTCAATTGTCTTCAGACCACATAAAAAGACAGGCATTCTTACATTGTGTAGAAGACCTGTTAAAAATGGGAGTGATTCATCCTGTTCCATTAGGAGAACAAGGGATGGGATTCTACTCCAATCTGTTCATAGTTCCCAAAAAAGAGGGAACATTCAGACCAATCTTAGATCTCAAGATCCTAAACAAATTTCTCAAGGTTCCATCGTTCAAAATGGAAACCATTCGGACAATTCTTCCTACCATCCAGGAAGGTCAATTCATGACCACGGTGGATTTAAAGGATGCGTATCTACATATTCCTATCCACAAGGAACATCATCGGTTCCTAAGGTTCGCCTTTCTGGACAAGCATTACCAGTTTGTGGCACTTCCATTCAGATTAGCCACTGCTCCAAGAATTTTCACAAAGGTACTAGGGTCCCTTCTAGCGGTGCTAAGACCAAGGGGCATTGCAGTAGTACCTTACTTGGACGACATACTGATTCAAGCGTCGTCTCTACACCAAGCAAAGGCTCATACGGACATTGTCCTGGCCTTTCTCAGATCTCACGGGTGGAAAGTGAACGTAGAAAAAAGTTCTCTATCTCCGTCAACAAGAGTTCCCTTCTTGGGAACAATAATAGACTCCTTAGAAATGAGGATTTTTCTGACAGAGGCCAGAAAATCAAAACTTCTAAGCTCTTGTCAAGTACTTCATTCTGTTCTTCTTCCTTCCATAGCGCAGTGCATGGAAGTAATAGGTTTGATGGTCGCGGCAATGGACATAGTTCCTTTTGCGCGAATTCATCTAAGACCATTACAACTGTGCATGCTCAGTCAGTGGAATGGGGATTATACAGACTTGTCTCCGACGATACAAGTAGATCAGAGGACCAGAGATTCACTCCGTTGGTGGCTGACCCTGGACAACCTGTCACAAGGGATGAGCTTCCGCAGACCAGAGTGGGTCATTGTCACGACCGACGCCAGTCTGGTGGGCTGGGGCGCGGTCTGGGAACCCCTGAAAGCTCAGGGTCTTTGGTCTCGGGAAGAATCTCTTCTCCCGATAAATATTCTGGAACTGAGAGCGATATTCAATGCTCTCAAGGCTTGGCCTCAGCTAGCAAAGGCCAAATTCATACGGTTTCAATCAGACAACATGACGACTGTTGCGTATATCAACCATCAGGGGGGAACAAGGAGTTCCCTGGCGATGGAAGAAGTGACCAAAATAATTCAATGGGCGGAGACTCACTCCTGCCACTTGTCTGCAATCCACATCCCAGGAGTGGAAAATTGGGAAGCGGATTTTCTGAGTCGTCAGACATTTCATCCGGGGGAGTGGGAACTCCATCCGGAAATCTTTGCCCAAATAATTCAATTGTGGGGCATTCCAGACATGGACCTGATGGCGTCTCGTCAGAACTTCAAGGTTCCTTGCTACGGGTCCAGATCCAGGGATCCCAAGGCGACTCTAGTGGATGCACTAGTAGCACCTTGGAGCTTCAACCTAGCTTATGTGTTCCCACCGTTTCCTCTCATTCCCAGGCTGGTAGCCAGGATCAAACAGGAGAGGGTATCGGTGATCTTGATAGCTCCTGCGTGGCCACGCAGGACTTGGTATGCAGATCTGGTGAATATGTCATCGGCTCCACCATGGAAGCTACCTTTGAGACAGGACCTTCTTGTTCAAGGTCCGTTCGAACATCCGAATCTGGCCTCACTCCAACTGACTGCTTGGAGATTGAACGCTTGATTTTATCAAAGCGAGGGTTCTCAGATTCTGTCATTGATACTCTTGTTCAGGCCAGAAAGCCTGTAACTAGAAAAATCTACCATAAAATATTGAAAAAATATATCTGTTGGTGTGAATCTAAAGGATTCCCATGGAACAAGATAAAAATTCCTAAGATTCTATCCTTTCTTCAAGAAGGTTTGGAGAAAGGATTATCTGCAAGTTCTTTGAAGGGACAGATTTCTGCTTTATCTGTTTTACTTCACAAAAAGCTGGCAGCTGTGCCAGATGTTCAAGCCTTTGTTCAGGCTCTGGTTAGAATCAAGCCTGTTTACAAACCTTTGACTCCTCCTTGGAGTCTTAATTTAGTTCTTTCAGTTCTTCAGGGGGTTCCGTTTGAACCCCTACATTCCGTTGATATCAAGTTATTATCTTGGAAAGTTTTGTTTTTGGTTGCAATTTCTTCTGCTAGAAGAGTTTCAGAGTTATCTGCTCTGCAGTGTTCTCCTCCTTATCTGGTGTTCCATGCAGATAAGGTGGTTTTGCGTACTAAACCTGGTTTTCTTCCGAAAGTTGTTTCTAACATAAATATTAACCAGGAGATAGTCGTGCCTTCTTTGTGTCCGAATCCAGTTTCAAAGAAGGAACGTTTGTTGCACAATTTGGATGTAGTTCGGGCTCTAAAATTCTATTTAGAGGCTACAAAGGATTTCAGACAAACATCTTCCTTGTTTGTTGTTTATTCTGGTAAAAGGAGAGGTCAAAAAGCAACTTCTACCTCTCTCTCTTTTTGGCTTAAAAGCATCATCAGATTGGCTTATGAGACTGCCGGACGGCAGCCTCCTGAAAGAATCACAGCTCATTCCACTAGGGCCGTGGCTTCCACATGGGCCTTCAAGAACGAGGCTTCTGTTGATCAGATATGTAGGGCAGCGACTTGGTCTTCACTGCACACTTTTACTAAATTTTACAAATTTGATACTTTTGCTTCTTCTGAGGCTATTTTTGGGAGAAAGGTTTTGCAAGCCGTGGTGCCTTCCATCTAGGTGACCTGATTTGCTCCCTCCCATCATCCGTGTCCTAAAGCTTTGGTATTGGTTCCCACAAGTAAGAATGACGCCGTGGACCGGACACACCTATGTTGGAGAAAACAGAATTTATGTTTACCTGATAAATTACTTTCTCCAACGGTGTGTCCGGTCCACGGCCCGCCCTGGTTTTTTAATCAGGTCTGATGATTTATTTTCTCTAACTACAGTCACCACGGTATCATATGATTTCTCCTATGCAAATATTCCTCCTTTACGTCGGTCGAATGACTGGGGAAGGCGGAGCCTAGGAGGGATCATGTGACCAGCTTTGCTGGGCTCTTTGCCATTTCCTGTTGGGGAAGAGAATATCCCACAAGTAAGGATGACGCCGTGGACCGGACACACCGTTGGAGAAAGTAATTTATCAGGTAAACATAAATTCTGTTTTATTATTTAAAGGCACAGTACCGTTTTTTCTCAAATTGTATATTTCAGTATTTGAGTGCTGTCTAAGTCTGTTTAACATGTCTGAGCCTACAGATAGACGTTGCTCTATGTGTTTAGTAGCCATGGTGGAACCCCCTTTACATTTGTGTTTTAAGTGTGATAATGTGTCTAAGCATTTTAAAGATCACGATGTTTCACTTATAAATGTATCCCAAGATGATTCTTTAACAGAAGATAATGAGGATAGCCCACCTTCCTCTCCCCATGTGTCGACACCAGTTACGCCCGGGCAAGCGATTCCTAGTACCTCTAGCGCATTGGCCCCTATTACATTACAACAATTAGCAGCAGTCATGGATAATTCCCTTGCAGCATTTTTATCCAAACTGACAGTTTCTTTCATGTAATTAGCAAGAGTCCATGAGCTAGTGACGTATGGGATATACATTCCTACCAGGAGGGGAAAAGTTTCCCAAACCTCAAAATGTCTATAAATACACCCCTCACCACACCCACAAATCAGTTTTACAAACTTTACCTCCTGTGGAGGTGGTGAAGTAAGTTTGTGCTAGATTCTACGTTGATATGCG
Organism: Bombina bombina; assembly: GCF_027579735.1. Lineage (NCBI taxonomy): Eukaryota > Metazoa > Chordata > Amphibia > Anura > Bombinatoridae > Bombina > Bombina bombina. Next base: position 403,781,118 of record NC_069505.1, on the reverse strand, counting down.
CTCCGCAGCAGGTTGGAGCCCGGTTTTCCTCTCAGCGTGCAGTGAATGTCAGAGGGATGTGAAGAGAGTATTGCCTATTTGAATTCAATGATCTCCTTCTACGGGGTCTATTTCATAGGTTCTCTGTTATCGGTCGTAGAGATTTATCTCTTACCTCCCTTTTCAGATCGACGATATACTCTTATATATACCATTACCTCTACTGATTCTCGTTTCAGTACTGGTTTGGCTTTCTACTACATGTAGATGAGTGTCCTGGGGTAAGTAAGTCTTATTTTTGTGACACTCTAAGCTATGGTTGGGCACTTTTATATAAAGTTCTAAATATTTGTGTTTAAACATTTATTTGCCTTGATTCAGGATGTTCAATATTCCTTATTTCAGACAGTCAGTTTCATTGTTTGGGATAATGCATTTGAATAATCAATTTTTTTCTTACCTAAAAATTTGACTTTTTTCCCTGTGGGCTGTTAGGCTCGCGGGGGCTGAAAATGCTTCATTTTATTGCGTTATTCTTGGCGCGGACTTTTTTGGCGCAAAAAAATTCTTTGTTATTTCCGGCGTCGTTCTTGTCACCGGAAGTTGCATCATTTTTGACGTTTTTGCGCCAAAAGTGTCGGCGTTACCGGATGTGGCGTCATTTTTGTCGCTAAAAGCATTTAGGCGCCAATTAATGTGGGCGTCTTTTTTGGCGCTAAAAAATATAGGCGTCATTATTGTCTCCACATTATTTAAGTCTCATTGTTTATTTGCTTCTGGTTGCTAGAAGCTTGTTCACTGGTATTTTCTTCCCATTCCTGAAACTGTCATTTAAGGAATTTGATCAATTTTGCTTTATATGTTGTTTTTTCTATTACATATTGCAAGATGTCTCAGATTGACCCTGAATCAGAAGATACTTCTGGAAAATCGCTGCCTAATGTTGGATCTACCAAAGTTAAGTGTATTTGCTGTAAACTTGTGGTATCTGTTCCTCCAGCTGTTGTTTGTAATGAATGTCATGACAAACTTGTTAATGCAGATAATATTTCCTTTAGTAATGTTACATTACCTGTTGCTGTTCCATCAACATCTAATACTCAGAGTGTTCCTGTTAACATAAGAGATTTTGTTTCTAAATCCATTAAGAAGGCTATGTCTGTTATTCCTCCTTCTAGTAAACGCAAAAGGTCTTTTAAAACTTCTCATTTCTCCAACATAGGTGTGTCCGGTCCACGGCGTCATCCTTACTTGTGGGATATTCTCTTCCCCAACAGGAAATGGCAAAGAGCCCAGCAAAGCTGGTCACATGATCCCTCCTAGGCTCCGCCTACCCCAGTCATTCTCTTTGCCGTTGTACAGGCAACATCTCCACGGAGATGGCTTAGAGTTTTTTAGTGTTTAACTGTAGTTTTTCATTATTCAATCAAGAGTTTGTTATTTTCAAATAGTGCTGGTACGTACTATTTACTCAGAAACAGAAAAGAGATGAAGAATTCTGTTTGTATGAGGAAAATGATTTTAGCAACCGTAACTAAAATCCATGGCTGTTCCACACAGGACTGTTGAGAGCAATTAACTTCAGTTGGGGGAACAGTTTGCAGTCCTTTGCTGCTTGAGGTATGACACATTCTAACAAGACGATGTAATGCTGGAAGCTGTCATTTTCCCTATGGGATCCGGTAAGCCATGTTTATTACGATTGTAAATAAGGGCTTCACAAGGGCTTATTTAGACTGTAGACTTTTTTTGGGCTAAATCGATTGATATTAACACTTATTTAGCCTTGAGGAATCATTTATTCTGGGTATTTTGATATAATAATATCGGCAGGCACTGTTTTAGACACCTTATTCTTTAGGGGCTTTCCCAAAGCATAGGCAGAGTCTCATTTTCGCGCCGGTGTTGCGCACTTGTTTTTGAGAGGCATGGCATGCAGTCGCATGTGAGAGGAGCTCTGATACTTATAAAAGACTTCTGAAGGCGTCATTTGGTATCGTATTCCCCTTTGGGTTTGGTTGGGTCTCAGCAAAGCAGATACCAGGGACTGTAAAGGGGTTAAAGCTTAAAACGGCTCCGGTTCCGTTATTTTAAGGGTTAAAGCTTCCAAAATTGGTGTGCAATATTTTCAAGGCTTTAAGACACTGTGGTGAAAGTTTGGTGAATTTTGAACAATTCCTTCATGTTTTTTCGCAATTGCAGTAATAAAGTGTGTTCAGTTTAAAATTTAAAGTGACAGTAACGGTTTTATTTCAAAACGTTTTTTGTACTTTCTTATCAAGTTTATGCCTGTTTAACATGTCTGAACTACCAGATAGACTGTGTTCTGAATGTGGGGAAGCCAGAATTCCTATTCATTTAAATAAATGTGATTTATGTGATAATGACAATGATGCCCAAGATGATTCCTCAAGTGAGGGGAGTAAGCATGGTACTGCATCATTCCCTCCGTCTACACGAGTCTTGCCCACTCAGGAGGCCCCTAGTACATCTAGCGCGCCAATACTCCTTACTATGCAACAATTAACGGCTGTAATGGATAATTCTGTCAAAAACATTTTAGCCAAAATGAACCCTTGTCAGCGTAAGCGTGGATGCTCTGTTTTAGTTACTGAAGAGCATGACGACGCTGATATTAATATCTCTGAAGGGCCCCTAACCCAATCTGAGGGGGCCAGGGAGGTTTTGTCTGAGGGAGAAATTACTGATTTAGGGAACATTTCTCAGCAGGCTGAATCTGATGTGATTACATTTAAATTTAAATTGGAACATCTCCGCATTTTGCTTAAGGAGGTATTATCCACTCTGGATGATTGTGAAAATTTGGTCATCCCAGAGAAACTATGTAAAATGGACAAGTTCCTAGAGGTGCCGGGGCTCCCAGAAGCTTTTCCTATACCCAAGCGGGTGGCGGACATTGTTAATAAAGAATGGGAAAGGCCCGGTATTCCTTTCGTCCCTCCCCCCATATTTAAAAAATTGTTTCCTATGGTCGACCCCAGAAAGGACTTATGGCAGTCAGTCCCCAAGGTCGAGGGAGCGGTTTCTACTTTAAACAAACGCACCACTATTCCCATAGAGGATAGTTGTGCTTTCAAAGATCCTATGGATAAAAAATTAGAAGGTTTGCTTAAAAAGATGTTTGTTCAGCAGGGTTACCTTCTACAACCCATTTCATGCATTGTCCCTGTCACTACAGCCGCATATTTCTGGTTTGATGAACTGATTAAGGTGCTCGATAGTGACTCTCCTCCTTATGAGGAGATTATGGACAGAATCAATGCTCTCAAATTGGCTAATTCTTTCACTCTAGACGCCTCTTTGCAATTGGCTAAGTTAGCGGCTAAGAATTCTGGGTTTGCTATTGTGGCGCGCAGAGCGCTTTGGTTGAAATCTTGGTCGGCTGATGCGTCTTCCAAGAACAAGCTACTAAACATTCCTTTCAAGGGGAAAACGCTGTTTGGTCCTGACTTGAAAGAGATTATCTCTGATATCACTGGGGGTAAGGGCCACGCCCTTCCTCAGGATCGGCCTTTCAAGGCAAAAAATAGACCTAATTTTCGTCCCTTTCGTAAAAACGGACCAGCCCAAGGTGCTACGTCCTCTAAGCAAGAGGGTAATACTTCTTAGGCCAAGCCAGCTTGGAGACCAATGCAAGGCTGGAACAAGGGAAAGCAGGCCAAGAAACCTGCCACTGCTACCAAGACAGCATGAAATATTGGCCCCCGATCCGGGACCGGATCTGGTGGGGGGCAGACTCTCTCTCTTCGCTCAGGCTTGGGCAAGAGATGTTCTGGATCCTTGGGCGCTAGAAATAGTCTCCCAGGGTTATCTTCTGGAATTCAAGGGACTTCCCCCAAGGGGGAGGTTCCACAGGTCTCAGTTGTCTTCAGACCACATAAAAAGACAGGCGTTCTTACATTGTGTAGAAGACCTGTTAAAAATGGGAGTGATTCATCCTGTTCCATTAAGAGAGCAAGGGATGGGGTTCTACTCCAATCTGTTCATAGTTCCCAAAAAAGAGGGAACGTTCAGACCAATCCTAGATCTCAAGATCTTAAACAAATTTCTCAAGGTCCCATCGTTCAAGATGGAAACCATTCGAACTATCCTTCCTTCCATCCAGGAAGGTCAATTCATGACCACGGTGGATTTAAAGGATGCGTATCTACATATTCCTATCCACAAGGAACATCATCGGTTCCTAAGGTTTGCATTCCTGGACAAACATTACCAGTTCGTGGCGCTTCCTTTCGGATTAGCCACTGCTCCAAGGATTTTCACAAAGGTACTAGGGTCCCTTCTAGCGGTGCTAAGACCAAGGGGCATTGCAGTAGTACCTTACCTGGACGACATTCTGATTCAAGCGTCGTCCCTCCCTCGAGCAAAGGCTCACACGGACATCGTCCTGGCCTTTCTCAGATCTCACGGCTGGAAAGTGAACGTGGAAAAGAGTTCTCTATCCCCGTCAACAAGGGTTCCCTTCTTGGGAACAATTATAGATTCCTCAGAAATGAGGATTTTTCTAACAGAGGCCAGAATAACAAAGCTTCTGGACTCTTGTCGGATTCTTCATTCCGTTCCTCTTCCTTCCGTAGCTCAGTGCATGGAAGTGATCGGGTTGATGGTAGCGGCAATGGACATAGTTCCTTTTGCGCGCATTCATCTCAGACCATTACAACTGTGCATGCTCAGTCAGTGGAATGGGGACTATACAGACTTGTCTCCAAAGATACAAGTAAATCAGAGGACCAGAGACTCACTCCGTTGGTGGCTGTCCCTGGACAACCTGTCACAAGGGATGACATTCCGCAGACCAGAGTGGGTCATTGTCACGACCGACGCCAGTCTGACGGGCTGGGGCGCGGTCTGGGGATCCCTGAAAGCTCAGGGTCTTTGGTCTCGGGAAGAATCTCTTCTACCGATAAATATTCTGGAACTGAGAGCGATATTCAATGCTCTCAAGGCTTGGCCTCAGCTAGCAAGGACCAAGTTCATACGATTTCAATCAGACATTGCATCCGGGGGAGTGGGAACTCCATCCGGAAATCTTTGCCCTAGTCACTCAGCTGTGGGGCATTCCAGACATGGATCTGATGGCCTCTCGTCAGAACTTCAAAGTTCCCTGTTACGGGTCCAGATCCAGGGATCCCAAGGCGGCTCTAGTGGATGCACTAGTAGCACCTTGGACCTTCAAACTAGCTTATGTGTTTCCGCCGTTTCCTCTCATTCCCAGGCTGGTAGCCAGGATCAATCAGGAGAGGGCGTCGGTGATCTTGATAGCTCCTGCGTGGCCACGCAGGACTTGGTATGCAGATCTGGTGAATATGTCATCGGCTCCACCTTGGAAGCTACCTTTGAGACGAGACCTTCTTGTTCAGGGTCCGTTCGAACATCCGAATCTGGTTTCACTCCAGCTGACTGCCTGGAGATTGAACGCTTGATTTTATCGAAGCGAGGTTTCTCAGATTCTGTTATCGATACTCTTGTTCAGGCCAGAAAGCCTGTAACTAGAAAGATTTACCACAAAATTTGGAAAAAATATATCTGTTGGTGTGAATCTAAAGGATTCCCTTGGGACAAGGTTAAGATTCCTAGGATTCTATCCTTCCTTCAAGAAGGATTGGAAAAAGGATTATCGGCAAGTTCCCTGAAGGGACAGATTTCTGCCTTGTCGGTGTTACTTCACAAAAAGCTGGCAGCTGTGCCAGATGTTCAAGCCTTTGTTCAGGCTTTGGTTAGAATTAAGCCTGTTTACAAACCTTTGACTCCTCCTTGGAGTCTCAATTTAGTTCTTTCAGTTCTTCAGGGGGTTCCGTTTGAACCCTTACATTCCGTTGATATTAAGTTATTATCTTGGAAAGTTTTGTTTTTAGTTGCAATTTCTTCTGCTAGAAGAGTTTCAGAATTATCTGCTCTGCAGTGTTCCCCTCCTTATCTGGTGTTCCATGCAGATAAGGTGGTTTTACGTACTAAACCTGGTTTTCTTCCGAAAGTTGTTTCTAACAAAAACATTAACCAGGAGATTATCGTGCCTTCTCTGTGTCCGAAACCAGTTTCAAAGAAGGAACGTTTGTTGCACAATTTGGATGTTGTTCGCGCTCTAAAATTCTATTTAGATGCTACAAAGGATTTTAGACAAACATCTTCCTTGTTTGTTGTTTATTCAGGTAAAAGGAGAGGTCAAAAAGCAACTTCTACCTCTCTCTCTTTTTGGATTAAAAGCATCATCAGATTGGCTTACGGGACTGCCGGACGGCAGCCTCCCGAAAGAATCACAGCTCATTCCACTAGGGCTGTGGCTTCCACATGGGCCTTCAAGAACGAGGCTTCTGTTGATCAGATATGTAGGGCAGCGACTTGGTCTTCACTGCACACTTTTACCAAATTTTACAAGTTTGATACTTTTGCTTCTTCTGAGGCTATTTTTGGGAGAAAGGTTTTGCAAGCCGTGGTGCCTTCCATTTAGGTGACCTGATTTGCTCCCTCCCTTCATCCGTGTCCTAAAGCTTTGGTATTGGTTCCCACAAGTAAGGATGACGCCGTGGACCGGACACACCTATGTTGGAGAAAACAGAATTTATGTTTACCTGATAAATTTCTTTCTCCAACGGTGTGTCCGGTCCACGGCCCGCCCTGGTTTTTTTTAATCAGGTCTGATAATTTATTTTCTTTAACTACAGTCACCACGGTACCATATGGTTTCTCCTATGCTAATATTCCTCCTTAACGTCGGTCGAATGACTGGGGTAGGCGGAGCCTAGGAGGGATCATGTGACCAGCTTTGCTGGGCTCTTTGCCATTTCCTGTTGGGGAAGAGAATATCCCACAAGTAAGGATGACGCCGTGGACCGGACACACCGTTGGAGAAAGAAATTTATCAGGTAAACATAAATTCTGTTTTTTCAGATGAATTTTTAAATGAACATCATCATTCTGATTCTGATAATGTTTCCTCTGGTTCAGAGGATTCAGTTTCAGAGGTTGATGCTGATAAATCTTCATATTCAAAATGGAATTTATTCGTTCTTTACTTAAAGAAGTCTTAATTGCATTAGAGATAGAGGAATCTGGTCCTCTTGATACTAAATCTAAACGTTTAAATAAGGTTTTTAAATCTCCTGTAGTTATTCCAGAAGTTTTTCCTGTCCCTGATGCTATTTCTGAAGTAATTTCCAGGGAATGGAATAATTTGGGTAATTCATTCACTCCTTCTAAACGTTTTAAACAATTATATCCTGTGCCATCTGACAGATTAGAGTTTTGGGACAAAATCCCTAAAGTTGATGGGGCTATCTCTACACTTGCTAAACGTACTACTATTCCTACGGCAGATAGTACTTCGTTTTAGATAGGAAAATTGAATCCTTTCTAAGAAAAGCTTACTTATGTTCAGGTAATCTTCTTAGACCTGCTATATCTTTATCGGATGTTGCTGCAGCTTCAACTTTTTGGTTGGAAGCTTTAGCGTAACAAGTATCAGATCATAATTCTCATAGCATTGTTAATCTTCTTCAACATGCTAATTATTTTATTTGTGATGCCATCTTTGATATCATTAGGGTTGATGTCAGGTATATGTCTCTAGCTATTTTAGCTAGAAGAGCTTTATGGCTTAAAACTTGGAATGCTGATATGTCTTCTAAGTCAACTTTGCTTTCCCTTTCTTTCTAGGGTAATAAATTATTTGGTTCACAGTTGGATTCTATTATTTCAACTCTTACTGGGGGGAAAGGAACTTTTTTACCACAGGATAAAAAATCTAAAGGTAATTTTAGGTCTACTAATCGTTTTCGTTCCTTTCGTCACAATAAGGAACAAAAGCCTGATCCTTCCCCTACAGGAGCAGTATCAGTTTGGAAACCATCTCCAGTCTGGAATAAATCCAAGCCTTTTAGAAAGCCAAAGCCAGCTCCCAAGTCAACATGAAGGTGCGGCCCTCATTCCAGCTCAGTTGGTAGGGAGCAGATTACGATTTTTCAAAGAAATTTGGATCAATTCGATTCACAATCTTTGGATTCAGAACATTGTTTCACAAGGGTACAGAATAGGCTTCAAGATAAGGCCTCCTGCAAGAATATTTTTCTTTCCCGTGTCCCAGTAAATCCAGTGAAGTCTCAAGCATTTCTGAAATGTGTTTCAGATCTAGAGTTGGCTGGAGTAATTATGCCAGTTCCAGTTCTGGAACAGGGGCTGGGGTTTTACTCAAATCTTTTCATTGTACCAAAGAAGGAGAATTCCTTCAGACCAGTTCTGGATTTAAAAATATTGAATCATTATGTAAGGATACCAACATTCAAAATGGTAACTATAAGGACTATTCTGCCTTTTGTTCAGCAAGGGCATTATATGTCCACAATAAATTTACAGGATGCATATCTGCATATTCCGATTCATCCAGATCACTATCAGTTTCTGAGATTCTCTTTCCTAGACAAGCATTACCAGTTTGTGACTCTGCCGTTTGGCCTAGCAACAGCTCCAAGGATTTTTACAAAGGTTCTCGGTGCCCTTCTCTCTGTAATCAGAGAACAGGGTATTGTGGTATTTCCTTATTTGGACGATATCTTGGTACTTGCTCAGTCTTCACATTTAGCAGAATCTCATACGAATCGACTTGTATTGTTTCTTCGAGAACATGGTTGGAGGATCAATTTACCAAAAAGTTCATTGATTCCTCAGACAAGGGTAACCTTTTTAGGTTTCCAGATAGATTCATTGTCCATGACTCTGTCTTTGACAGACAAGAGACGTCTAAAATTGGTTTCAGCTTGTCGAAACCTTCAGTCTCAATCATTCCCTTCGGTAGCCTTATGCATGGAAATTCTAGGTCTTATGACTGCTGCATCGGACGCGATCCCCTTTGCTCGTTTTCACATGCGACCTCTTCAGCTCTGTATGCTGAACCAGTGGTGCAGGGATTATGCAAAGATATCTCAATTAATATCTTTAAAACCGATTGTATGACACTCTCTGACGTGGTGGACAGACCACCATCGTTTAGTTCAGGGGGCTTCTTTTGTTCTTCCGACCTGGACTGTGATTTCAACAGATGCAAGTCTGACAGGTTGGGGAGCTGTTTGGGGGTCTCTGACAGCACAAGGGGTTTGGGAATCTCAGGAGGTGAGATTACCAATCAACATTTTGGAACTCCTTGCAATTTTCAGAGCTCTTCAGTCATGGCCTCTTCTAAAGAGAGAGTCGTTCATTTGTTTTCAGACGGACAATGTCACAACCGTGGCATATGTCAATCATCAAGGAGGGACTCGCAGTCCTCTGGCTATGAAAGAAGTATCTCGAATACTGGTATGGGCGGAATCCTGCTCCTGTCTAATTTCTGCGGTTCATATCCCAGGTATAGACAATTGGGAAGCGGATTATCTCAGTCGCCAAACGTTACATCCAGGCGAATGGTCTCTTCACCCAGAGGTATTTCTTCAGATTGTTCAAATGTGGGGACTTCCAGAAATAGATCTGATGGCTTCTCATTTAAACAAGAAGCTTCCCAGGTATCTGTCCAGATCCAGGGATCCTCAAGCGGAGGCAGTGGATGCATTGTCACTTCCTTGGAAGTATCATCCTGCCTATATCTTTCCGCCTCTAGTTCTTCTTCCAAGAGTGATTTCCAAGATTCTAAAGGAGTGCTCGTTTGTTCTGCTGATGGCTCCAGCATGGCCTCACAGGTTTTGGTATGCGGATCTTGTCCGGATGGCCACTTGCCAACCGTGGACTCTTCCGTTAAGACCAGACCTTCTATCGCAAGGTCCTTTTTTCCATCAGGATCTCAAATCCTTAAATTTGAAGGTATGGAGATTGAACGCTTGATTCTCAGTCATAGAGGTTTCTCTGACTCTGTGATTAATACTATGTTACAGGCTCGTAAATCTGTATCTAGGAAGATATATTATCGAGTCTGGAAGATTTACATTTCTTGGTGTTTTTCTCATCATTTTTCTTGGCATTCTTTTAGAATTCCTAGAATTTTACAGTTTCTTCAGGATGGTTTGGATAAAGGTTTGTCTGCAAGTTCCTTGAAAGGACAAATCTCTGCTCTTTCTGTTCTTTTTCACAGAAAGATTGCTAGTCTTCCTGATATTCATTGTTTTGTACAAGCTTTGGTTTGTATAAAACCTGTTAAGTCAATTTCTCCTCCTTGGAGTTTGAATTTGGTTCTGGGGGCTCTTCAAGCTCCTCCGTTTGAACCTATGCATTCGCTTGACATTAAATTACTTTCTTGGAAAGTTTTGTTTCTTTTGGCCATTTCTTCTGCTAGAAGAGTTTCTGAATTATCTGCTCTTTCTTGTGAGTCTCCTTTTCTGATTTTTCATCAGGATAAGGCGGTGTTGCGAACTTCTTTTAAAATTTTACCTAAGGTTGTGAATTCTAACAACATTAGTAGAGAAATTGTGGTTCCTTCATTGTGTCCTAATCCTAAGAATTCTAAGGAAAAGTCGTTGCATTCTTTGGATGTAGTTAGAGCTTTGAAATATTATGTTGAAGCTACTAAGGATTTCCGAAAGACTTCTAGTCTATTTGTTATCTTTTCCGGTTCTAGGAAAGGTCAGAAGGCTTCTGCCATTTCTTTGGCATCTTGGTTAAAATCTTTGATTCATCATGCTTATGTCGAGTCGGGTAAAACTCCGCCTCAAAGGATTACAGCTCATTCTACTAGGTCAGTTTCTACTTCCTGGGCGTTTAGGAATGAAGCTTCGGTTGATCAGATTTGCAAAGCAGCAACTTGGTCTTCTTTGCATACTTTTACTAAATTCTACCATTTTGATGTGTTTTCTTCTTCTGAAGCAGTTTTTGGTAGAAAAGTACTTCAGGCAGCTGTTTCAGTTTGATCTTCTGCTTATAATTTCAGTTTTTTTCATTATAAGATTTAAACTTTGTTTTGGGTGTGGATTTTTTTCAGCGGAATTGGCTGTCTTTATTTTATCCCTCCCTCTCTAGTGGCTCTTGCGTGGAAGATCCACATCTTGGGTAGTCATTATCCCTTACGTCACTAGCTCATGGACTCTTGCTAATTACATGAAAGAAAACATAATTTATGTAAGAACTTACCTGATAAATTCATTTCTTTCATATTAGCAAGAGTCCATGAGGCCCACCCTTTTTTGTGGTGGTTATGATTTTTTTTGTATAAAGCACAATTACTCCAATTCCTTAATTTTTATGCTTTCGCACTTTTTTCTTATCACCCCACTTCTTGGCTATTCGTTAAACTGATTTGTGGGTGTGGTGAGGGGTGTATTTATAGGCATTTTGAGGTTTGGGAAACTTTGCCCCTCCTGGTAGGAATGTATATCCCATACGTCACTAGCTCATGGACTCTTGCTAATATGAAAGAAATGAATTTATCAGGTAAGTTCTTACATAAATTATGTTTTTTCCTAAAAAGCGTGATAGCTAGGTTTTAAGAACAGAGTATGAGCAATCGGAAGCTTTGGAGGATTTATCTGTTGTACCCTCACAACACTCTGAAGTGTCGGTGAGGGATGTGCTGTCCGAGGGAGACATTTCTGACACTGGAAAGGTATCTCAGCGGGCAGAATCAGATTCCTACGCTGGATGATTGCGACCCCATGGTGGTCCCAGAGAAATTGTGTAAAATGGACAAATATCTAGAAGTCCCTGTATACACTGATGCGTTTCCGATCCAGAAGAGGGTGGCGGACATTGTGGATAGGGAGTGGGAGAGACCAGGTGTACCCTTTGTCCCCCTCCACCTATCTTTAAGAAAATGTTCCCCATTATTGATCCCAGGCGGGACGCATGGCAGACGGTCCCTAAGGTAGAGGGGGCAGTTTCAACACTAGCCAAGCGCACAACCATACCAATTGAAGACAGTTGTGCGTTCAAAGATCCTATGGATAAAAAATGACAAGGTTTACTAAAGAAAATATTTGTTCAACAAGGTTTCCTTCTCCAACCTATTGCCTGCATTATTCCTGTAACTACTGCAGCGGCTTTCTGGTTTGAGGCGCTGGAGGAGTCGCTCCAGACGGAGACCTCATATGACGAAATTATGGATAGAATTAAGGCGCTAAAGCTGGCAAATTCTTTTATCACAGATGCCGCTTTGCAATTAGCTAAGTTAGCGGCGAAAAATTCTGGTTTTGCCATCATGGCGCGCAGAGCGCTTTGGCTTAAATCATGGTCGGCCGATGTGTCGTCTAAGACAAAGTTACTGAAAATTCCTTTCAAGGGAAAGACCCTTTTCGGGCCCGAGTTGAAAGAGATTATTTCGTATATCACTGGGGGAAAGGGCCATGCCCTCCCGCAAGATAGGCCTTTTAAGGCTAAAAACAAGGCTAATTTTCGTTCCTTTCGCAACTTCAGGAGCGGTCCTGCTTCAACCTCTGCGACCGCAAAGCAAGAGGGTAACTCTTCACAGCCCAAGGCAACCTGGAAACCTTTGCAGGGCTGGAACAAGGGTAAACAGGCCAAGAAGCCTGTAGCTGCTACTAAGACAGCATGAAGGGGTAGCCCCCGATCCGGGACCGGATCTGGTAGGGGGCAGACTCTCTCTCTTTGCTCAGGCTTGGGCAAGAGATGTTCCCGATCCCTGGGCATTAGAGAGAGTTGCTCAGGGATATCTTTTAGAATTCAAGGACTCTCCTCCAAGGGGAAGGTTCCACATTTCTCGTCTGTCTACAGACACGACAAAGAAAGAGGCGTTCTTACGCTGTGTAGATCTACTCAAGATGGGAGTGATATATCCAGTCCCAATTACAGAACAAGGACTGGGTTTTTACTCAAACCTGTTTGTGGTTCCCAAAAAAGAAGGAACTTTCAGACCAATCCTGGATCTAAAAATTCTAAACAAATTCCTCAGAGTTCCATCCTTCAAGATGGAGACCATTCGGACAATCTTACCAATGATCCAGGAAGGTCAATATATGACTACCGTGGATCTAAAGGATGCGTACCTTCATATTCCTATCCACAAAGATCACCATCAGTTCCTAAGTTTCGCTTTTCTGGAAAAGCATTACCAGTTCGTGGCCCTTCCCTTCGTGTTGGCCACTGCTCCAAGAATTTTCACAAAGGTGCTAGGGTCCCTTTTAGCGGTACTGAGACCGCGGGGCATTGCAGTAGCACCCTATCTGGATGACATCTTAATACAGGCGTCGTCTTTTCCCAGAGCCAAGGCTCATACGGATATTGTTCTGGCCTTTCTAAGGTCTCACGGGTGGAAGGTGAACATCGAAAAAAGTTATCTGTCCCCGCTCACAAGGGTTCCCTTCCTGGGAACATTAATAGACTCGGTAGAAATGAAAATATTTCTGACTGAGGTCAGAAGGTTGAAGCTTCTAAGCACTTGCCGAGCTCTTCATTCCGTTCTTCGGCCATCTGTAGCTCAGTGCATGGAGGTAATCGGATTAATGGTAGCAGCAATGGACATAGTCCCTTTTGCTCGAATTCATCTCAGGCCACTACAATTGTGCATGCTCAAACAGTGGAATGGGGATTATGCAGATTTGTCTCCTCAAATCCATCTGGACCAGGAAACCAGAGATTCTCTTCTCTGGTGGTTGTCTCAGGATCACCTGTCTCAGGGAATGTGCTTCCGCAGACCGGAGTGGATCATCGTAACGACCGACGCCAGTCTGTTAGGCTGGGGCACGGTCTGGGGCTCCCTGAAAGCTCAGGGCCTATGGTCTCGGGAAGAGTCTCTTTTCCCGATAAACATTTTGGAACTGAGAGCGATATTCAATGCGCTCCAGGCATGGCCTCAACTAGCGACGGCCAAGTTCATCAGATTTCAGTCGGACAACATCACGACTGTAGCATACATCAATCATCAGGGAGGAACAAAGAGTTCCTTAGTGATGAAGGAAGTAACCAAGATAATCAGGTGGGCGGAGGATCACTCTTGCCACCTATCTGCAATTCACATCCCAGGAGTAGACAACTGGGAAGCGGATTTCCTAAGTCGTCAGACTTTTCACCCGGGGGAGTGGGAACTCCATCCGGAGGTATTTGCTCAGCTGACTCAGTTTTGGGGCATACCAGAGTTGGATCTGATGGCGTCCCGTCAGAACACCAAACTTCCCCTTTACGGATCCAGGTCCAGGGATCCCAAGGCGGCATTGATAGATGCTCTAGTAGCGCCTTGGTCCTTCAATCTGGCCTATGTCTTTCCACCGTTTCCCCTTCTCCCTCGGCTGGTAGCCAGAATCAAACAGGAGAAGGCCTCGGTAATTCTGATAGCGCCTGCGTGGCCACGCAGGACTTGGTATGCAGACCTAGTGGACATGTCATCTGTTCCACCATGGACACTGCCAATGAGGCAGGATCTTCTAATACAGGGTCCTTTCAAGCATCCAAATCTAGTTTCTCTGCAGCTGACTGCTTGGAGATTGAACGCTTAATTCTATCCAAGCGTGGGTTCTCTGAATCAGTCATAGATACTCTGAACCAATCTAGAAAACCTGTCACCAGGAAAATTTACCATAAGATATGGCGGAAATATCTTTGTTGGTGTGAATCCAAGGGTTACTCGTGGAGTAAGATTAGGATTCCAAGAATATTGTCTTTTCTCCAAGAAGGATTGGAGAAAGGCTTATCAGCTAGTTCCTTAAAGGGAGAGATATCCGCTCTGTCGATCCTTTTACACAAGCGTCTGGCGGCAATACCAGATGTTCAAGCGTTTGTACAGGCGTTAGTCAGAATCAAGCCTGTCTATAAACCTGTGGCTCCTCCATGGAGTCTAAATTTAGTTCTTTCAGTTCTTCAAGGGGTTCCGTTTGAACCTTTACATTCAATAGATATTAAGTTATTATCTTGGAAAGTTTTGTTCTTGGTTGCTATCTCTTCTGCTCGAAGAGTTTCAGAATTGTCTGCTTTGCAGTGTAATTCACCCTATCTGGTGTTCCATGCAGATAAGGTAGTTTTACGTACCAAACCTGGTTTTCTTCCTAAAGTTGTTTCTAATAAGAACATTAACCAGGAAATCATTGTTCCTTCCTTGTGTCCTAATCCAGCTTCAAAGAAAGAACGGCTTTTACACAATCTTGATGTGGTTCGTGCTTTGAAATTCTATTTACAAGCAACTAAGGATTTCAGACAAACATCATCTTTGTTTGTTGTCTATTCTGGTAAGAGGAGAGGTCAAAAAGCGACGGCTACCTCTCTTTCCTTCTGGTTGAAAAGCATCATCCGATTGGCTTATGAGACTGCTGGGCAGCAGCCTCCTGAACGAATTGCAGCTCATTCCACTAGAGCTGTGGCTTCCACTTGGGCCTTCAAGAATGAGGCTTCTGTTGAACAGATTTGTAAGGCAGCGACTTGGTCCTCACTGCATACTTTTGCCAAATTTTACAAATTCGATACTTTTGCTTCTTCGGAGGCTATTTTTGGGAGAAAGGTTTTGCAAGCAGTGGTGCCTTCCGTTTAGGTTACCTGTCTTGTTCCCTCCCTTCATCCGTGTCCTAAAGCTTTGGTATTGGTATCCCACAAGTAAGGATGAATCCGTGGACTGGATACACCTTGCAAGAGAAAACAGAATTTATGCTTACCTGATAAATTGCTTTCTCTTGCGGTATATCCAGTCCACAGCCCGCCCTGGCAATTAAGTCAGGTTAAAATTTCTTGTTTAAACTACAGTCACCACTGCACCCTATGGTTTCTCCTTTTTCTCCTAACCGTCGGTCGAATGACTGGGGGGGCGGTGCCAGAGGGGGAGCTATATGGACAGCTTTGCAGTGTGCTCTCTTTGCCACTTCCTGTAGGGAATGAGAATATCCCACAAGTAAGGATGAATCCGTGGACTGGATACACCGCAAGAGAAAGCAATTTATCAGGTAAGCATAAATTCTGTTTTTAGGCTTCCAAAATCGTTTGTTGGGGAAGGTAGGCCCACAGTAAGGCTGTGGCAGTTTGGTGTGACTGTTAAAAAACGTCTATATCGTTTTTTTGATCCGGTTTTTTAACTAAGGGGTTAATCATCCATTTGCAAGTGGGTGCAATGCTCTGTTAACTTATTACATACACTGTAACAATTTCGTTTGATTTACTGCCTTTTTTCACTGTTTTTC
The DNA here is from genome assembly GCF_027579735.1 of Bombina bombina. Taxonomy (NCBI): domain Eukaryota; kingdom Metazoa; phylum Chordata; class Amphibia; order Anura; family Bombinatoridae; genus Bombina; species Bombina bombina. The sequence continues at coordinate 403,765,096 of NC_069505.1, read as the reverse complement.
AAATTCTGACAAAATTTGTTTCTCTTAAAGGCACAGTACCGTTTCTTATATTTGCTTGTTAACTTGATTTAAAGTGTTTTCCAAGCTTGCTAGTCTCATTGCTAGTCTGTATAAACATGTCTGACATAGAGGAAACTCCTTGTTCATTATGTTTAAAAGCCATGGTGGAACCCCCTCTTAGAATGTGTACCAAATGTACTGATTTCACTTTAAGCAATAAAGATCATATTCTGTCTTTAAAAAATTTTATCACCAGAGGAATCTGACGAGGGGGAAGTTATGCCGACTAACTCTCCCCACGTGTCAGATCCTTTGACTCACGCTCAAGGGACTCACGCTCAAATGGCGCCAAGTACATCCAGGGCGCCCATAGCGTTTACTTTACAAGACATGGCGGCAGTCATGGATAATACACTGTCAGCGGTATTAGCCAGACTACCTGTATTTAGAGGAAAGCAAGATAGCTCTGGAGTTAGACGAAATACAGAGCATACTGACGCTTTAAGAACTATGTCTGATACTGCCTCACAATATGCAGAAGCTGAAGAAGGAGAGCTTCTTTCTGTGGGTGATATTTCTGACTCAGGGAAGATGATGCAACCTGATTCTGATATTTCTACATTTAAATTTAAGCTTGAACACCTCCACGTGTTACTCAGGGAGGTTTTAGCTGCTCTGAATGACTGTGATACAATTGCAGTGCCAGAGAAATTGTGTAGACTGGATAAATACTATGCAGTGCCGGTGTGTACTGATGTTTTTCCAATACCTAAAAGGTTTACAGAAATTATTACTATGGAATGGGATAGACCAGGTGTGCCGTTCTCTCCCCCTCCTGTTTTTAGAAAAATGTTTCCAATAGACGCCACCACACGGAACTTATGGCAGACAGTTCCTAAGGTGGAGGGAGCAGTTTCTATTCTAGCAAAGCGTACTACTATCCCTGTCGAGGGCAGTTGTGCTTTCTTAGATCCAATGGATGAAAAGTTAGAGGGTTATCTTAAGAAAATGTTTATTCAACAAGGTTTTATCCTACAGCCCCTTGCATGCATTGCGCCTGTCACTGCTGCTACGGCGTTCTGGTTTGAGTCTCTGGAAGAGGCTTTACAGGTAGCGACTCCATTGGATGAAATACTTGACAAGCTTAGAGCACTTAAGCTAGCCAATTCTTTTGTTTCTGATGCCATTGTTCATTTGACTAAACTAACGGCTGAAAATTCTGGTTTTGCTATTCAAGCGCGCAGGGCGCTATGGCTTAAATCATGGTCAGCTGACGTTACTTCAAAGTCTAAGCTGCTTAACATTCCCTTCAAGGGGCAAACCCTATTCGGGCCTGGTTTGAAGGAGATCATTTCTGATATCACTGGAGGAAAAGGTCATGCCCTTCCTCAGGATAGGTCCAAATCAAGGGCCAAACTTCAAGGCGAGTGCGGCATCAACTTCCTCTAATGCAAAACAAGAGGGAACTTTTGCCCAGTCCAAGTCGGTCTGGAGACCTAACCAGACCTGGAACAAAGGTAAGCAGGCCAACAAGCCTGCTGCTGTCCCTAAGACAGCATGAAGTATCAGCCCCCTATCCGGTAACAGATCTAGTAGGGGGCAGACTTTCGCTCTTCGCCCAGGCTTGGGCAAGAGATGTCCAGGATCCCTGGGCGTTGGAAATTGTATCCCAGGGATATCTTCTGGACTTCAGAGCTTCTCCTCCAAAGGGGAGATTTCACCTTTCACAATTATCTGCAAACCAGATAAAGAGAGAGGCATTCTTACACTGTGTTCAAGACCTCCTAGTTATGGGAGTGATCCATCCAGTTCCAAAGGAGGAACAAGGACAGGGATTTTACTCAAATCTGTTTGTGGTTCCCAAAAAAGAGGGAACCTTCAGACCAATTTTAGATCCCAAGATCTTAAATAAATTCCTCAGAGTCCCATCATTCAAGATGGAGACTATTTGTACCATCCTACCTATGATCCAGGAGGGTCAATACATGACTACAGTGGATTTAAAGGATGCTTATCTTCACATTCCGATACACAAAGATCATCATCGGTTTCTCAGGTTTGCCTTCCTGAACAGGCATTACCAGTTTGTAGCTCTTCCCTTTGGGTTAGCTACAGCCCCAAAAATCTTTACGAAGGTTCTGGGGTCACTTCTGGCGGACCGCGGGGCATAGCAGTGGCCCCTTATTTAGACAACATTCTGATACAGGCGTCAAATTTCCAAATTGCCAAGTCTCATACGGACATAGTTCTGGCATTTCTGAGGTTGCATGGGTGGAAAGTGAACGAAGAAAAGAGTTCTCTATCCCCTCTCACAAGAGTCTCCTTTCTGGGAACTCTAATAGATTCTGTAGAAATGAGGATTTACCTGACAGAGTCCAGGTTATCAAAGCTTCTAAATTCCTGCCGTGTTCTTTATTCCACTTCTCGCCCTTCGGTGGCTCAGTGTATGGAAGTAATCGGCTTAATGGTAGCGGCAATGGACATAGTGCCGTTTGCACGCCTACATCTCAGACCGCTGCAACTATGCATGCTCAGTCAGTGGAATGGGGATTACACAGATTTGTCCCCTCTACTAAATCTGGATCAAGAGACCAGGGATTCTCTTCTCTGGTGGCTATCTCGGGTCCATCTGTCCAAGGGAATGACCTTTCGCAGGCCAGATTGGACAATTGTAACGACAGATGCCAGCCTTCTAGGCTGGGAAGCAGTCTGGAACTCCCTGAAGGCTCAGGGATCATGGACTCAGGAGGAGACACTCCTTCCAATAAACATTCTGGAACTAAGAGCGATATTCAATGCTCTTCAGGCTTGGCCTCCGCTAGCGACAATGAGGTTCATCAGATTTCAGTCGGACAACATCATTACTGTGGCTTACATCAACCATCAAGGGGGAACAAGGAGTTCCCTAGCGATGTTAGAAGTCTCAAAGATAATTCGCTGGGCAGAGATTCACTCTTGCCACCTATCAGCTATCCATATCCCAGGTGTAGAGAACTGGGAGGCGGATTTTCTAAGTCGACAGACTTTTCATCCGGGGGAGTGGGAACTCCATCCGGAGGTGTTTGCACAATTGATTCATCGTTGGGGCAAACCAGAACTGGATCTCATGGCGTCTCGCCAGAACGCCAAACTTCCTTGTTACGGATCCAGGTCCAGGGACCCCAAGGCAACGCTGATAGATGCTCTAGCAGCGCCTTGGTCCTTCACCCTGGCTTATGTGTTTCCACCGTTTCCTCTGCTCCCTCGTCTGATTGCCAAAGTCAAGCAGGAGAGAGCATCGGTGATCTTGATAGCGCCTGCGTGGCCACGCAGGACTTGGTATGCAGATCTGGTGGACATGTCATCATTTTCACCATGGACTCTGCCGCTGAGACAGGACCTTCTACTTCAAGGTCCTTTCAACCATCCAAATCTAATTTCTCTGAGGCTGACTGCCTGGAGATTGAACGCTTGATTTTATCAAAGCGTGGTTTCTCCGAGTCAGTCATTGATACCTTAATTCAGGCACGAAAGCCTGTCACCAGGAAAATCTATCATAAGATATGGCGGAAATATCTTTATTGGTGTGAATCCAAGGGCTACTCATAGAGTAAGGTCAGGATTCCCAGGATATTATCTTTTCTCCAAGAAGGATTGGAGAAAGGATTGTCAGCTAGTTCCTTAAAGGGACAGATTTCTGCTCTGTCTATTCTTTTGCACAAGCGTCTGGCGGATGTTCCAGACGTTCAGGCATTTTGTCAGGCTTTAGTTAGAATCAAGCCTGTGTTTAAACCTGTTGCTCCACCTTGGAGCTTAAATTTGGTTCTTAAAGTTCTTCAGGGGGTTCCGTTTGAACCTCTTCATTCCATAGATATCAAACTTTTATCTTGGAAAGTTCTTTTTTTGGTAGCTATTTCCTTGGCTCGTAGAGTTTCCGAGTTATCTGCCTTACAATGTGATTCTCCTTATCTGATCTTCCATGCAGATAAAGTAGTTCTGCATACCAAGCCTGGGTTTTTACCTAAGGTGGTATCTAATAAGAATATCAATCAGGAGATTGTTGTTCCATCATTGTGTCCTAAACCTTCTTCAAAGAAGGAACGTCTATTACACAATCTTGACGTGGTTCGTGTTTTAAAGTATTATTTACAAGCTACTAAAGATTTTCGTTAAACATCTGCTTTGTTTGTTGTCTACTCTGGACAGAGGAGAGGCCAAAAGGCTTCGGCAACTTCTCTTTCTTTTTGGCTAAGGAGTTTGTCTACTCTGGACAGAGGAGAGGCCAAAAGGCTTCGGCAACTTCTCTTTCTTTTTGGCTAAGGAGTTTAATACGCTTAGCTTATGAGACTGCTGGCCAGCAGCCTCCTGAAAGGATTACAGCTCATTCTGATGAGGCTTCTGTTGAACAGATTTGCAAGGCGGCGACTTGGTCTTCGCTTCATACCTTTTCAAAATTCTATAAATTTGATACTTTTGCTTCTTCGGAGGCTATTTTTGGGAGAAAGTTTTTACAGGCAGTGGTACCTTCCGTTTAAGTACCTGCCTTGTCCCTCCCTTCATCCGTGTACTTTAGCTTTGGTATTGGTATCCCACAAATAATGGATGATCCGTGGACTGGATACACCTTACAAGAGAAAACATAATTTATGCTTACCTGATAAATTTTTTTCTCTTGTGGTGCATCCAGTACACGGCCCGCCCTGTCATTTTAAGGCAGGTATTTTTTAATTTTAAACTACAGTCACCACTGCACCCTATGGTTTCTCCTTTCTCTGCTTGTCTTCGGTCGAATGACTGGATATGGCAGTTAGGGGAGGAGCTATATAGCAGCTCTGCTGTGGGTGATCCTCTTGCAACTTCCTGTTGGGAAGGAGAATATCCCACAAGTAATGGATGATCCGTGGACTGGATACACCACAAGAGAAATAAATTTATCAGGTAAGCATAAATTATGTTTTTATTGGGTCCATACACATTACATAATGTAAGGGTCATTCCTGCTATTTCAAGCTGTATAATGAGATACCTTTCTTCTAAATCAACCTCTATTCTTAAAATGTTATAATGAAGTTTTTTATGAAAGAGGAAAGCAACTCCTTTTTTCCTATTTATACAGGGGGTACCCACTACTTTCCCCACCCAACCGGTTTGGAGTTTAATTAGTTTTGCCTCATTTAAATGTGTTTCTTGAAGAAAAGCAATGTCAGTTTTATGTCTCTTTAATTGTGCTAAAATCTTTTTACGCTTTTGTGGTGAAGAGATCCTCCCCCCCCCCCCCACGTTCCAGGAGGCAAGATTAATTATATCTTTCATAGTAAATTATCTAGGGGAGTATGACAAATAGGTGCAGTCTGTCCACCACAATATGAGGTGCATAAAGGGAAGAGGCCAGTAAAGAGAAGAGGAGAGAAAAAAAAAAAATATATATATATATATATATATATATATATATATATATATATATATATACATACAAAAAAATAAAAATACGTTTGAACAATATCAATGTCTTTAACTGGGACATCAGCAGCAGCATCAACAATTTACATACCCTACTATCCCAGAAATGCATGTCAATTTACAAATAAACAAGTATGTTAGCAGTTATATACAATGCAGTTTCATAAAGTAATGGCCTTTATTTTAACGAATTCCCTAACTTCCTCAGGGTTATTCAATATCCTATACTCACCATCAGTTAAAATCTTAACTTTTGCAGGGTAAGCGACTGTGGCTTTTATACCAGCCTGAATTAATTTTGTACATAAGGGGGCTATTTCTCTTCTCTTTTGAGACGTCTCAACTGAGAAATCCTGGAACATTAAAATAGGTTTACCTTCAATTAAAAAGTGGGCCTTTTGTCTGTAATGATACATGATCTTAATCTTGTCCTGGAAATTAAGAAATTTAGCAATAACAGGCCTAGTCTTAGTTGATCCGTCAGATAGTACTTTTAGTGGACCTATACAATTTGCCCTTTCTACTGTGAATGGTAATATATTGGTTGCTATTCCTAAATCCTGGGGTAAAATTAAGTAGGTCTTGATATTCGTTTGTCTCAGGGATACCCAGATATCTAACGTTACTACGTCGTGCTTGGTCTTCTAATTCAGTAAATTTATATTGTAGACTTGCTATCTGTATATTTTGTTCTTTAGTTGTTTGATCCTGTATTATCCTAGCGTCCTTCAAATCAGAGATACGTTGCTCTGCCTCATTTAATCTGAATGTAAACTGTTTAATTTCAGAGGTTAAATTACATATGTCTGTTTTGATTTGATCAAATTGAGGTAACATAAGTTCAGCTATCTCTTTAAATATATCTTGTGGGTCTAGTGTAGTAGTGTCTAATGTAGTAGCCATTAAAGGGATATTTCTAGTATTCTCAGTACTGATCCTGTGACTGTGATTTATAATTAGTGATAAATCTCTCCATGTAGGGTAAAGAAGTCTATAAAATAAGAAAAAGAAACAGAAAAAAAGTGTACAACGTACTGTAATACTGTGGTGCAAGTTTTATTTGCCCTTAAAAAGAGCCATAGTGAGAACGAAGCAAAAAAACAGAAAAGTGCCTTTGAGAGAGAAAAAGGCCTTTTTTTTTTTTTTTTTGGTTTACAGAAATGTGAGGACGGTTAACCTTTTGTGAACAGGTGAAACCAGTGCCTGTGAATATTCTTTTCTACACATAGATACCTTAAGTGAGCAGTAAATCATTTGGTGTTAATATCTATGTTAATTGAGCTTTACGATAATAGTGGCAGCAGAAAAACATTCACATTTTATAATAAACACACTTTGATACCAGTATTGCCCAGCATTCTATTCCTAGCTACAACATAGCTTGGTATAAGGCCATACCAAGATAACAAAGGTTCAATTGAAGCAGCATGGGCAGTGTTTGTATAAGTAAAAATAAAATCTAATTAACAAGACCAAAGAGTTGTATGCACCCTAGTATAACCTTTGAAGGACCTCCATGCAACAGAACAACTAGGCAAGAAAACACAATGCTTCCTAAAAAATCATTATCAGCTTTCCCTTAAGCTATTATTTTTTCCCCTCTATTTTTCCTTGTTCTATACCATTCAGTTATCTCAGAAACTAAAGAGCAGGTGGCCGTTTAGCGGGGGCCCTGGACAGTCACAATAGGTATACAATTAGTAACATATATCCTGTCCAGTAGTTCATCAAACTGGAGTCTAGGGGTAATAAAACATCAAGCAGTTATATGCCTTTCTGTGACAGAGACACTGACTTAACAGTCAGAGCAAGTTACCATACAATAGGTTGCTGTTGGTCACCTCACATCCAGGCAGTAAACTTCCTTAATCACTTTTGCAGACTTTATATGTCTAATGATCCCCTTCAGCGATTTCCACGCATACTAGTGGGCTAACCAGCCCAGGAGCCCACCAGGGTAATGTGTAGGCGCTTTCCTTTGGACCCAGGTCAGCACTAGGCAACAGGTGGGGTTACAGAGCAATTATTGCCCACTCAGGGCCTTCCGTTTCAGAAACTTTTGCCCACTTTATGAGAACAATCTTCTCCTTATAATCTTCCAGCTGGGGCTATTGTAGAGACAAACCGGTAGCCCAGGGAGGCGCAACAATTTAGTACTCCGTGTACTGCATGCACTTGACACAGCTAATTCTGCCTCACCTCTAGGCAAGCCTATTCCCCTCTCCAGATTCCTCTTACAGCTCCAGGGTCTGCAGGATCCCAGGTGGTGCGCCGCCAGTTGTTCGGCTGTTGTCACCCGTGGTGTACCTTTCTTGCTTTGTTGCCAACAGCGAGTGATGTTTATGCACCTCTTGTGTGTACCAGCTGGGCCAGGAACCCACAGCTCTCCTAGGGGTCAAGCGATAGTCACCCTTCGTTGCACCGTTGTTCTGGTGTCAGGGCCGATATTGGGCTCTCATAGGGGTCAGGCGGGGGTCACCTTCCATTACACCGATGTTCCGGTATCAAGGGCGGTATTGGCCAAGTAGGCCTGGGAAAAGAGGCCTGCAATCTCCTATGCAGGGACCGGGCTGCAAGCTGCTCAACTCGTGAGCTCAGGTATCCGCTAGCCGCAACAACACACGGCTCGAAGGATATGCTTGTTGTGGTGGAAAAACGGGAGAGACTTTACTCTGTCCCATCCGAGTAACTACACGCCAGTACCATGCGTGTTTCCGCCCCTTCGGTCGGACGCCTTTCTGCTGTTACCTGGGTTCATGTCACCCTCGTGGTGCTGATTTAATCCTGTCAAAAGATTCTGAATGTCATTTGGCCTATTGCTATGGACTCCGGACTCGGATCCTATTCAAGGTCTGAAGCCTAGTGTTTAGATACAATCCCTCTGAATGGAGGGTTGTGAGTGCTGATCTAAGGTTGGCTTTTTATGGCTACTAGCCTGGTATACGGATCTGTTTTTGCAGACGTCGCCATGGTTCTTTCAGGTCCCTGGGGACTCAGAACCGTAGTTCCATTCCTTTGGAGTAAGGAGATGTGAGTGACCTATGTGGTCTGGTGTTTCGAGTGGTCTTCACTTGAGGTTCTTACGGATGCTGACTCTTTAGCCTATTAAACATTTTCTTGCGGTGGCGGAGTCTACTTCCTTCCCGCCTTGGGTGGGTCATGTGTTCTAGAAGCGCGGGCATGTCCTCCCTCCTTTTGCTCAGAGTTGCGTTACTCTAAGAGGTGGAGTGCAGGGTTTCCCTGCCTTCCCGCCTTGGGTAGGTCATGTGGTCTTGAAGCGCGGGCATGTCCTCCCTCCTTTTGCTCAGAGTTGCGTTACTCTAAGAGGTGTAGTGCAGGGTTTCCCTGTCTTCTGTGGGGAGCTGCGAGACTTCCAGCTTTTACCCTGTTAAAGGGGTTTTTCTTTTGGAAGATCGATCCTACAAGGATCTCTGGCTGTTGTCCCTTACATATTATACCCTTTGTCTGACCTCTGTCTTCGACATTCGGGTGTTATCTGCGTCCTCGTTGCAAATCTAGCCTTGGGGCTTAACAGTGAAGAGTCGAGGTCGGTTACAGACAGTCGCCCTTCTGGGGTCAGGTAGTTGACCATTTGTCCTCAATGTTCCGTTAGGGGCTTCGTGGAGGGTGCTTACGTCTAACTCTCTGGGATGGCAAGCAAGGTCCAGGGTTCACATTCACCACCTTCGGCTGTTGGTTGCTACCTTGCCAGTGTGTGTAACACGTGGTTACGCTTGTCTACAAGATTTTTCCTTGCGATCCAAGAGCACTGAGTGCCGAATTCTTAATCTGTTCAGGAACTCTTTCAGACTCTTGGGTTTGAGGCTGTTGTTAGATCGCTAAGTCTACAGACTTTAGATGGTGCATTCTTACTCATAGGAGGCAGCTTAGAGTTCCTCAGGGAGTTAGATCTTCCGATAGATTCCGTTTTTTGAGGACTCTGGCCTAGGTCCATGTCTCTCCCTGGATGGGTGTGGATGGTTCGGTCTCACCAGAGGTGTTGGTGTTCCCGCGTGCCTCTCTCAGAGGGTGGCGGCTCTGTTTCTCATGGGAGATGCCTATCTGCCTGTGGCTTAGGTTCTAGGTCTCCCTGACGAGTCCCTACTGGTCTTCTGGCGCATTTGATGTTCCTTGTAGACTCTAGGTGTCTTTCAACTGGGTTGGCGATATAGCCGAGGAGTCTCGCCTCTATGGCAGGGTGGTTTCCGTTTCTTTTGTCCCCTTCTCTTCTAGAGTGGGGGATGGGTTCTCCTGGTACGGAGTTACCTTAGTATCTGTGGCGACCTGTGGGTCCTTGTTTTCTTGCCTTGTAAGGGTTTTTCTCTTCTTGCGTTTTCAGAATCCTGGAAAGGGAGATGTGGAGTAGTAACTGGTTCCACCGTTCCTGCAGCGGGAGGCTGGGGACTTGAACCCTGTTGGGGCTCCTGTTAAATGTTAGATTCTGATATATAGATGCTGGGCGTCTGAGAGCCCTCTTCCCTTGGGAAGTGTTCCTCTGGGGAAGACAGCAGTGTATGGGGTCTCGTACCTGAGCACAATGTCTATCCTGACTCACGGTTGCATGCCGTTTGTAGTAGCGGTCAGAGTTCTACTCGGGGGCTTTGTTCCCCGTTTCATTTTCACCCTTCATTTTTTTCTTCCAGAGGTCTGGGACTCTTGTCTTCGGTCTTTGACTAGCCTTTGGGCTGGGACTATTACCCTGGAGGGAAAGTCGGGATCGGTTACTCTATGCAGTGTTGACCGTTTTCTCTTCCAGAGTCTGTCCTCCCCTTCGGTGGGAGGACTTTTGATGTCCTCTTTTCTTTTGGCGTCTGGTGCTGGGAGGCGGACGCTCCTTGGAGCCCGGTATTCGGAGGGCTGTTGTTGAGTCTTTGGAAGGTTTGCAGTTTGAAACCAGCTACAGCTGTTTGCACTTTGAATGTGTGATAACAGGCTTTTAAACGCCTTTTCGGTGGTTTGGGTTTCACGGAAGCTGGTCATTGAGAGTCCCTGTTCAGACGGTTTGGTGTTCTCTTGGAGAGCTCTTTTCTAACTGCTGGGATAGTTATCCTATTCGGCTGTCTCAGCTAGTTTCGATCTGATACGAGGCAACAGGGAACTCATGTTTTTCTGGAGTACCTTATGGTATGGTACTGGTTCAGGGATATGAGGGTGTCCCTTGAGTCCTTTTTTAGGATGGATCTCTTTTTATTAGGTCCTTGTGTTTCTAGGGACTTCGTCTCCCTGGGCGCTACTATCGTAAGACAACCGTGGGTTGTTCTATGTTTGTTTAGCTGTGTGGAATGATCCTTTGAATTTCTCCTGGGTATCTGTTCTCCCTTTTGGGGTCAGGTAGCGGTCCTTGTCTTTCGGCCGGGTACCTTTGCAGGGTTGACTCCTCGGAGGCTGTTGTGCTCAACGGACTCTGGGACTGAGTGGTCTCTTGCTCTGCTTTGCTGGCTGTGTAACTAATATGCAGTTACCTGGGCTTCGGGTTTTCATCCCTATTGTCCATAATTTTTTTTTGAGTTTCTTAAATTTTTATTGCGAAATGATGCATTTAAAGTTACAAACACTTTTTCCTTCCTTAGAGAAAAGCGAAAATTATGGTAAAGTAATGAGATACATGATATAGCATCGAACCTTGCTTGAGAAAAGAAAACATAACATTAATAAACAGCTCCAGCTCTTCTTAAAAAATGTATGACAATGAGGGTAATTTGTTAGTCATTATTTATTATCTATGTACCATGGTAAAGTCGGGAATGTGTCATAGGGAGGGGGCTTGGGTCTGTGCGATCCGGCACTATTCCTAGTGGAAGCTTGGTACTCTTCCCATTTAAAAGGGATTGCTAAGTAGTCGCCCAATCTTTGAGTGGATACACAGTGATATTTTTCTAATAGTAGCAAGGTGGAGACAAGATCCCTCCACATGGCGAGGGAGGGGGTGGTTGTTCGTTTTCAGTGCTGTGGGATTAGGTTTTTTGCATTGTTAATCATTACATATAGCAGCTGTAGGCGTAATTTACAGGTGACCTTTGGGAATTTGTTAAACAAGATAGATATCGGTTCTCTGGGTAATGAAACCCCTATGACTTTTTTATTTCTGCAATTAACTGTGTCCAGAAAGGGGAAATATAGTAGCAATTCCACTAAATATATAGGAAAGTGCCAGGCTCGCAACAGGCTCTCCAGCAGTTGGTAGGGGATTTTTTAAAAATAGTAGCTAGTCGTGATGGGGTAAGGTACCATCTACACAGTAGTTTAACGTTCATCTCCATGATTTGTATAGAAGATGTGGATTTGGTCATGTTTTGGAGTATTCTGAGTCAATCCTTCTGAGGGAGAGTGGTCTGTAGTTCCGTTTCCCACTTACTAGTATAGGAAGGCAGATTCCTAGAATGATGTGATATTAATAATTTATATGATAGTGACAAGGAACCTCTGGTGGGAGAATTAGAGTGACAGAGTATTTCATAGGCTGATGGATCTGAGTATATTCTTTTTATCAGTATGAGTGTCTATAAAGTGCTTTAGTTGATGGTATCTGAACCAATGACAGAATATCCCTTCATATAAATCTTGTGGGCTCGTTTTAGGTTTTAGTCTACCAGACTGCAAAACTTCATAGCATGGAGCCATAGATAACAACAAAGTGAGGTTGTGTGCAGGGTTCGGTGTAATTGAGATTGGTAGGTTTGGATTAGAGAAGAGTGGGGTCAGCGAGGAATTTGTGGAAATGATGGAGATTTTTGTAAGGTATTTGTCCCATATTTTATAGGTATCTGTTGTCAGTTTTGAAGGGTGGAATTCAAATTTCCTTTGTTGGATGGGCAACCAGCAGTAACTACCCAATTGAGTTGCCCCGGCAAGTGTGTATTCCAGAGTGACCCATTCTTTGTGTGTCGAGCTTTTACACCAGTCCATAATCCGTGTTAGGAAGACCGCCCATCGATAATAAAGCAAATGAGGAACCCCCAAACCCCCACTCTCTTTAGAGCGATACATAGTGTTTTTTTTTTTTTGCTATTCTTTGTCTTTTATTCTGCCATATGTAAGCATTGATGAGATTTTGTAGGGAGAGTATATAGGAATCTGGGATGGTTATCGGAAGTGTTTGAAATATATATAATATTTTGGGTAGAATAGAAATTTTGACGGCATTAATCCTTCCTACCCATGAAAGGGTTTTATTTTGCCAAGAGCGTAATTCTTTTTGTATGTTTTGGAATAGTGTAGTGTAATTAGAAGAGAGTAGGACTTGTGGATAGTTGTATCCCAAGATACCTTACAGATTTTTTGTGGTATTTAAGTTTGTGCTCTGATTCAATTCTTTGGGCGTCCGTTTGAGAAAGGGCTGTACATAAAAATTTGGATTTATTTGAGTTAATTTTGAAATTAGAGTAAATGCCATAAAGGGAATGTTCCCCCATGAGGAAAGGCAATGAGCGAATGGGTGAGGATAAAGTCAGCAGAATGTCATCCGCATAGAGAGTAGCTTTGTATTCCTGAGGGCCAATGCGGATACCACATATGTGTTCGTTCTGCCTGATTCTGGAGGCTAGAACCTCCATAGCCAGGACGAATAAAAGAGGTGAGAGCGGACAACCCTGACGGGTGCCATAGTGAATGGAGATGATAGGGAGTCGTTTAGAACAATTTTGGCTTATTATAAAGGGAGAATATCTTGTTAATAAAGGTTTCAGGGAATCCGAATTTTAATAGCGTTTGTCTGAGAAGATTCCAGTTTAGCCTGTCGAAGGCTTTTTCTGCATCCATGGATGCTATTATTGAGGGGATTTGGTGTAAGGAGGTGTATTCAATTAGATTAAGAATTTTGGTAGTGTTGTCGCGAGCCTCACGGCCTGGGGTGAATCCTGCTTGGTTTAAATGAATAAGAGAGGGGAGAATCTTATTCAGTCTGGCCGCCAACACTTTAGCGTAGATCTTGACATCTACATTTAATAAAGAGATGGGTCTGTAATTTGCTGGACAGTCTGGCGTTTTCCCCGGTTTGGGCAAAATAGATACATGTGCCTCCAACATAGAAGTTGGGAAGAAGCTGGTAGAAGAGGTGTGGTTAAACCATATGAAGTATATGTGGTAGGAGAATGAGCAAAAAGGTCTGATAGTATCCCACTGAAAACCCATCAGGGCCTGGGCACTTTCCATTATTAAGTCCCTTGATGGTGGATTGAACTTCTGAAGGGGATATTGGGGATTTTAAATCTGTTATTTGTAGTTCAGTAAGTCTCGGCAAATTGTAAGAGTCTGAGACCATCCTGGGTTATTGTGACCACGGACGCCAGCCTTTTAGGTTGGAGTGCTATTTAGGGTTCTCTGAAGGCTCAGGGTCTTTGGACTCAAGAGGAGTCTTTGCTTCCCATAAACATTCTAAAGTTGAGAGCAATTTACAATGCCTTAATAACCTGGCCTCAACTAGCTTTAGTCAGGTTTATTAGATTTCAATCGGACAATATCACCTTGGTGGCATACTTCAATCACCAGGGAGGCACTCGGCGCTCCTTAGCAATGAAAGAGGTGACTCACATTCTGCAGTGGGCAGAGTCTCATTATTGCCTCCTCTCTGCCATCCACATCCCAGGAGTGGACAACTGGGAAGCGGAATTTCTGAGCAGGCAGATTTTTCGTCCCGGGGATTGGGCTCTTTACCCATAGGTTTTCACAATGATAACTCTCAGGTGGGGGTTCCAGAATTGGATCTGATGGCGTCTCGTCTGAACGCAAAGCTTCCAAAGTACGGCTCAAGATCAAGAGATCCTCAAGCCGTTCTGATAGACGCTCTGGCGGTGCCTTGGATCTTCAGTCTGGCGTACCTGTTCCCCTGTTTGCTCTCCTTCCTCTAGTCATTGCTCGTATCAAGCAGGAGATTGTGTCGGTGATTCTCATAGCTCCTGCCTGGCCTTGCAGGATCTGGTTTGCGCATCTGGTGAAGATGTCATCTCTTCCCTCTTGGAAGTTGCCTCTGAAGAGGGACCTTCTACTTCAGGGTCCCTTCCTCCACCCAAATCTAGATTATCTGAAGCTGACTGCTTGGAGATTGAACGCCTAGTCTTGGCTAGGCGTGGGTTTTCCGAGAAAGTAATTAATACTATGCTTCAGGCTCGTAAGCCAGTTACTCGTAAGATCTACCATAAGGTATGGTGTAAATATCTATATTGGTGTGAATCAATGAATTTCTCTTGGAGTCGAGTGAGGGTTCCTCGCATCTTGTCCTTTCTTCAGGAGGGCCTGGAGAAAGGTTTGTCAGTCAGTACTCTGAATGGTCAGATTTCTGCACTGTCTATTCTTTTGCACAAACGTCTGGCAGATTAACCAGATGTTCAAGTGTTGTTTCTACTTGCTACAGAGTTTCCAAACTTTCAGTATGATTCCCCTTATCTTATCTTTCATGCGGACAAGAAATTGTTGTTCCTCCTTTTTGTCCGAATCCTCCTTCTCAGAAGGAACGTTTCTCCAACATAGGTGTGTCCGGTCCACGGCGTCATCCTTACTTGTGGGATATTCTCTTCCCCAACAGGAAATGGCAAAGAGCCCAGCAAAGCTGGTCACATGACCCCTCCTAGGCTCCGCCTACCCCAGTCATTCTCTTTGCCGTTGCACAGGCAACATCTCCACGGAGATGGCTAAGAGTTTTTTTGGTGTTTAAATGTAGTTTTATTCTTCAATCAAGAGTTTGTTATTTTAAAATAGTGCTGGTATGTACTATTTACTCTGAAACAGAAAAGAGATGAAGATTTCTGTTTGTAAGAGGAAAATGATTTTAGCAACCGTTACTAAAATCGATGGCTGTTTCCACACAGGACTGTTGAGAGGAATTAACTTCAGTTGGGGGAAACAGTGGGCAGACTTTTGCTGCTTGAGGTATGACACATTTCTAACAAGACTTGGTAATGCTGGAAGCTGTCATTTTCCCTATGGGAACCGGTAAGCCATTTTCTTAGTTTAGTATAAGAATAAAGGGCTTCACAAGGGCTTTGAAGACTGGTAGACATTTTTCTGGGCTAAAACGATTACTTTATAAGTATATTTAATGGATGTTAACTATAAATAGTTCTTTTAATCTTGGGGATGTATTAAAAAAACGGCAGGCACTGTATTGGACACCTTTTTCACTGGGGGCCTTTTCTAGTCATAGGCAGAGCCTCATTTTCGCGCCACTAATGCGCAGTTGTTTTTGGAAAGCAAGGCATGCAGATGCATGTGTGAGGAGCTAAGAACCACTGAAAAAGCTTATTGAAGGCGTCATTTGGTATCGTATTCCCCTCTGGGCTTGGTTGGGTCTCAGCAAAGCAGATACCAGGGACTGTATAGGGGTTAAATGTAAAAACGGCTCCGGTTCCATTATTTTAAGAGTTAAAGCTTTCAAATTTGGTGTGCAATACTTTTAAGGCTTTAAGACACTGTGGTGAAATTTTGGTGAATTTTGAACAATTCCTTCATACGTTTTCACATTTTCAGTAATAAAGTGTGTTCAGTTTAAAATTTAAAGTGACAGTAACGGTTTTATTTTAAAACGTTTTTTGTGCTTTGTTATCAAGTTTATGCCTGTTTAACATGTCTGAACCATCAGATAGACGATGTTCTGTATGTTTGGAAGCCAAGGTTCCTCCCCATTTAAATATATGTGATGAATGTGACATAGTGTCCAGACAAAGTAGGGACAATGATGCCACTGATAATGATGTTGCCCAAAATGATTCCTCAAGCGAGGGGAGTAAGCATGGTACTGCATCATCCCCTTCTGGGTCTACACCAGTCTTGCCCACACAAGAGGCCCCTAGTACATCTAGTGCGCCAATCCTTCTTACTATGCAACAATTAACGGCTGTAATGGATAATTCTATTAAAAACATTTTGTCCAAAATGCCCACTTATCAGAGAAAGCGCGATTGCTCTGTTTTAGATACTGAAGAGCATGAGGACGCTGATGATAATGTTTCTGACATACCCTCACGCCAATCTGAAGGGGCCAGGAGGGAGGTTTTGTCTGAGGGAGAAATTTCAGATTCAGGAAAAATTTCTCAACAAGCTGAACCTGATGTTATTATTTTTAAATTTAAATTGGAACATCTCCGCGCTCTGCTTAAGGAGGTGTTATCTACTCTGGATGATTGTGACAATTTGGTCATTCCAGAGAAATTATGTAAGATGGACAAGTTCCTAGAGGTCCCGGTGCCCCCCGATGCTTTTCCTATACCCAAGCGGGTGGCGGACATTGTAAATAAGGAATGGGAAAGGCCCGGCATACCTTTTGTTCCTCCCCCTCCTCGACCCCAGAAAGGACTTATGGCAGACAGTCCCCAAGGTCGAGGGGGCGGTTTCTACTCTAAACAAACGCACTACTATTCCTATAGAAGATAGTTGTGCTTTCAAAGATCCTATGGATAGAGGGTTTGCTTAAAAAGATGTTTGTTCAGCAAGGTTACCTTCTACAACCAATTTCATGCATTGTTCCTGTCACTACAGCAGCGTGTTTCTGGTTCGAAGAACTAGAAAAGTCGCTCAATAAAGACTCTTCGTATGAGGAGGTTATGGACAGAGTTCAAGCACTTAAATTGGCTAACTCTTTTATCTTAGACGCCACTTTGCAATTAGCTAGATTAGCGGCGAAAAATTCAGGTTTTGCTGTTGTGGCGCGCAGAGCGCTTTGGCTAAAGTCTTGGTCAGCGGATGTGTCCTCCAAGAACAAATTGCTTAACATCCCTTTCAAAGGTAAAACGCTATTTGGCCCTGACTTGAAAGAGATTATTTCAGACATCACTGGGGGAAAGGGCCACGCCCTTCCTCAGGATAGGTCTTTTAAGGCTAAAAATAAGCCAAATTTTCGTCCCTTTCGCAGAAACGGACCAGCCTCAAATTCTACACCCTCTAAGCAAGAGGGTAATAGTTCTCAAACCAAACCAGCCTGGAGACCGATGCAAGGCTGGACCAAGGGTAAGCAGGCCAAGAAACCTGCCACTGCTACTAAAACAGCATGAAGTGTTGGCCCCCGATCCGGGACCGGATCTGGTGGGGGGCAGACTCTCTCTCTTTGCTCAGGCTTGGGCAAGAGATGTTCAGGATCCTTGGGCGCTAGAAATAGTTTCTCAAGGTTATCTCCTGGAATTCAAGGAACTACCCCCAAGGGGGAGGTTCCACAGGTCTCAATTGTCTTCAGACCAAATAAAAAGACAGGCATTCTTACATTGTGTAGAAGACCTGTTAAGAATGGGAGTGATTCATCCTGTTCCATTAGGAGAACAAGGGATGGGGTTTTACTCCAATCTGTTCATAGTTCCCAAAAAAGAAGGAACATTCAGACCGATTTTAGATCTCAAGATTCTAAACAAATTTCTCAGGGTTCCATCGTTCAAGATGGAAACCATTCGAACAATTCTTCCTACCATCCAGAAAGGTCAATTCATGACCACGGTGGATTTAAAGGATGCGTATCTACATATTCCTATCCACAAGGAACATCATCGGTTCCTAAGGTTCGCCTTTCTGGACAAGCATTACCAGTTTGTGGCACTTCCATTCGGATTAGCCACTGCTCCAAGGATTTTCACAAAGGTACTAGGGTCCCTTCTAGCGGTGCTAAGACCAAGGGGCATTGCAGTAGTACCTTACTTGGACGACATACTGATTCAAGCATCGTCTCTGTCAAAAGCAAAGGCTCATACGGACATTGTCCTAGCCTTTCTCAGATCTCACGGGTGGAAAGTGAACATAGAAAAAAGTTCTCTGTCCCCGTCAACAAGTGTTCCCTTCTTGGGAACAATAATTGACTCCTTAGAAATGAAGATTTTTCTGACAGAGGCCAGAAAATCAAAACTTCTAAGCTCTTGTCAAGTACTTCATTCTGTTCTTCTTCCTTCCATAGCGCAGTGCATGGAAGTAATAGGTTTGATGGTTGCGGCAATGGACATAGTTACTTTTGCACAAATTCATCTAAGACCATTACAACTGTGCATGCTCAGACAGTGGAATGGGGATTATACAGACTTGTCTCCGACGATCCAAGTAGATCAAAGAACCAGAGATTCACTCCGTTGGTGGCTGAACCTGGACAACCTGTCACAGGGAATGAGCTTCCGCAGACCAGAGTGGGTCATTGTCACGACCGACGCCAGTCTGGTGGGCTGGGGCGCGGTCTGGGAACCCCTGAAAGCTCAGGGGTTATGGTCCCGGGAAGAATCTCTTCTCCCGATAAACATTCTGGAACTGCGAGCGATATTCAATGCTCTCAAAGCTTGGCCTCAACTAGCAAAGGCCAAATTCATAAGGTTTCAATCAGACAACATAACGACTGTTGCATATATCAACCATCAAGGGGGAACAAGGAGTTCCCTGGCGATGGAGGAAGTAACCAAAATAATTCAATGGGCGGAGAATCATTCCTGCCACTTGTCTGCAATCCACATCCCAGGAGTGGAAAATTGGGAAGCGGATTTTCTGAGTCGTCAGACTTTCCATCCGGGGGAGTGGGAACTCCATCCGGAAATCTTTGCCCAAATAACTCAATTATGGGGCATTCCAGACATGGACCTGATGGCGTCTCGTCAGAACTTCAAGGTTCCTTGCTACGGGTCCAGATCCAGGGATCCCAGGGCGACTCTAGTAGATGCACTGATAGCGCCTTGGACCTTCAACCTAGCTTATGTATTCCCACCGTTCCCTCTCATTCCCAGGCTGGTAGCCAGGATCAATCAGGAGAGGGCTTCGGTGATCTTGATAGCTCCTGCGTGGCCACGCAGAACTTGGTATGCAGACCTGGTGAATATGTCATCGGCTCCACCATGGAAGCTACCTTTGAGACAGGACCTTCTTGTTCAAGGTCCATTCGAACATCCGAATCTGGCTTCACTCCAACTGACTGCTTGGAGATTGAACGCTTGATTTTATCAAAGCGTGGGTTTTCAGATTCTGTCATTGATACTCTTGTTCAGGCTAGAAAGCCTGTAACTAGGAAAATTTACCATAAAATATGGAAAAAGTATATTTGTTGGTGTGAATCTAAAGGATTCCCATGGAACAAGATAAAAATTCCGAAGATTCTATCCTTTCTACAGGAGGGTTTTGGAGAAAGGATTATCTGCAAGTTCTTTGAAGGGACAGATTTCTGCTTTATCTGTTTTACTTCACAAAAAACTGGCAGCTGTGCCAGATGTTCAAGCTTTTGTTCAGGCTCTGGTTAGAATTAAGCCTGTTTACAAACCTTTGACTCCTCCTTGGAGTCTCAATTTAGTTCTTTCAGTTCTTCAAGGGGTTCCGTTTGAACCCTTACATTCCGTAGATATTAAGTTACTATCTTGGAAAGTTTTGTTTTTGGTTGCAATTTCTTCTGCTAGAAGAGTTTCAGAGTTATCTGCTCTGCAGTGTTCTCCTCCTTATCTGGTGTTCCATGCAGACAAGGTGGTTTTGCGTACTAAACCTGGTTTCTCCAACATAGGTGTGTCCGGTCCACGGCGTCATCCTTACTTGTGGGATATTCTCTTCCCCAACAGGAAATGGCAAAGAGCCCAGCAAAGCTGGTCACATGATCCCTCCTAGGCTCCGCCTACCCCAGTCATTCTCTTTGCCGTTGTACAGGCAACATCTCCACGGAGATGGCTTAGAGTTTTTTAGTGTTTAACTGTAGTTTTTATTATTCAATCAAGAGTTTGTTATTTTAAAATAGTGCTGGTATGTACTATTTACTCAGAAACAGAAAAGAGATGAAGATTTCTGTTTGTATGAGGAAAATGATTTTAGCACCGTAACTAAAATCCATGGCTGTTCCACACAGGACTGTTGAGAGCAATTAACTTCAGTTGGGGGAACAGTGTGCAGTCTCTTACTGCTTGAGGTATGACACATTCTAACAAGACGATGTAATGCTGGAAGCTGTCATTTTCCCTATGGGATCCGGTAAGCCATGTTTATTAAGATAGTAAATAAGGGCTTCACAAGGGCTTATTAAGACTGTAGACTTTTTCTGGGCTAAATCGATTCATTATTAACACATATTTAGCCTTGAGGAATCATTTATTCTGGGTATTTTGATATGATTATATCGGCAGGCACTGTTTTTGACACCTTATTCTTTAGGGGCTTTCCCTAATCATAGTCAGAGCCTCATTTTCGCGCCGGTATGGCGCACTTGTTTTTGAGGACAGCATGGCATGCAGCTGCATGTGTGTGGAGCTCTGATACATAGAAAAGTCTTTCTGAAGGCATCATTTGGTATCGTATTCCCCTTTGGGCTTGGTTGGGTCTCAGCAAAGCAGATTCCAGGGACTGTAAAGGGGTTAAATATAAAAACGGCTCCGGTTCCGTTATTTTAAGGGTTAAAGCTTCCAAATTTGGTGTGCAATACTTTTAAGGCTTTAAGACACTGTGGTGAAATTTTGGTGAATTTTGAACAATTCCTTCATACTTTTTCGCAATTGCAGTAATAAAGTGTGTTTAGTTTAAAATTTAAAGTGACAGTAACGGTTTTATTTTAAAACGTTTTTTGTGCTTTGTTATCAAGTTTATGCCTGTTTAACATGTCTGAACTACCAGATAGATTGTGTTCTGACTGTGGGGAAACCAAGGTTCCTTCTCATTTAACTATATGTATTTTATGTCATAAAAAAATTTAGTAAAAATGATGCCCAAGATGATTCCTCAAGTGAGGGGAGTAAGCATGGTACTGCATCATCCCCTCCTTCGTCTACACCAGTCTTGCCCATACAGGAGGCCCCTAGTACATCTAGTGCGCCAATACTCCTTACTATGCAACATTTAACGGCTGTAATGGATAATTCTATCAAAAACATTTTAGCCAATATGCCCACTTATCAGTGAAAGCGCGACTGCTCTGTTTTAGAAAATTCTGTAGAGCATGAGAACGCTGATGATATGGTTTCTGAAGGGCCCCTACACCAGTCTGAGGGGGCCAGGGAGGTTTTGTCTGAGGGAGAAATTTCAGATTCAGGAAACATTTCTCAACAAGCTGAACCTGATGTGATTACTTTTAAATTTAAGTTGGAACATCTCCGCGCTCTGCTTAAGGAGGTGTTATCCAATTTGGATGATTGTGATTATCTGGTCATTCCAGAACCACTATGTAAAATGGAAAAGTTCTTAGAGGCCCCGGGGCCCCCCGAAGCTTTTCCTATATCCAAGCGGGTGGCGTACATTGTTAGTAAAGAATGGGCCCGGTATACCTTTAGTACCTCCCCCCATATTTATAAAATTGTTTTCCTATAGTCGACCCCAGAAAGGACTGATGGCAGACAGTCCCCAAGGTCGAGGGGGCGGTTTCTACTCTACACAAGCGCGCCACTATACCCATAGAAGATAGTTGTGCTTTCCAAGATCCTATGGATAAAAAATTAGAAGGTCTGCTAAAGATGTTTGTTCAGCAAGGTTCCCTTCTACAACCAATTGCATGCATTGTCCCTGTCACTGCAGCCGCGTGTTTCTAGTTTGATGAGCTAGGAAAGGCGATTATTAGTAATTCTTCTTCTTATGAGGAGATTATGGACAGAATTCGTGCTCTTAAATTGGCTAATTCTTTCACCCTAGACGCCACCTTGCAATTGGCTAGGTTAGCGGCGAAAAAATTCTGGGTTTGCTATTGTGGCGCAGAGCGCTTTGGTTAAAATCTTGGGCAGCGGATGCGTCTTCCAAGAACAAATTGCTTGACATTCCTTTCAAGGGGAAAACACTCTTTGGCCCTGACTTGAAAGAGATTATCTCTGATATCACTGGGGGCAAGGGCCACGCCCTTCCTCAGGATAGGTCTTTTCAAGACCAAAAATAAACCTAAGTTTCGTCCCTTTCGCAGAAACGGATCAGCCCCAAGGGCTACGTCCTCTAAGCAGGAAGGTAATACTTCTCAAGCCAATCCAGCCTGGAGACCTATGCAAGGCTGGAACAAAGGAAAGCAGGCCAGGAAACCTGCCACTGCTACCAAGACAGCATGAAATGCGGGCCCCCGATCCGGGACCGGATCTGGTGGGGGGCAGACTCTCTCTCTTCGCTCAGGCTGGGGCAAGAGATGTTCTGGATCCTTGGGCGCTAGAAATAGTCTCCCAAGGTTATTCTCTGGAGTTCAAGGGGCTTCCTCCAAGGGGGAGGTTCCACAGGTCTCAGTTGTCTTCAGACCACATAAGAAGACAGGCATTCTTGCATTGGGTGGAAGACCTGCTAAAAATGGGAGTGATTCATCCTGTTCCATTAGGAGAACAAGGGATGGGGTTCTACTCCAATCTGTTCATAGTTCCCAAAAAAGAGGGAACGTTCAGACCAATCTTAGATCTCAAGATCTTGAACAAGTTTCTCAAGGTTCCATCGTTCAAGATGGAAACCATTCGAACACTCCTTCCTTCCATCCAGGAAGGTCAATTCATGACCAAGGTGGATTTCAAGGATGCGTATCTACATATTCCTATCCACAAGGAACATCATCGGTTCCTAAGGTTTGAATTCCTGGACAAGCATTTCCAGTTCGTGGCGTTTTCTTTCGGATTAGCCACTGCTCCTAGGATTTTCTCATAGGTACTAGGGTCCCTTCTGGCGGTGCTAAGACCAAGGGGCATTGCTGTAGTACCTTACTTGGACGACATTCTGATTCGAGCGTCGTCCCTTCCTCAAGTAAAGGCTCACACGGACATTGTCCTGGCCTTTCTCAGATCTCACGGATGGAAAGTGAACGTGGAAAAGAGTTCTCTATCTCCGTCAACGAGGGTTCCCTTCTTGGGAACTATAATAGACTCCTTAGAAATGAGGATTTTTCTGACAGAAGCCAGAAAAACAAAACTTCTAGACTCTTGTCGGATACTTCATTCCGTTCCTCTTCCTTCCATAGCGCAGTGCATGGAAGTGATAGGTTTGATGGTAGCGGCAATGGACATAGTTCCTTTTGTGCGCATTCATCTAAGACCATTACAACTGTTCATGCTCAGTCAGTGGAATGGGGACTATTCAGACTTGTCTCCGAAGATACAAGTAAATCAGAGGACCAGAGACTCATTCCGTTGGTGGCTGTCCCTGGACAACCTGTCACAAGGGATGACCTTCCGCAGACCAGAGTGGGTCATTGTCACGACCGACGCCAGTCTGATGGCTGGGGCGCGGTCTGGGGATCCCTGAAAGCTCAGGGTCTTTGGTCTCGGGTAGAATCTCTTCTACCGATAAATATTCTGGAACTGAGAGCGATATTCAATGCTCTCAAAGCTTGGCCTCAGCTAGCGAGGGCCAAGTTCATACATCAACCATCAGGGGGGAACAAGGAGTTCCCTAGCGATGGAAGAAGTGACCAAAATCATTCTATGGGCGGAGTCTCACTCCTGCCACCTGTCTGCTATCCACATCCCAGGAGTGGAAAATTGGGAAGCAGATTTTCTGAGTCGTCAGACATTGCATCCGGGGGAGTGGGAACTCCATCCGGAAATCTTTGCCCAAGTCACTCAACCGTGGGGCATTCCAGACATGGATCTGATGGCCTCTCGTCAGAACTTCAGAGTTCCTTACTACGGGTACAGATCCAGGGATCCCAAGGCGGCTCTAGTGGATGCACTAGTAGCACCTTGGACCTTCAAACTAGCTTATGTGTTCCCGCCGTTTCCTCTCATCCCCAGGCTGGTAGCCAGGATCAATCAGGAGAGGGCGTCGGTGATTTTGATAGCTCCTGCGTGGCCACGCAGGACTTGGTATGCAGATCTGGTGAATATGTCATCGGCTCCACCATGGAAGCTACCTTTGAGACGAGACCTTCTTGTTCTAGGTCCGTTCGACCCACTCCAGCTGACTGCTTGGAGATTGAACGCTTGATCTTATCAAAGCGAGGGTTCTCAGATTCTGTTATTAATACTCTTGTTCAGGCCTGAAAGCCTGTAACCAGAAAAATTACCACATAATTTGGTATATCTGTTGGTGTGAATCTGCAGGATTCCCTTGGGACAAGGTTAAGATTCCTAAGAGTCTATCCTTCCTTCGAGAAGGATTGGAAAAAGGATTATCTGCAAGTTCCTTGATGGGACAGATTTCTGCCTTGTCTGTGTTACTTCACAAAAAGCTGGCAGCTGTGCCAGATGTTCTAGCCTTTGTTCAGGCTCTGGTTAGAATCAAGCCTGTTTACAAAATTTTGACTCCTCCTTGGAGTCTCAACCTAGTTCTTTCAGTTCTTTAGGGGGTTCCGTTTGAACCCTTACATTCCGTTGATATTAAGTTATTATCTTGGAAAGTTTTGTTTTTGGTTGCAATTTCTTCTGCTAGAAGAGTTTCAGAATTATCTGCTCTGCAGTGTTCTTCTCCTTATCTGGTGTTCCATGCAGATAAGGTGGTTTTGCGTACTAAACCTGGTTTTCTTCCAAAAGTTGTTTCTAACAAAAACATTAACCAGGAGATAGTTGTGCCTTCTTTGTGTCCTAATCCAGTTTCAAAGAAGGAACGTTTGTTGCACAACTTGGATGTAGTTCGTGCTCTCAAATTTTACTTAGCAGCTACTAAGGATTTCAGACAAACTTTGTCTTTGTTTGTTGTTTATTCTGGTAAACGGAGAGGTCAAAAAGCAACTTCTACCTCTCTCTCCTTCTGGATTAAAAGCATTATCCGATTGGCTTATGAGACTGCCGGACGGCAGCCTCCTGAAAGAATCACAGCTCACTCCACTAGGGCTGTGGCTTCCACATGGGCCTTCAAGAACGAGGCTTCTGTTGATCAGATATGTAAGGCAGCGACTTGGTCTTCACTGCACACTTTTTCTAAATTTTACAAATTTGATACTTTTGCTTCTTCTGAGGCTATTTTTGGGGGAGAGGTTTTGCAAGCCGTGGTGCCTTCCATTTAGGTGACCTGATTTGCTCCCTCCCTTCATCCGTGTCCTAAAGCTTTGGTATTGGTTCCCACAAGTAAGGATGACGCCGTGGACCGGACACACCTATGTTGGAGAAAACAGAATTTATGTTTACCTGATAAATTACTTTCTCCAACGGTGTGTCCGGTCCACGGCCCGCCCTGGTTTTTTTAATCAGGTCTGATAATTTATTTTCTTTAACTACAGTCACCACGGTAACATATGGTTTCTCCTATGCAAATATTCCTCCTTAACGTCGGTCGAATGACTGGGGTAGGCGGAGCCTAGGAGGGATCATGTGACCAGCTTTGCTGGGCTCTTTGCCATTTCCTGTTGGGGAAGAGAATATCCCACAAGTAAGGATGACGCCGTGGACCGGACACACCGTTGGAGAAAGTAATTTATCAGGTAAACATAAATTCTGTTTTTCTTCCGAAAGTTGTTTCTAACAAAAACATTAACCAGGAGATAGTTGTGCCTTCTTTGTGTCCGAAACCAGTTTCAAAGAAGGAACGTTTGTTGCACAATCTGGATGTAGTTCGTGCTCTAAAATTTTATTTAGAGGCTACAAAGGATTTCATACAAACATCTTCTTTGTTTGTTGTTTATTCTGGTAAAAGGAGAGGTCAAAAAGCAACTTCTACCTCTCTCTCTTTTTGGCTTAAAAGCATCATCCGATTGGCTTATGAGACTGCCGGACGGCAGCCTCCTGAAAGAATCACAGCTCACTCCACTAGGGCTGTGGCTTCCACATGGGCCTTTAAGAACGAGGCTTCTGTGGATCAGATATGTAAGGCAGCGACTTGGTCTTGACTGCACACTTTTACCAAATTTTACAAATTTGATACTTTTGCTTCTTCTGAGGCTATTTTTGGGAGAAAGGTTTTGCAAGCCGTGGTGCCTTCCATCTAGGTGACCTGATTTGCTCCCTCCCATCATCCGTGTCCTAAAGCTTTGGTATTGGTTCCCACAAGTAAGGATGACGCCGTGGACCGGACACACCTATGTTGGAGAAAACAGAATTTATGCTTACCTGATAAATTACTTTCTCCAACGGTGTGTCTCCGGTCCACGGCCCGCCCTGGTTTTTTTAATCAGGTCTGATGAATTATTTTCTCTAACTACAGTCACCACGGTATCATATGATTTCTCCTATGCATATTCCTCCTTTACGTTGGTCGAATGACTGGGGTAGGCGGAGCCTAGGAGGGGGGTCATGTGACCAGCTTTGCTGGGCTCTTTGCCATTTCCTGTTGGGGAAGAGAATATCCCACAAGTAAGGATGACGCCGTGGACCGGACACACCTTTGGAGAAAGTAATTTATCAGGTAAGCATAAATTCTGTTTTCTTACATAATCTAGATGTTGTGCGTGCTCTCAAATTTTATCTACAAGCAACTAAAGATTTTCGGCAGTCTTTTGCCCTGTTCGTTGTTTTCGCTGGAAAGCGTAAGGGTCAGAAGGCCACTTCTACTACTCTTTATCTCTGGTTGAGAAGTGTTATCTGGTTAGCTTATGAGACAACAGCCTCCTGAGAGAATTACGGCTTAATCCACTAGGGCTGTCTCTTCTTCGTGGGCTTTTAAAAATAAAGCTGCTGTGGAGCAAATATGCAAGGCGTCCACTTGGTCTACTTTGCACACTTTTTACAAATTTTACAAATTTGATACTTTTGCCTTGGCGGAGGCTTCTTTTAGGAGAAAGGTTCTTCAAGCGGTGGTGCTTTTAAGACAGCTGTTTTTTTTTTTATATAAACCTCAGGCACCTCTATACATTTGTGTTATCTTCTTTTTCCATTTTCCTTCGGCCGAATGACTGGGGATTATGGGTAAGGGAAGTGACACTTAACAGCTCTGCTGGGGTACTCTTTGCCGCCTCCTGCTGGCCAGGAGTTGAATATCCCACTAGTAATTGGAATATGTGGACTCTCCATGCCCCGAAAGAAAGAAATTTATCAGGTAAGCATATTTTTATTTTTTAATGAGTGATATCAACCATGTTAATATGACAATGCATTGGCTATTCAGAAAGTATTTACTACTGAATGCATGCTTTAATCTAAATGGAAGGAAATAAATGATTGATACGTATCAGACCTTTCTTTTCTTTTTTTTTTTTTCTTGCTTCTTGGTACGTCTTTGTTCATACTAAATGACAACCCATGGACGTGCATGTGCTCATTACTTTTATATTGAGAATGTCACCATGCTTTTCAAGAATATCTGCCTTGTAAGTTGTGCTTCAAAATGATTGTGTTAAATTATTTCAAACATCTCTTTCGTAAGATCATGAGTCCATAGGTGTTCATAACGTGGGTTATACTTCCTGCCATCAGGAGGATGTCAAGAACCCTCATAAGAGCTTTTAATCCCTCCCACCTCTTCTCCCCACTCAGTTCTTGACCTCTAAGGAAAGAGGTTCTCTGCATGCAAGATTTTATTTTCTTTCCAATCATTTATTGGGAGCTCAGACCTGTACAGACAAACAAATCATTTCCATTCCTTTTGCTCCCCTAGAGATCCAAATTCCCCCTCCAACCAAAAATCTGAGTACTCCAGACCTTCCTGGAAGAACCCATGATTTACTATCACTTTAAAGAATGCTTATCTACACATCCCAATTCACAGGGTCCATCTCCAGTTTCTAAGACTTGTGTTTCGCAACAAACATTACCAATTTGTGGCCCTTCCTTTTGGTTTGGCCACAGCCCCACGCATCTTCACAAAGGTATTAGGTGCTTTCTTAGCAGTGATCAGTGCACAGGGAATCTCCATTGCCCCATATTTGGACAATATTTTGATCCTATTTCTTTCTCTGTCTACTGTTCATATCCACAGAATGGTCTCTTTCCTTCAGGAACATGGATGGAAAATCAATGATCCCAGAAGTTCCTTATCTCCAGTCACAAAGGTGTTTTTTCTGCGAGTGATAATAGACTGTTCAAATGCATTTGTTTCTCTCAGATACACGCAGAACCAAACTTCAGACTGCCTGCCGTTCACTACAGATGGCTCATTCTCCATCTGTAGCACAATGTATGGAAGTAGTGGGTCTTATGGTGGCAGCATCAGACGCTATACCTTTTGCTCATCGTAATCCTCTCCAATTGTCCTTGCTTCAACAGTGGCCAAAGGATTGTTTCCTACTGGAACAGCAGATAGATCTCAGTTCTTCAGTCAAACTATCTCTTTCATGGTGAAGAGAAAGTCCCTATTTGACCCTTGGAGCTTTATTTCTTCGGCCTTTCTGGACCATGGTCACTACGGACACAAGTCTGATTGGTTGAGGCACTGTTTGGGATACCTGGAGGTCGCAGGGAGTATGATCACCTCTTGAGGCGAGGATACCTATCAACATCCTAGAACTTTGTGTGATTTCTTGGGCCCTTCAGTCTTGGCCCCTTCTCAAGCAGGAAAAATTAATTTGGTTCCAGTCAGACGTCACTGCTGTGGCGTGCATCAATAATCAGGGAGGGACTTGAAGTCCCTTAGTTATGCAAGAGGGATCTCACATTCTGTCTTGGGCAGAGGAAAACCAATGCATTCTATTGGCCATTCACATTTGTGGAGTGAACCATTGGGAGGCAGATTACCTAAGTTGTCAGTCTGTTCATCCATGAGAATTGTCTCTTCATCAGGATGTCTTCAATCAATTAGTCCTGAGATGGGGTCTTCCGGAAATAGATCTAATGCTGTCCAAATTAAACCGCAAACTTGTGGTTTATTGCACCCCCCCCCGTTCTTCCAAGAGGCATTGCCAGGATCAAACAGGAATCGGCTTCAGTAATGCTCATGGTTATGGCGTGGCCCCATGGAACTTATGCAGACCTAATTCAGATGTCATCTCTTCCTCTGTGCTCTACCCCTAAGCTAAGATCTGCTGTCTCAAGGACCTTTGTATTATCCGGTTCTCAAGTCGCTGAATTTGACGTTGTGAAGGTTGAATGCCTAGTTCTCAAAAACAGAGGTTTTTCATATTCTGTTATCTCTATTTTACTACAAGTTAGAAAGCCTGTCTCGCAAAGAATTTATCATAAAATCTGGAATGCTTATTTTCCTTGGTGTTCTTCTAGAGGTTTCTCTTGGAAATCTTTTAGAATCCCCAGAATTTTTCAGTTCCTTCAGTATGGACTGGAAAAGGGTCTATCGGCAAGTTCTTTAAAGGTTCAGATTTCGGCCTTATCTGTTTTTGTTTAATAAAAGACTGGCTATGTTGCCTGATGTTCAAACTTTTGTGCAAGCCTTGGTTATTAGACATATTTCTCCCCCTTGGAATTTGAATCTGGTTCTTTCTGTTTTGCAAGGTCCCCCCTTTTAACCTATGCATACGTTGGACCTAAAGTTATTGTCATGGAAGGCTCTATTTCTCCTAGCCATTTCTTCCTCTTGTTCAGTTTCTGAATTATCAGTGCTGTCTTCTGAACTCACTTTTTTGGTTTTTCATCAAGATAAAGCGGTCCTTCAGACTTAATATGATTTTCTTCCGAAGGTAATGTTTTCAGAGATTATTAATCAGGAAATTGTGGTTTCTTCGCTTTGTCTAAATTCTTCTAACTACAAGGAACGCCTACTACATAATTTGAATGTGGTCAGAGAATTAAAATGTTATCTTCATGCTTCTAAAGATTTAAGACAGACTTCTATCTTATTTGTCCACTTTTTAGTATCCAGAAAGGATCAAAAGGCAACCACTGACGCAAACTATTTTGTAAGGCTCACTTGTTTGCTGGAAAACCACCTCCAAAAAGAGTTAAATGCTCAGTCTACTAGATCTGTATCTACTTCATGTACCTTCAAAAATGATGCTTCCTTGGAACAGATTTGCAAGGCAGAAACTAGTTATCATATTGATATTTATGCTTCTGAAGCTGCTTTTGGCAGGAAAGTCCTTCAGGTCGTAGTTTCTGGCAAATAGGAACTGCCATCATTTTGTGCCACCCGTCCTTATCATGGACTCTCAGCTTGGGTATTGTATCCCACATATTATGGACTCCTATGGACTTGCATCATCCTACAAAAGAAAGAAATTTATCGGTAAGTATAAATTATTTTCTTCATAAATGAAGAGTCCACAGCTGCATTCACTACTTATAGGAATTCAGAACCTAGCCACCAGGAGGAGGCAAAGACACCCCAGCCAAAGGCTTAAACACCTCCCCCACTTCCCTCATCCCCCAGTAATCCTTTGCCTTTCGTCCCAGGAGGTTGACAGAGAAGTGTCAGAAGTTTTTAATAGTCTCTTATGGAGGGTAGTACTCTTTGGCATGGGACTGGAGTTTTAAGTAGTCCTGTCAGCCTCTCAGTGAGAGCATGGGTGAAAGTTAGAGTCCGGAGATGCAGGGACAGTCTTTCTGCAAAACCATCCCGACTCCTATTAACAGCTCCACAAGCAATCAGCGTTGACGAGTTTCGCTACCTGCTTTTTTCTCTCAAGTCCATTGCAGAAGCGACGCTACTATATGTCACACTTGAAGGGCCATGTTCCTGTTCCACGGCGTAGATTCCGGTAAGATTGTTTCATTTTACTTTCATCATGGATGTATTGTAATTACAACTGTTTATCCGAGAGAGGCTACAACCTTTCAGAGATAACTTTAACATAGGGTCTCAGTGAGGCTCCTTTTTGTATCTAGGAATCAAGGGTTAATATCTCCTGGGGGGGGGGGGTATTGAACAGGGGGGGTTTATAATCATGTTTGTTATGTGATTCTGTCTGCTACTGTGTAGTGTTGCTTCGGCTCATGGCTATTTCGGAACATAACGGCCTATGTCTCGTGACGCAGCCTTTATGGTCGGGCGCGCTTTTGCATGGACTGCACGGTTTACCTTGTGACTCCATTTCCGAATTCCTGACCATGTGGCAACGGAGAAATCCTGGTCCGCTGTTGTCTGGTTCTCTGGAGGTGGTGAGTGCCCCAGCCATTGGGGGTGTAAGGTCCATTTTTTTATTCATTATCCCAGTTATGGAGGATTCTGATTTTTTGGAGAAGTATCTCTCTGATTCAGACTCTACTTCTTGCAAAGAATATGAATTGGCCTGGGGGGTACATGCCCATCAGTTATGTTCCCAATGCTGTTTTAGAGTGCTCTGTTCCTCGGGATCGGGGAATCTGGTGCCCACTAAGCCATCTACCTCTGGGGATTCTATTTCCCACGAGACGAGTTCCCTACCACCAACTCTTACTACGCATGCAGGTAACCCAAACGCTACTTATCCTTCTATGGAGTGTGGCCTGTTACGACACGGTTCCGCATGGCCATATCTTTGGCGCTGGCGCATCTTCACCCCCCCGGGAGTGTGCTTACTATATTGTCCGTGTTCTGTTAACCGGTGCTCGTCAGGCATGGGATCGTCTGGTCCAGTTCAGCCCTCTGGGGGAGCGACTGCACCTGTTGCCTCAGGGGGTCAACCTTCGGGGCCGGTGTTTCGTTTGTCCGAGCGGAGGTATGTTGCTCCTTTCGTTATAGACTGGAGCGCCTTCGTGTTCTACTGAGGCACGTTTTGGCTTTGCAGGAGGATCCCACTCTTAATGGGTCTGGGGATTCTCAGACTTAATCTTCGACTGGCTTGCATGCACTATAATCTTCTTATAGTCTTTGTTATTTGTGTATCCTTTTCCAGTTCTGAGCTCGGAAGTCTCAGACCCCTGTTGGGCTGGTCCTGCGGGTCTGTCCGTTCTTCCTGGGCGATAACCTGCGGGTTGCCTTATCTTTTATTTTCATCCGGTGAGGATGATTTTTATTTGGTCTAAAGCTCATGTTGTGGATCTGATGTTTTCTTAAGGAACATTCTTCCCTGGATTTGATACTCGCGTTTTTGTGGTCGCACTGTTTACAAAAGTCTGTCTGACTGTTCTTTATCCCTCCATCTCGAGGGAGACTCTGTGGCCTTGACAGTGCTGGGGCCCTTGGTTTCAGGCTGGTCCTGACTGGGTACAAATTCTTCTGTCTTTGAGGCCTAGTTCAGACACGTGGCGCCTTTTTATGTCTAGTTGGTCCGGTGAGGGCGCCTAGTGATCACAATATGATTTGTGTTGTTTACTTGTTTTATTTTACAAGCTTCAACTAGCATCCTGAGAGGATTTGAGGGTCCGTGGTTGCTTAGGGGCATGGGGGATTGGTTCAGTCCTCATTCGCATTTCAATCTAGGGGGCCGGGACTCCGTTGAGATCCGTGGCGACATGCTCAGTCTTTTCGATTGTTCCGGGAGCTAGAGTGTTCCTTCCCGTTGTGGGTTGGAGGTTTGGAGGATTTAGGTCCTTCATACCGCCGTTTTTTACGGTTTTTCCTTTCATGGTCTCTTTGGAAGTGTCCTTTTAGGACTTGTTCCTTTTAGAGGTTCTCTTCCTTTGGGTTGAGACTTTCTGGACTTCGTCCGGTTTTTCTGGCTGCTTTGGCCGCTTAATTAGGAAGTGAAGGCCGTGAGACTCTGTCTTCCTTCAGGAGTTAGTAGTCTCCATATCAGGGGCGATAGGAGGTGTTGTCTCTTTCCAAGTTTTTTGCTAGGGGATGTTTTCTGCCTGGGTTCGGGATACTTGCATTCTTCTCCCTTGGGTATGGTCCTCTGGAATGTTAATCTGAAAGGATTATGGAGACTAGCCTTTCTACTCTCTTTCGGATGACTCTGTTCTCGTTCTCATTTCCCATAGTGTTGCCCTTGGGGCCTTTGGGCTCTAGAGAAATTGTGTGTCTTTTGTCGCGGCCTAGCACCTTGTTGGGGGGTTGTTGACCTCCGGCTAAGGGTGTTCTCTTCGCTTTGGGCTGGGAATTACGAGTGAGTCCTGTACTCATTCTCCGGGTTTCCCGGTTCTCATCCCCTGTGAGGTCTGATTGCTTCAGACGGGGGTATCTTGTGTTCCCTAGGGGTGTCGTTCGTTCTAGGATGATTCTGTGTCCAGGGTTCTTGTCTTGGATCCTTCTTGGATGTCTGGAGACTTATGATCCTGTGGACTGGTTCAGGAAGACCCAAATTTTTCAGGGACCCTATGTTGTGACATAGGGGCTAGCTCATTGGGCTTGCAAGCAGGAAGGCCAGAGTTCATATCCACCTTCGGGTACTGGTTATAAACTGTAAGGCCTGACTTGTCCTTCGGACGGAGTGTGCTCCTCTTCATGGGGAGTTTTTTCTCGGTTGGGTCAACAGTGGTGTCTGAATGATTTTTTCATTCGGTCTGTGTTTTGATCATACTATGACTTCATGTCTTGTGGACATGTACGCTGTTCTTACCTGTGACCTTCCCTTTTGAGGGGATGGTTTGTCTTCTTTATGAGCTGGGGTTTCCTCTCTCTGGAGGGTCTTTGTCCTGCCCTGTGTGTAGGAGGTTGGACCAGGTGGCTTATTTCTGTAAGGGGCAGCATCTGCTGCTCTGTGGGCTCTGTTCCACCTGTTGGAATTTGATCTCTCTATGTAGAGACTAAGAGATTAGGTTGACACCCGAGCTCTGTTAGGGTGGGTGAGTCCCCCCTTTTTCTTTCCATTCCCTGGGGGCTGGTGGTTGGGGTCTTTCTGTCCCTCCTGTCTATCAGACATGTCTGTCACTTGGGCTGGTCCGGTGTTGGAGCAGGATCTGAGATCTGTTGCTCTGCTAAATTCGTCCTCAGAGCATTCAAGGTACGGTAAGCCTCTTGAGGTTTCTCCTTTCTCCATGCTCAAGATTTGTGAGAAAGACTGGCGGCTCTTAGCCTGCAACATTATCCTTTGGTTGGTGGATACTTAGCACTCTGAATGATCCTATCTTCAGCTGCTTTCTGCTTGCCCTGCAAGTATTTAAGTTTCAGAGTCATTTTTAGATGACTGCAGCGTGCAGTGTTTTTGCTTCTGGTGTTAGTCAGACCTATCTGAGCTTGCTGCACAAGGTTTAGTTTCTGAATATTTCGGTGTTCTGAGCTACCTTTTTGCGACTTGGGGGACCTTCGTCTTCAGTTGCTTTTTACAGAGCGGTTGCACTGTGTTAGGGGAAGATCCTCTCTGTTTCAGACTCCCGGCCTTATCCCGTGGTTTCTGTATTTCTGGGGTCTGGGCGTTGCCTCCTCTTGTTTTTATGAGACTGGTGGGCCTCTGTTGGTCTGGAGTTCTTTATGCTTGCTGGACAGCTAGCTCAGCATACTAATGCACTGGCTACTCTGCACTGTAGCAAACCAAAGGTTGCAAGTTCGATCCCCAGCGAGGTCTACTCAGCCTTCCTACTTTCGAGGTTGATAAGATGAGCAGCAACTTGAGTCCCTTAAGGGGGATTAGCCGCACTTTACAAGTACATTCATGTTTTCTCTGTGTCTTTTCTTCTTTGTGGAAGAAAACGGTAGCTTGTTTCCTTTCTTTAGTAAGGGGTGTGTTGGTTGGAGACCGACTGCTGGTTGACGGTGTCTCCTGGAGGCTGTTGACTCCGTCGAGTCTAGTTCCTGCGGTCTCAAGCAATGCTTGTGGACTATCTGCGGTCAGTGTCCTTGGGCCTTTTCCTTTTTTTTTTAAAGTTGTTCTCGGCTTCGGACGAAGCGGGATGTTGTTGGGGTTTTCAGGCCCGGTGCCCTCAGAATGGGCCGGCTCTTGTACCCTCCCGTTTTTGCATTCCATGTCCTCTATAGCTTGGGTATTGTTTTCCCAAAGTAATGAATGCAGCTGTGGACTCTTTCCATTTATGAAGAAAAACTTAAATTATGCTTACCTGATCATTTTCTTTTCTTCAGAGGGAAAGAGTCCACAGCTCCCCGCACATATTTTTCTGTGTGGTGTCTGTTATTTTTGTTCTTCTGGCACCTTTTCACCCTGATATTTATTCTACTGTTTCTTGTTCCCTCGGCAGAATGACTGCGGGATGAGGGAATTGGGGGAGGGGAGGTGTTTAAGCCTTTGGCTGGGGTGTCTTTGCCTCCTCCTGGTGGCCAGGTTCTGAATTCCGAAAAGTAATGAATGCAGCTGTGGACTCTTTCCATCTGAAGAAAATAAAATTATCAGGTAAGCATAATTTAAGTTTTGTTTTTTTTAAGCGCAGTGCTTAATTGCTGATATATTCTATATGTTTAATGTCCCTTCTAAAGTTATTTTTTCTTACATACGCATTGTATATATCACCAGTTAATGACTGTTGCTAATATCTATATAGAAAATTAATATTTTAAAAGCATTTAAAGTTTTCATTGTGTGTTTAATGACTCTTTATATGGACATAAAAATGGCAAATAAAAATACTATAAATAATCTAGCAATGTGTTAACACCCCCCTCACACACACACACACATATTAAATACATAGTTAAAGTCAGCTTAAAAAAACCTGTTTTCTTTTACAAGATACGATGAGTCCACGGATTTCATCCTTACTTGTGGGATATCGCCTCCTGGTCAGCAGGAGGAGGCAAAGAGCACCACAGCAGAGCTGTATATATAGCTCCTCCCCTCCCACTCCAGTCATTCTCTTTGCCTGTGTTAGTGATAGGAAGAGGTAAAGTGAGGTGTTAGTTTAGTTTCTTCAATCAAGAGTTTATTATTTTTAAAATGGTGCCAAAGTGTGCTATTTTACTATAGGGTGTAGCCGTATTCCTTGTCAGTATCTAGAGTAGAGCTATAGGTGGCTTTAAAGCAATGGTAACTGGTGGGGTTTTACCCTCACTGTGCCTCCCATACTAGTGCTGCCCTTTGTATACTGATGGTCTTAGCAGATATTAACTAAGGCCCTTCTGTGTCCACAGAGCTGCTGGAGGGAGAAGACCTCTTGATCCTGTGGAACTTCTCATGCTGTTCATCAGCACTGAGGTAAGTGCAGTCTTTTATTTTCTGGGACACTGGCTACCTCAGAATGGACTGTATGCTTATATGCTGTTGAGAACCAAGAGCCCTTTGACACAAAAACAGGGCTGCTTTCTGTGACAGTGTGTGTGAGTTGGGAGCCTATGTGATCCAAAGACTGGGGCTTGTGTGACACTAAGAGGTGATTATACTTGGACGCTGGGGTTACCGGAGTCTTATTATAGGACTCCGGTTTGCGGCTGTGTGATTACTCCGGTTTGTGCTTGAGTGCAGACGTAATTTTAGGCGGTTAGAGAAGTGGCTTTCAGGCCGCACTGAGGACTCCATATTATATCGGAAGTTCTTTGCCGCGCGGAGTACGGGCTACTGCAACGCCCACGATGGGCCGGACTTGCTTTGGCGCGCTTGTCTCTAAGAAATTGCCGCACAGATAGCATTACGCAAGTCCCGGCTACTGACAGGTGAGAGAGCGGTCTTAGGCGTTTCCTGTGATTCATCCGGTGCTTCTGTTACAAGTTTGGTCGGAGGACCGTGGGGGCAGGTAGGCGCCTCAGCAGAGCTGTTGAGGCGAGGTACTGAAAAAATAAAAAATGATGCTTCTGTTGAACAAATTTGCAAAGCTGCAACTTGGTTGTCTCTTCACACTTTTTCCAAATTTTCCATATTCGATACTTTTGCCTCGTCTGAGGCTGTTTTTGGGAGGAAAGTTCTTCAAGCAGTGGTGCCTTCCGTTTAGGTTCCCTGTCTTGTCCCTCCCGTTTCATCCGTGTACTATAGCTTTGGTATTGTATCCCACAAGTAAGGATGAAATCCGTGGACTCATCGTATCTTGTAAAAGAAAAGGAAATGTATTCTTACCTGATAAATTTGTTTCTTTTACAATACGATGAGTCCACGGCCCACCCTGTTTTTTTCGAGACAGGTCTTTCTTTTTATTTTTGTTAAACTTCAGTCACCTCTGCACCTTGGTTTTTCCTTTCTCTTCCTAACTTCGGTCGAATCACTGGGAGGAGCTATATATACAGCTCTGCTGTGGTGCTCTTTGCCTCCTCCTGCAGACCAGGAGGCGATATCCCACAAGTAAGGATGAAATCCGTGGACTCATCATATCGTAAAAGAAACAACTTTATCAGGTAAGAATACATTTCCTTTTACTCGCTCATAACTGAACACATCTCATCTAGTGAGCCAATGACAAGAGGCATATTTGTGTAAAGTTTCCAATCACCAGATAGCTCCCAGTAATGCATTGCTGGTTCTGAGCCTAGCTAGATATACTTTTCAGCAAATGATACCAAGAGGCAAAGTAAATTTAATCATAGAAGTAAACTGAAAGGCCTCTTAAAAGTGCATGCTCCATTTGTTTAAAGAGCATTGCATTACTAAATTGTTTGTGCACATTTATTTTTAAAGTTCGACACAAAACCGCTCATGTCCTTATGTGAGATGCTATAGTATATTTTTTTTTTCTCCTTAATCTGTGATCAGGCCACTGAAGTGGTGCAGCTGGGTCCCGCAGAGTTGGTTTTTCTCCTCGAGGACCTATCTCGAAAAATGGAGCACATACTCACTTCTAGTGCAAAGAGGATCACTTTCTTGAAGGTAACTTTAAATCAAAAGGTGCTAAATATGTTAGGGTTGTAAACCAAATATCCAGTACGAGATAAGATATATTTGTGAACTATATTTTTCTGTTAAATTCCTAAGACAAAAGGATCCAGAAATCTAGGATTCTCACAACTGCTTCAGAAGACGGCACAGGAAGTGGCCCAAACTGTTGTACAGCTGCTGAACTCATTGTGCAACCATGTGGAAAACATGCACAACTACTTCCAGGTCAGAGGGCCAATTCAGATGATGTGGTTATTGCTTGAAATTGTATATAATGTATTGAAGTCTTTATACTAATTAACTTTTCCCAATTCAGTGCATTATATGCATTCTTTTTTTTTGTATTTTATGCCCTTGATCTTTAACCTGAGTAGAATCAACTTAGGTCATTGAGGCTGCATTTACTCTGAGTCTTAATCCTTTTCTATCTTCCCAGGCACTTATGGCAGAGAACCACGGGGTAGTGGATTCCCCCGGAGTTGATGTGAGGGAGCACCAGTACATGTCCTCTTGTTACCAGCTGCTTTTGCAAGTTTTCCACACACTCTTTGCTTGGTGAGACATTTTCTTTACAGTCAGAAAGTAGTTAGTAAATTTTAAAAAGAATAGAATCTCTGTGTTTCTGGGCTCAAGATAAGGTCTGGAAAAATAATATTTAAAGGGCCATTATAATTAAAAAAAAAATGACATGCCTTTGTGGGTAATTCAGTATCTTCTGGTTGGAGACAACCTACCCTGCCACATTACGCTCCCCTCCCAGGAATAGGAGGGAGGGTAGAGTGTTGCTAGAGCAGTAAGAGGAAGCATCAATATCGCTGCTCCTTCCTAACGTGACTAGGATTGGGCCTGCCGGTTCGTCCCAAAATTTTTTTGGGAGAAGCTTCTCCACCGTGGGATTTCTCACAAGATAAGTACTGTACTAAATGCTTGTTTGTTCTCTGCCCTAGGGTGGGCATATTTTAGAGGGATTCACACGGAGATTGGGTGAAAACTTCTTGTAATATTAAAGAAGCTCCTGTGAAGTAGAGACCAATAGATGAACGTGTAACTACCCCTAATGTGTTGCAACAGGTTGCCTTGGCTCTGTTAGAGTGTAATAAAGAGGTTTTTCTAATGATGGGAACAACTGTGGCAAAAAGATGAACAGTGCCTGCCATATGTATATATTCTGAGGGAAGTGAATACATTCTTTGGTCCCTCTGGAGAAGGCTTGAAAAGGAGCAAATTTTAATATCTGGTTAACCTTGTGGAGATAATCTGCCGGTATCCCCCACTGCTCGACCTGCTCTTAAAAAGCAAAACTTTTCCTTTAGCTGATTACTGAGACTTTACCCAGAAACATTTATCCTTTATTTCTATGGACTCAGTTACATGGACTCAGCTACATTTAAGGCCTGGTGTACTGCTGGGTCTAGTATGATATAAATCTGCTGATTTCCCTGGTGCAGTCAGTTGGATATAGTTGGTAAAGTGTTTTATAACCCTTATGCCTGTATTGTCTTTATGGTCCTGGGTAAATCTGTGTTGAAATATTGCATACCAACTTAATGTACCTAGTTCAATTTGAGATAGATATGTAGGAGTACATTTATACTGCACTGTTAAGATTGCACAGAGAGTTTCCGATCTGGAAGACAGAGAAATATCTAGGAAACAAATTACTCAAACCTTTATAAAATAAGTAGATAGTATTAAAGCTAAGTTAGAAGAGTTGGAAAACAGGGCCAGACGTAACAATATGAAAATTATAGGGCTACCAGAAGATATTCGAGACAAGGACTTACACAATTTTGTTGAGAAAGATTTGCTTACTTTACTAGGATTAAATGAAATTAACTTCTCTCCTATAATTGAAAGGATACATAGAGTTAGGGGTAAGAAGGAGGTTACGTGAAAGAATATACTCTAGCAGACCTACTATTTTAAAATTTCTGAATTTTCAGGATAAAATCTAAATTATTAAAGCATATAGAGCTAAAAATAGTTCCTTGGAGTTCAGAGGTAAAAAAAATTCTATTATTGAACGACTTCCTTGCTCAAACTTAAATAAACACAAGGTTATGGCTCCTATATGTACACAAATGAACCAAATGGGGTTGAAAGCTAGATTACTATATCCCGCTAAAATATTTGTACAGTCACAAGAAGGAGATAAAACTTTTTCTTTCTAATGACACGATGAGTCCACGGATCATCATCAATTACTGTTGGGAATATCACTCCTGGCCAGCAGGAGGAGGCAAAGAGCACCACAGCAAAGCTGTTAAGTATCACTTCCCTTCTCATAACCCCCAGTCATTCTCTTTGCCTACGTTAAGAGCAAGGAGGTGTTTTAGGTGTTTGAAAGAAGATTCTTCAACCAAGAGTCTATTTTTCAGCAGTACAAGTTTGTCCTGGGGTGTAGCCGTAGCCCATGTCAGTCTCTTCAGTAGAGCAGGGGAGGCTTTCAAGCAATGGGAACTTGTGGGGTACAATCCTCACTGTGCCTCCCATGTATTTAATGCTGCCCTAACATTAAAAGCCTGAGTAAGATTACTCAGTCTTTGTTTTTCTTCCACAGGTCCATGTGAGGGAGAATGCCTCTCAAACCTGGTGAGCTGTCCTTCTGTCGGACAGAGACATATTCAGGTAAGTGACAGGTTTATTTTTCTTTTTACAGGGAAAATGTGGCACTTAAGCAGTTAAATCTGCAGGGGACATTGTTTTTATCAATTAATCCTAGTAGGGTTAATTTTAAAAATAAGGGCAGATTATGCAGGCACTGGTACCGTGAGGAGGTCTTATTTATTTATTATGTTTTATTTTTGATGGGCTCAGCATTTGTCCTTTTAGCCGGTTGACACACGGACAAGGACTGGATATGTTTATTTTTTGGTGGGCTCAGCATTTGTCCTTTTATCTGGTAACAATCAAGGACTGGGTTAGTGCAGTGTAACTTTTCATTGTGCACGTAGTTTTTTCCCCACTGTTGCAGCACTTCTATGAATTTAATGGCCACCGGGAACGCCAATGACTAAGAGGCGGTTTCCTTCAGAAGCGGCAAGGCTGGTTTTGCGCGCCTTCTGGACTCACTTCCTGTGAGTTCCGGAATAGAGCCACTTGTTACGGCTCTGCAAAGGGAAGGCGCAAGTTATTTATGATTGAACAGCTGTTTGATGGGCAGTTCCGGATTAAAAACCGGATTGTTTATTTTACAGTTTGCCTGCGTCCAGCAGGAAAGGTAGGCACCTCAGCATAATAGCTGAGTTGTAGAGACTGTCTTGGGGGGTTTTCAGGACACTGCTCCGTAGTTCTGTTTCACAAATATAAAAATTAAAAGAGACAGTATTGTTTTTGTGCAGTGTTAATTTCCAGGGGAAATAAAAGCAGTTTTATTTATTTATTTTTTCTTTTTTTCCCTTCCTTTTTGGTCAACGATCAAGAGGCATTGTACATGTACATGTAGCTTGTGTTTCGACTCGCAGGTGGAACACCAATCCCTTTTCTCTTGCAAGGTGTATCCAGTCCACGGATTCATCCTTTACTTGTGGGATATTCTCATTCCCTACAGGAAGTGGCAAAGAGAGCACACAGCAAAGCTGTCCATATAGCTCCCCCCTTAGCTCCACCCCCCAGTCATTCTCTTTGCCGGCTCTAAGCACTAGGGTCTCTCTACGGGAGGGTAAAGTGAATGTGGTGTTAGAATTGTAGTTTTATATCTTCAATCAAGAGTTTGTTATTTTTAAATAGTACCGGTTTGTGCTATTTACTCTCTAGCAGAAAAGTGATGAAGAATTCTGCTGAGAGGAAAATGATTTTAGCATGTTGTAACTAAAATCCACTGCTGTTCCCACACAGGACTGAGGAGTACCAGAAAACTTCAGTTGGGGGGAACAGTTTGCAGGCTTGACTGCAATGAGGTATGTTCTGTCAACTTTTTCTAGACAAGATTGAGATAATGCTAGAAGACTGACAGGATCCCCATGTGGGGAGGGTAAGCTATGTTCTGAGACTTAGTATAGAATTGCATGCTTACATAACATGGCTAAATAGGCTGGTTGACACTAATACAGGGCAATCGATTATTTATTCAAGAAATATTCGTTGGTGACACTTTTCTTAAGCACTTTGGTGTTCTTACTGGGGTATTATCCACATGGCATAAATTTAGTCACTTAAAAGTGATTTTTGTAGGCCTCATAACTCCGGAGTGGAGTGGGAGGGGCCTAATTTTGCGCCTCAGATGCGCATTTAGAATTGAAAGTCTGTTCATGCTGCTTCACATGGAGGGTCCAGCTGCTGATTGAGGGCCCAAAAGAATCTTTATTCCCCCAAATCTGATCCCTAAGGGCAGGTAGGGCCACAGCTGTAAGCTGTGGCAACTGGCAAGGTGCTATAGTTCATTAACCGGTTGTTGGCTTTAGGCTGCTCCGGTTTGGGCATTAAGGGGTTAATCGTTCTGAAACTTGTGGTGCAATCATATTAAAGCCTTAGGTACATACTGTAAAAATTTCAAAAAGATTGGTGCATTTTTCACTGTTTTGTAAAATTGTGTGCTCTTTTTATTTCTTAAAGGCACAGTAACGTTTTTTCAAATTGTGTTTTGTATTTGATTAAAGTGTTTTCCAAGCTTGCTTGTGTATACTACTAGTCTGTTAAACATGTCTGACACAAAGGAAAATCATTGTTCAATGTGTTTAGAAGCCATGGTGGAACCCCCTCTCAGAATGTGTCCCAATTGCACTTATACGTCTATACACTTTAAAGATCATATTGTTGCACTTAAAAGTGTGGCCCTAGATGATTCTCTGACTGAGGAGAATGAGGATAGTCCATCTACCTCTCCCCATGTGTCACAACCAGTTACGCCCGCTCAAGCGATGCCTAGTACCTCTAGTGCGTCTGCCCCTATTACTTTGCAACAACTAGCGACAGTCATGGATAATTCCCTTGCGGCCTTTCTATCCAAACTGCCAGTTTTCCCTACAAAGCGCGACAGCTCTGTTTTAAGAACAGATGATGAGCAGTCTGAAGCTTTGGTAGCCTTATC
Source organism: Bombina bombina (assembly GCF_027579735.1). Lineage (NCBI taxonomy): Eukaryota > Metazoa > Chordata > Amphibia > Anura > Bombinatoridae > Bombina > Bombina bombina. The sequence goes on along the minus strand of NC_069505.1, from coordinate 403,722,464 downwards.
TGATGTACCCTCACAACACTCCGATGTGGGGGTGAAGGATTTGATGTCTGAGGGAGAAATTTCCGACTCAGGTCAGATTCATTAGCGTTTAAATTTAAACTGGAACACCTCCGCGTATTACTCAGGGAGGTATTAGCCACTCTGGATGATTGTGACCCTATGGTGGTCCCAGAGAAATTATGTAAAATGGACAAGTACTTAGAGGTCCCTGTATACACTGATGTGTTTCCAATCCCCAAAAGGGTTGCGGATATTGTTACTAGGGAGTGGGATAGACCAGGTGTCCCTTTTTTTTCCCCCCCCCCCCCCCCCCCCATTTTTAAGAAAATGTTCCCCATAACTGACCCCAGACGGGACTCGTGGCAGACGGTCCCTAAGGTAGTGGGGGCTGTTTCTTCACTTGCTAAGCGCACAACTATACCAATTGAAGACAGTTGTGCTTTTAAAGATCCTATGGATAAAAAGTTAGAAGGTTTACTTAAGAAAATTTTTGTTCAACAAGGTTTCCTTCTCCAACCTGTTGCCTGCATTATTCCGGTAACTACTGCAGCGGCTTTCTGGTTTGAGGCGCTGGAGGAATCGCTCCAGACGGAGACCTCATATGATGAGATTATGGATATTGAATAGAATGCCGCTTTCCAGTTAGCGAAGTTAGCGGCAAAAAATTCAGGTTTCGCCATTATGGCGCGCAGAGAACTTTGGCTCAAGTCATGGTCGGCCGATGTGTCGTCAAAATCCAAATTATTAAATATCCCTTTCAAGGGAAAGACCCTTTTCGGCCCAGAATTGAAAGAGATTATTTCAGACATCACAGGGGGAAAGGGCCATGCTCTCCCCCCGGACAAGCCCTTTAAGGCTAGAAACAAAGCTAACTTTCGTTCCTTTCGTAACTTCAGGGGCGGTCCCGCTTCAGCCTCTACAGCGGCAAAGCAAGAGGGTAACGCTTCACAGCCCAAGACAACCTGGAAGCCTTACCAGGGCTGGAACAAGGGTAAACAGGCCAAAAAGCCTGCAGCTGCTACCAAGACAGCATGAAGGGGTAGCCCCCGATCCGGGACCGGATCTAGTAGGGGGCAGACTCTCTCTCTTCGCTCAGGCCTGGGCAAGAGATGTTCACAATCCCTGGGCATTAGAGATTGTTACCCAGGGATATCTTCTAGAATTCAAGGACTCTCCTCCAAGGGGAAGGTTCCACATTTCTCGTCTGTCTACAGACCAGACAAAGAAAAAGGTGTTTTTACGCTGTGTAGAAGATCTGCTTACAATGCAAGTGATCCACCCAGTTCCAATTGCAGAACAAGGACTGGGGTTTTACTCAAACCTGTTTGTGGTTCCCAAAAAAGAAGGAACTTTCAGACCAATCCTGGATCTCAAAATTCTAAACAAATTCCTCAGAGTTCCATCGTTCAAGATGGAGACCATTCGGACAATCTTACCAATGATTCAGGAGGGTCAATATATGACTACCGTGGATATAAAGGATGCGTACCTGCATATTCCTATCCACAAAGATCATCACCAGTTTCTCAGGTTCGCCTTTCTGGACAAACATTATCAGTTTGTGGCTCTTCCTTTCGGGTTGGCCACTGCTCCCAGAATTTTCACAAAGGTGCTAGGGTCCCTCCTGGCGGTGCTAAGACCGCGGGGCATAGCAGTGGCACCTTACTTAGACGACATCTTTATTCAAGCGTTAACTTTCCAAAGAACCAAGTCTCACACGGAGATCGTATTGGCCTTTCTAAGGTCTCATGGGTGGAAAGTGAACAAAGAAAAGAGTTCTCTCTCCCCTCTTACAAGAGTTCCATTCCTAGGAACCCTGATAGACTCGGTAGAAATGAAAATATTTCTGACGGAGGTCAGAAAGTTAAAGCTGTTAAATACTTGCCGAGCTCTTCATTCCATTCCTCGGCCATCTGTAGCTCAGTGCATGGAGACAATCGGACTAATGGTAGCGGCAATGGACATAGTCCATTTTGCTCGGATCCATCTCAGACCACTGCAAGTATGCATGCTCAAACAGTGTAATGGGGATTATGCAGATTTGTCTCCTCAAATTCAGCTGAACCAGGAGACCAGAGATTCTCTTCTCTGGTGGTTGTCTCAGGACCACCTGTCTCAGGGAATATGTTTCTCCAACATAGGTGTGTCCGGTCCACGGCGTCATCCTTACTTGTGGGATATTCTCTTCCCCAACAGGAAATGGCAAAGAGCCCAGCAAAGCTGGTCACATGATCCCTCCTAGGCTCCGCCTACCCCAGTCATTCTCTTTGCCGTTGTACAGGCAACATCTCCACGGAGATGGCTTAGAGTTTTTTAGTGTTTAACTGTAGTTTTTCATTATTCAATCAAGAGTTTGTTATTTTCAAATAGTGCTGGTACGTACTATTTACTCAGAAACAGAAAAGAGATGAAGAATTCTGTTTGTATGAGGAAAATGATTTTAGCAACCGTAACTAAAATCCATGGCTGTTCCACACAGGACTGTTGAGAGCATTAACTTCAGTTGGGGGAACAGTTTGCAGTCCTTTGCTGCTTGAGGTATGACACATTCTAACAAGACGATGTAATGCTGGAAGCTGTCATTTTCCCTATGGGATCCGGTAAGCCATGTTTATTACGATTGTAAATAAGGGCTTCACAAGGGCTTATTTAGACTGTAGACATTTTTTGGGCTAAATCGATTGATATTAACACTTATTTAGCCTTGAGGAATCATTTATTCTGGGTATTTTGATATAATAATATCGGCAGGCACTGTTTTAGACACCTTATTCTTTAGGGGCTTTCCCAAAGCATAGGAAGAGTCTCATTTTCGCGCCGGTGTTGCGCACTTGTTTTTGAGAGGCATGGCATGCAGTCGCATGTGAGAGGAGCTCTGATACTTATAAAAGACTTCTGAAGGCATCATTTGGTATCGTATTCCCCTTGGGTTTGGTTGGGTCTCAGCAAAGCAGATACCAGGGACTGTAAAGGGGTTAAAACTTAAAACGGCTCCGATTCCGTTATTTTAAGGGTTAAAGCTTCCAAAATTGGTGTGCAATATTTTCAAGGCTTTAAGACACTGTGGTGAAAGTTTGGTGAATTTTGAACAATTCCTTCATGTTTTTTCGCAATTGCAGTAATAAAGTGTGTTCAGTTTAAAATTTAAAGTGACAGTAACGGTTTTATTTCAAAACGTTTTTTGTACTTTCTTATCAAGTTTATGCCTGTTTAACATGTCTGAACTACCAGATAGACTGTGTTCTGAATGTGGGGAAGCCAGAATTCCTATTCATTTAAATAAATGTGATTTATGTGATAATGACAATGATGCCCAAGATGATTCCTCAAGTGAGGGGAGTAAGCATGGTACTGCATCATTCCCTCCTTCGTCTACACGAGTCTTGCCCACTCAGGAGGCCCCTAGTACATCTAGCGCGCCAATACTCCTTACTATGCAACAATTAACGGCTGTAATGGATAATTCTGTCAAAAACATTTTAGCCAAAATGAACCCTTGTCAGCGTAAGCGTGGATGCTCTGTTTTAGTTACTGAAGAGCATGACGACGCTGATATTAATATCTCTGAAGGGCCCCTAACCCAATCTGAGGGAGCCAGGGAGGTTTTGTCTGAGGGAGAAATTACTGATTTAGGGAACATTTCTCAGCAGGCTGAATCTGATGTGATTACTTTTAAATTTAAATTGGAACATCTCCGCATTTTGCTTAAGGAGGTATTATCCACTCTGGATGATTGTGAAAATTTGGTCATCCCAGAGAAACTATGTAAAATGGACAAGTTCCTAGAGGTGCCGGGGCTCCCAGAAGCTTTTCCTATACCCAAGCGGGTGGCGGACATTGTTAATAAAGAATGGGAAAGGCCCGGTATTCCTTTCGTCCCTCCCCCCATATTTAAAAAATTGTTTCCTATGGTCGACCCCAGAAAGGACTTATGGCAGTCAGTCCCCAAGGTCGAGGGAGCGGTTTCTACTTTAAACAAACGCACCACTATTCCCATAGAGGATAGTTGTGCTTTCAAAGATCCTATGGATAAAAAATTAGAAGGTTTGCTTAAAAAGATGTTTGTTCAGCAGGGTTACCTTCTACAACCCATTTCATGCATTGTCCCTGTCACTACAGCCGCATATTTCTGGTTTGATGAACTGATTAAGGTGCTCGATAGTGACTCTCCTCCTTATGAGGAGATTATGGACAGAGTCAATGCTCTCAAATTGGCTAATTCTTTCACTCTAGACGCCTCTTTGCAATTGGCTAAGTTAGCGGCTAAGAATTCTGGGTTTGCTATTGTGGCGCGCAGAGCGCTTTGGTTGAAATCTTGGTCGGCTGATGCGTCTTCCAAGAACAAGCTACTAAACATTCCTTTCAAGGGGAAAACGCTGTTTGGTCCTGACTTGAAAGAGATTATCTCTGATATCACTGGGGGTAAGGGTCATGCCCTTCCTCAGGATCGGCCTTTCAAGGCAAAAAATAGACCTAATTTTCGTCCCTTTCGTAAAAACGGACCAGCCCAAGGTGCTACGTCCTCTAAGCAAGAGGGTAATACTTCTCAGGCCAAGCCAGCTTGGAGACCAATGCAAGGCTGGAACAAGGGAAAGCAGGCAAAGAAACCTGCCACTGCTACCAAGACAGCATGAAATATCGGCCCCCGATCCGGGACCGGATCTGGTGGGGGGCAGACTCTCTCTCTTCGCTCAGGCTTGGGCAAGAGATGTTCTGGATCCTTGGGCGCTAGAAATAGTCTCCCAGGGTTATCTTCTGGAATTCAAGGGACTTCCCCCAAGGGGAAGGTTCCACAGGTCTCAGTTGTCTTCAGACCACATAAAAAGACAGGCGTTCTTACATTGTGTAGAAGACCTGTTAAAAATGGGAGTGATTCATCCTGTTCCATTGAGAGAACAAGGGATGGGGTTCTACTCCAATCTGTTCATAGTTCCCAAAAAAGAGGGAACATTCAGACCAATCCTAGATCTCAAGATCTTAAACAAATTTCTCAAGGTCCCATCTTTCAAGATGGAAACCATTCGAACTATCCTTCCTTCCATCCAGGAAGGTCAATTCATGACCACGGTGGATTTAAAGGATGCGTATCTACATATTCCTATCCACAAGGAACATCATCGGTTCCTAAGGTTTGCATTCCTGGACAAACATTACCAGTTCGTGGCGCTTCCTTTCGGATTAGCCACTGCTCCAAGGATTTTCACAAAGGTACTAGGGTCCCTTCTAGCTGTGCTAAGACCAAGGGGCATTGCAGTAGTACCTTACCTGGACGACATTCTGATTCAAGCGTCGTCCCTCCCTCGAGCAAAGGCTCACACGGACATCGTCCTGGCCTTTCTCAGATCGCACGGCTGGAAAGTGAACGTGGAAAAGAGTTCTCTATCCCCGTCAACAAGGGTTCCCTTCTTGGGAACAATTATAGACTCCTCAGAAATGAGGATTTTTCTAACAGAGGCCAGAAAGACAAAGCTTCTGGACTCTTGTCGAATACTTCATTCCGTTCCTCTTCCTTCCGTAGCTCAGTGCATGGAAGTGATCGGGTTGATGGTAGCGGCAATGGACATAGTTCCTTTTGCGCGCATTCATCTAAGACCATTACAACTGTGCATGCTCAGTCAGTGGAATGGGGACTATACAGACTTGTCTCCAAAGATACAAGTAAATCAGAGGACCAGAGACTCACTCCGTTGGTGGCTGTCCCTGGACAACCTGTCACGAGGGATGACATTCCACAGACCAGAGTGGGTCATTGTCACGACCGACGCCAGTCTGATGGGCTGGGGCGCGGTCTGGGGATCCCTGAAAGCTCAGGGTCTTTGGTCTCGGGAAGAATCTCTTCTACCGATAAATATTCTGGAACTGAGAGCGATATTCAATGCTCTCAAGGCTTGGCCTCAGCTAGCGAGGACCAAGTTCATACGGTTTCAATCAGACAACATGACGACTGTTGCGTACATCAACCATCAGGGGGGAACAAGGAGTTCCCTAGCGATGGAAGAAGTGACCAAGATTATTCTATGGGCGGAGTCTCACTCCTGCCACCTGTCTGCTATCCACATCCCGGGAGTGGAAAATTGGGAAGCGGATTTTCTGAGTCGTCAGACATTGCATCCGGGGGAGTGGGAACTCCATCCGGAAATCTTTGCCCAAGTCACGCAACTTTGGGGCATTCCAGACATGGATCTGATGGCCTCTCGTCAGAACTTCAAAGTTCCTTGCTACGGCTCCAGATCCAGGGATCCCAAGGCGGCTCTAGTGGATGCACTAGTAGCACCTTGGACCTTCAAACTAGCTTATGTGTTCCCGCCGTTTCCTCTCATCCCCAGGCTGGTAGCCAGGATCAATCAGGAGAGGGCGTCGGTGATCTTGATAGCTCCTGCGTGGCCACGCAGGACTTGGTATGCAGATCTGGTGAATATGTCATCGGCTCCACCTTGGAAGCTACCTTTGAGACGAGACCTTCTTGTTCAGGGTCCGTTCGAACATCCGAATCTGGTTTCACTCCAGCTGACTGCTTGGAGATTGAACGCTTGATTTTATCGAAGCGAGGTTTCTCAGATTCTGTTATCGATACTCTTGTTCAGGCCAGAAAGCCTGTAACTAGAAAGATTTACCACAAAATTTGGAAAAAATATATCTGTTGGTGTGAATCTAAAGGATTCCCTTGGGACAAGGTTAAGATTCCTAGGATTCTATCCTTCCTTCAAGAAGGATTGGAAAAAGGATTATCGGCAAGTTCCCTGAAGGGACAGATTTCTGCCTTGTCGGTGTTACTTCACAAAAAACTGGCAGCTGTGCCAGATGTTCAAGCCTTTGTTCAGGCTCTGGTTAGAATCAAGCCTGTTTACAAACCTTTGACTCCTCCTTGGAGTCTCAATTTAGTTCTTTCAGTTCTTCAGGGGGTTCCGTTTGAACCCTTACATTCCGTTGATATTAAGTTATTATCTTGGAAAGTTTTGTTTTTAGTTGCAATTTCTTCTGCTAGAAGAGTTTCAGAATTATCTGCTCTGCAGTGTTCTCCTCCTTATCTGGTGTTCCATGCAGATAAGGTGGTTTTACGTACTAAACCTGGTTTTCTTCCAAAAGTTGTTTCTAACAAAAACATTAACCAGGAGATTATCGTACCTTCTCTGTGTCCGAAACCAGTTTCAAAGAAGGAACGCTTGTTGCACAATTTGGATGTTGTTCGCGCTCTAAAATTCTATTTAGATGCTACAAAGGATTTTAGACAAACATCTTCCCTGTTTGTTGTTTATTCAGGTAAAAGGAGAGGTCAAAAAGCAACTTCTACCTCTCTCTCTTTTTGGATTAAAAGCATCATCAGATTGGCTTACGAGACTGCCGGACGGCAGCCTCCCGAAAGAATCACGGCTCATTCCACTAGGGCTGTGGCTTCCACATGGGCCTTCAAGAACGAGGCTTCTGTTGATCAGATATGCAGGGCAGCGACTTGGTCTTCACTGCACACTTTTACCAAATTTTACAAGTTTGATACTTTTGCTTCTTCTGAGGCTATTTTTGGGAGAAAGGTTTTGCAAGCCGTGGTGCCTTCCATTTAGGTGACCTGATTTGCTCCCTCCCTTCATCCGTGTCCTAAAGCTTTGGTATTGGTTCCCACAAGTAAGGATGACGCCGTGGACCGGACACACCTATGTTGGAGAAAACAGAATTTATGTTTACCTGATAAATTTCTTTCTCCAACGGTGTGTCCGGTCCACGGCCCGCCCTGGTTTTTTAATCAGGTCTGATAATTTATTTTCTTTAACTACAGTCACCACGGTACCATATGGTTTCTCCTATGCTATTATTCCTCCTTAACGTCGGTCGAATGACTGGGGTAGGCGGAGCCTAGGAGGGATCATGTGACCAGCTTTGCTGGGCTCTTTGCCATTTCCTGTTGGGGAAGAGAATATCCCACAAGTAAGGATGACGCCGTGGACCGGACACACCGTTGGAGAAAGAAATTTATCAGGTAAACATAAATTCTGTTTTCCGCAGACCAGAGTGGATCATTGTAACGACCGATGCCAGTCTGTTAGGCTGAGGAGCGGTCTGGGACTCCCTGAAAGCTCAGGGCTTATGGATCTCGAGAAGAAGCTCTTCTCCCGATAAACATTCTGGAACTGAGGGCGATATTTAACGCTCTTCAGGCATGGCCTCAACTAGCGGCGGCCAAATTTATCAGATTTCAGTCGGACAACATCACGACTGTAGCTTACGTCAATCATCAGGGGGGAACAAAGAGTTCCCTAGCAATGACGGAGGTAACCAAAAGAATCAGGTGGGCGGAGGATCACTCCTGCTATCTCTCAGCAATTCACATCCCAGGAGTAGACAACTGGGAGGCGGATTTTCTAAGTCGTCAGACTTTTCACCCGGGGGAGTGGGAACTCCACCCGGAGGTATTTGCCCAGCTGACTCAGCTATGGGGCACTCCAGAGTTGGATCTGATGGCGCCAAACTTTCTCTCTACGGGTCCAGTTCCCGGGACCCCAAGGCGGTATTGATAGATGCTCTAGCAGCGCCTTGGTCCTTCAATCTGGCTTATGTCTTTCCACCGTTTCCTCTCCTCCCTCGTCTGGTTGCCAGAATCAAGCAGGAGATGGCTTCGGTGATTCTGATAGCGCCTGCGTGGCCACGCAGGACTTGGTATGCAGACCTAGTGGACATGTCATCTGTCCCACCATGGACACTGCCAATGAGGCAGGATCTTCTAATATAGGGTCCGTTCAAGCATCCAAATCTAGTTTCTCTACGTCTGACTGCTTGGAGATTGAACGCTTAATTCTATCAAAGCGTGGTTTCTCTGAGTCAGTTATAGATACTCTGATTCAGGCTAGAAAGCCTGTCACCAGGAAAATCTTCCATAAGGTATGGCGGAAATATCTTTGTTGGTGTGAATCCAAGGGTTACTCATGGAGTAAGATTAGGATTCCCAGGATATTGTCTTTTCTCCAAGAAGGATTGGAGAAAGGATTGTCAGCTAGTTCCTTAAAAGGACAAATATCTGCTCTGTCTATTCTTTTACACAAGCGTCTGGCAGAGGTACCAGACGTTCAAGCGTTTGCTCAGGCTTTAGTCAGAATCAAGCCTGTCTATAAAACTGTGGCTCCGCCATGGAGTCTAAATCTAGTTCTTTAAGTTCTTCAAGGGGTTCCGTTGAACCTTTACATTTCATAGATATTAAGTTGTTGTCTTGGAAAGTTTTGTTTTTGGTAGCTATCTCTTCTGCTCGAAGAGTTTCAGAATTATCTGCCTTACAGTGTGATTCACCTTACCTGGTGTTCCACGTAGATAAGGTAGTTTTGCGTACCAAGCCTGGTTTGCTTCCTAAAGTTGTTTCTAACAAGAATATTAACCAGGAAATAGTTGTTCCTTCTCTGTGTCCTAATCCATCTTCAAAGAAGGAACGTCTACTACACAATCTTGATGTAGTCTGTGCTTTAAAGTTCTATTTACAAGCAACTAAGGATTTCAGACAAACATCTTCCTTGTTTGTTATCTATTCTGGTAAGAGGAGAGGTCAGAAAGCGACTGCTACCTCTCTTGCCTTTTGGCTGAAAAGCATCATCCGTTTGGCCTATGAGACTGCTGGCCAGCAGCCTCCTGAAAGAATTACTGCTCATTCTACCAGAGCAGTGGCTTCCACATGGGCTTTCAAAAACGAGGCTTCTGTTGAACAGATTTGTAAAGCAGCGACTTGGTCTTCACTGCATACTTTTGCCAAATTTTACAAATTCGATACTTTTGCTTCTTCAGAGGCTATTTTTGGGAGAAAGGTTTTGCAAGCAGTGGTGCCTTCCGTTTAGGTACCTGTCTTGTTCCATCCCTTCATCCGTGTCCTAAAGCTTTGGTATTGGTATCCCACAAGTAAAGGATGAATCTGTGGACTGGATACACCTTGCAAGAGAAAACAGAATTTATGCTTACCTGATAAATTACTTTCTCTTGCGGTGTATCTAGTCCACGGCCCGCCCTGGCATTTATGTCCGGTAAAATTTTTTGTTTAAACTACAGTCACCACTGCACCCTATGGTTTCTCCTTTTTCTTCCTAACCTTTGGTCGAATGACATTGAAGATCGCTCTCAGCTCTAAGATGTTCATGGGGAGGACTGACTCCTCCCGAGTCCATAGAACCTGAGCCTTTAATGAGCCCCAGACTTCTCCTCCCATCAGGCTGGCATCCATGGTCACAATCACCCAGGTAGGTCTGCAGAAGCAGGTGCCCTGGAATAAGTGTTCCTGAGACAGCCACCACGGAAGAGATTCTCTTGTCGCTTGATCCAGATCTATTCGTGGAGACAGATCCACAGTCCCCGTTCAATTACCTGAGCATGCATCACTGCAGGGGTCTGAGATGGAACCGAGCGAACGGAATGATGTCCATGGCAGCCACCATCAGACCAAAAACCTCCTGACGGTCAAGGAGAGGACTGAAGGGCAAGGCAAGAGTCGAAAATCCTTGTTTTTCTGACCTCTCTCAGAAACATCTTCATTTCAGACCCCTGCAGTGATGCATGCTCAGGTAATTGAACGAGGACTATGTGGATCTGTCTCCACGAATAGATCTGGATCAAGCGACAAGAGAATCTCTTCCGTGGTGGCTGTCTCAGGAACACTTATTCCAGGGCACCTGCTTCTGCAGACCTACCTGGGTGATTGTGACCACGGATGCCAGCCTGATGGGAGGAGAAGTCTGGGGCTCATTAAAGGCTCAGGTTCTATGGAGTCAGTCCTCCCCATGAACATCTTAGAGCTGAGAGCGATCTTCAATGTTCTACTGGCCTGGTCTCAGTTAGCTTTAGCCCGGTTTATTAGGTTCCAGTCGGACAACTTAATATCGGTGGCTTACATCAACCACCAGGGACGAACTCAGGGTTCCTTGGAAATGTCAGAGGTGACCAAAATTATTCAGTGGGCGGAGACCCACAACTGCTGTCTATCTGCGATCCACATTCCAGGAGTGGACAATTGAGAAACGGATTTTCTGAGCAGACAGACTTTTTATCCCGTTGAGTGGGAACTCCATCCGGAGGTGTGTTCCAGTTTGATTCTCAAATGGGGGCGGCCGGAGCTAGATCTCATGGCATCTCGGCAGAATGCCAAACTCCTGAGGTACGGTTCGAGGTCAAGAGATCCACAGGCCGTCCTAACAGATGCGCTGGCGGTGCTGTGGAATTTCCCTCTGAGGAAGGACCTTCTATTTCAGGTTCCCTTCCTTCATCCAAATCTCACTTCTCTGAAGCTGACTGCTTGGAGATTATACGCTTAATTTTATCTAAAGCGTGGGTTCTTGGAGTCGGTCGTTGAGACTTTGTTCCAGGCTCGTAAGCCTGTGACTAGCAAGATTTACCATAAAATATGGCATAAATATCTGTACTGGTTGAGTCCAAAGGTTTCTTATGGAGTAAAGTCAGGATCCTAGGATTTTGTCCTTTCTCCAGGAAGGTCTGGAGAAGGGTTTGTCAGCGAGTACTTTGAAGGGTCAAATATCTACCTTGTCTATTTTGTTGCATAAGCGTCTGGCGGATGGACCTGATGTGCAATCTTTTTGTCAGGCCTTAGTCAGAATCAGGCCTTTGTTTAATCATGTTGCTCCTCACTGGAGTCTTTTCCTTGTTCTTAAAGTCCTTCTGCAGGCTCTGTTTGGTTTGAACCTATGCATTCCTTAGATATTGAGATGTTATCTTGGAAGGTTTTTGTTTCTTGTTGCCATTTCTCCAACATTGGTGTGTCCGGTCCACGGCGTCATCCATTACTTGTGGAAATATTCTCCCCCACAGGGAAAGGCAAGGAGAGCACACAGCAAGAGCTGTCCATATAGCTCCCCCTCTGGCTCCGCCCCCCAGTCATTCTCCTTGCCGCTCTGAACAAGTAGCATCTCCACGGGGATGGTGAGGAGTTTGTGGTGTTTAGTTGTAGTTTTTATTCTTCTATCAAGAGTTTGTTATTTTAAAATAGTGCTGGCTTGTACTATTTACTCTACAACAGAAAAGTGATGAAGATTTCTGTTTAAGAGGGCTATGATTTTAGCACAAGTAACTAAAATCCATTTCTGTTACCACGCAGGACTGTTGAAACCAGAGAACTTCAGTTGGGGGTAACAGTTTGCAGACTTATCTGCTTCAGGTATGACTAGTCTCCTAACAACACAGGCTAATGCTAGATGACAGTCATTTTTCCCCTCAGGGAAAACGGTAAGCCATTTTTCTTTCACCTCAGCAAAAAAGATAACAGGCTTCCCCTTTTTGATTTTTATGCTGGTAGACACTGTCAGGGGCCAAATCGATTGTTTTTTATTACAATATGATGGCAATTGAAATGTTTTATAAGCTCATATACACTTGGGGACGTTTTTTATTGATCTGGCTTGCTTTAGACACCTAAATCTAGTCAGGAAGGCCCCTTCACTCTAGTGTACTGAGGGAGGAGGCCTCATTTTGGCACTTCAGTTAATTTCAAGGCAGTGCATGCAGTTCCATGTGAGAGGGTCCTGTGGCTCAGAAAGTGACTCCAGAAGGCTTATTTCTGTGGATGATTGACCCCTAAGAAAGGTAAAAGCTGCAACAATGCTGTAAGCAGGGATTGTGGTGTATAAAAACGGTTAAATCCAACAATTAGCTCCGGTTTGCTTGTTTTAAGAGCTAGAGTCTCCATATTTGCTGTGCAATACTTTCTAAGCATTAAGACACTGGGGTCCAAATTTCAGAAAAATCGGATATTGCCTTCATAGTTTTTTGAACATTCAGAAATAAAGTGTGTCATTTTATTATTTAAAGAGACAGTAACGTTTTTGTTTAAAATCGTTTTTATTGCATTGTTTACCTGCCTAAATCTGTTTAACATGTCTGTGCCATCAGATAACCTATGTTCTGTGTGTGTAGAGACAAATGTGGTTCCCCCTTCGAGTGTTTGTGATAATTGTGCCATAGCGTCCAAACAAAATGAGGACAGCTCTGTTACATTTCATAATGTTGCCCAAGATGATTTATCTAATGAAGGTAGTGGGGATAGTTCTACATCCTCTCCTTCTGTGTCTACACCAGCTTTGCCCGCGCAGGCGACACCTAGCGCGCCAGTGCTTATTTCTATGCAACAATTAACAGCAGTAGTGGATAATTCTATAGCAAATCTTGTATCCAAACTGCCAGCATTTCAGAGAAAGCGTGATTGTTCAGCTTTAAATACAGATAAAAGGGATGAACAATCAGACGCTGACAATGCTTTATCTATTTTACCCTCACATCAATCGGAATTGGCTGTGAGGGAAGGGCTGTCTGAGGGTGAAACTTCAGACTCAGGAAAAATTTCTCAACAGGCAGAACCTGATATAGTAGCATTTAAGTTTAAGCTAGAACATCTCCGCGCTTTGCTAAAGGAGGTATTAGCAACTCTGGATGACTGTGATTCTATGGTAGTACCAGAGAAGTTGTGCAAATTGGACAAATTTTTAGAGGTCCCAGTGCACGACGACGCTTTTCCAATACCCAAAAGGGTAGCGAACATAGTGGAAAAGGAGTGGGAGAAGCCAGGTGTACCCTTTGCCCCACCTCCTATATTTAAGAAAATGTTTCCCATAGTAGACCCTAGAAGGGACGCATGGCAGACGGTCCCGAAGGTTGAGGGAGCTGTTTCAACACTAGCGAAGCGCACCACTATTCCTATAGAGGACAGCTGCGCTTTCAAAGATCCTATGGATATAAAATTGGAAGGATTGCTTAAAAAGATTTTTGTTCAACAAGGGTTCATCCTTCAACCAGCTACGTGTGTTGTTACTGTCACTTCAGCGGCGTCCTTTTGGTTCGAGGAACTAGAAAGGTCGCTCCAGAAAGAGACTTCCTATAAGAAGTCATGGACAGAATTCATACATTAAAATTAGCTAATTCCTTTATATTGGATGCCGCCTTTCAAATAACGAAATTGGCGGCGAAAAACTCAGGTTTTGCTATAGTAGCGCGGAGGGCGCTTTGGCTGAAATCCTGGTCGGCAGATGTGTCGTCCAAGACTAAGTTACCCTTTTTGGGCCGGAATTGAAGGAAATTATTTCAGACATTACTGGGGGTAAGGGCCATGCCCTCCCACAGGATAGGCCTTTTAAGGCTAAGAACAAGTCTAATTTTCGTTCCTTTCGCAATTTCAGGAACGGACCGGCTAATAACTCCACTGCCGCTAGACAAGAAGGTAACGCGGCCCAGCCCAAACCCGCTTGGAAGCCCATGCAAGGCTGGAACAAGGGTAAACAGACCAAGAAACCTGCTGCTGCTACCAAGACAGCATGAAGGGGTAGCCCCGATCCAGGACCGGATCTGGTAGGGAACAGACTATCTCTCTTCGCTCAGGCTTGGACAAGAGATGTTCCGGATCCCTGGGCACTAGAGATAGTCTCCAAGGGATACCTGCTAGAGTTCAAGGGACTTCCTCCAAGGGGAAGGTTCCACCTGTCTCGCTTATCTTCAGACCAGATAAAGAAACAGGCATTCTTACATTGTGTAAGAGACCTATCAAAGATGGGAGTGATAAACCCAGTCCCCTCCGGGGAACAAGGTCTAGATTTTTACTCAAACCTGTTTGTGGTTCGCAAAAAAGAGGGAACTTTCAGGCCAATTCTGGATTTAAAGATATTAAACAAGTTCCTCAGTGTTCCATCCTTCAAAATGGAAACCATTCGGACAATCTTGCCGACAATCCAGCAGGGTCAATATTTGACTACCGTGGATCTAAAGGATGCGTATCTGCATATTCCAATCCACAAAACTCATCATCAGTTCCTGAGGTTCGCCTTTCTGGACAAACATTACCAGTTCGTGGCTCTTCCATTCGGTTTAGCCACCGCTCCCAGAATTTTCACAAAGGTGCTAGGGTTCCTTCTAGCGGTCCTAAGGCCGAGGGGCATCTCTGTAGCACCTTATCTAGACGACATCCTAATCCAAGCGTTGTCTCTTTCCAAAGCAAGGGCCCACACAGACATTGTGTTGCCTTTTCTCAGATCTCACGGGTGGAAGGTGAACATAAAAAAGAGTTCACTGTCACCGTCCACAAGGGTTCCTTTTCTGGGAACATTAATAGATTCTGTGGAAATGAAGATCTTCCTGACAGAAGTCAGAAAGCTAAAGCTTCTAAACGTTTGTCGAGTTCTTCATTCTATTCCTCAACCCTCCATAGCTCAGTGCATGGAAGTAATAGGACTAATGGTCGCAGCAATGGACGTGGTTCCTTTTGCTCGAATTCATCTAAGACCATTACAGCTGTGCATGCTCAATCAGTGGAATGGGGACTATACAGACTTGTCTCCCCAAATTCAAGTAGACCAGGTAACCAGGGACTCACTTCTCTGGTGGTTGACCCAGGATCACCTGTCTCAGGGAATGAGTTTCCGCAGACCGGAGTGGGTCATCGTTACGACCGACGCCAGCCTCTTGGGGTGGGGCGCGGTCTGGGACTCCCTGAAAGCTCAGGGCCTATGGTCTCGGGAAGAGTCGCTTCTTCCGATAAACATTTTGGAACTAAGAGCAATATTTTATGCGCTCCTGGCTTGGCCTCAGCTAGCGGAAGCCAGGTTCATAAGATTTCAGTCGGACAACATAACGACTGTTGCGTACATCAATCATCAGGGGGGAACAAAGAGTTCCCTAGCGATGAAGGAAGTAACCAAGATTATCCAATGGGCAGAGAATCACTCCTGCCATCTATCTGCTATTCACATCCCAGGAGTAGACAACTGGGAGGCGGACTATTTGAGTCGTCAGACTTTCCATCCGGGGGAGTGGGAACTCCACCCGGAGGTCTTTGCTCAGTTAATCCAATTATGGGGCATTCCAGACATGGATCTAATAACTTCAAGATTCCTTGCTACGGGTCCAGATCCAGGGATCCCAAGGCGACTCTAGTGGATGCATTAGTGGCGCCTTGGTCGTTCAACCTAGCGTATGTGTTTCCACCGTTTCCTCTCCTTCCCAGGCTCATAGCCAGGATCAAACAGGAGAAGGCCTCGGTGATTCTGATAGCTCCTGCGTGGCCACGCAGGACTTGGTATGCAGACCTGGTGAATATGTCATCGGCTCCACCATGGAAGCTACCTTTGAGACAGGATCTTCTAGTACAAGGTCGATTCGAACATCCAAATCTAGTTTCTCTGCAGCTGACTGCTTGGAAATTGAACGCTTGATTTTATCCAAGCGTGGGTTTTCGAATTCTGTGATAGATACTCTGGTCCAAGCCAGAAAAACTGTGACTAGAAAGATTTACCATAAAATATGGAAAAAATATATCTGCTGGTGTGAATCCAAGGGATTCTCCTGGAGTAAGATTAAAATTCCAAAGATTCTCTCCTTTCTCCAAAAAGGTTTGGATAAAGGGTTGTCAGCTAGTTCTCTAAAAGGACAGATTTCTGCTTTATCTGTCTTGTTACACATACGACTGGCAGCTGTGCCAGATGTACAAGCTTTTGTTCAGGCTTTGGTTAGAATCAAGCCTGTTTACAGACCCATGACTCCTCCTTGGAGTCTAAATTTAGTTCTTCAAGGGGTTCCGTTTGAACCTTTACATTCCATAGATATTAAGATATTATCTTAGAAAGTTCTGTTTTTGGTTGCTATTTCTTCTGCTAGAAGAGTTTCTGAATTATCTGCTTTGCAATGTAATCCACCCTATCTGGTTTTCCATTCAGATAAGGTTGTTTTGCGTACTAAGCCTGGTTTTCTTCCAAAAGTTGTTTCCAACAAGAATATTAACCAGGAAATAGTTGTTCCTTCTCTGTGTCCGAATCCAGTTTCAAAGAAGGAACGTTTATTACACAATTTAGATGTTGTTTGTGCTTTAAAGTTCTACTTAGAAGCAACAAAAGATTTTAGACAAACCTCATCTTTGTTTGTCGTTTACTCTGGTAAGAGGAGAGGTCAAAAAGCTACTGCTACCTCTCTCTCTTTCTGGCTGAAAAGCATTATCCGATTGGCTTATGAGACTGCCGGACGGCAACCTCCTGACCGAATCACAGCTCACTCTACTAGGGCTGTGGCTTCCACTTGGGCCTACAAGAACGAGGCTTCTGTTGATCAGATATGTAAGGCAGCGACTTGGTCCTCTCTGCACACTTTTGCCAAATTCTACAAATTTGATACTTATGCTTCTTCGGAGGCTATTTTTGGGAGAAAGGTTTTGCAAGCCGTGGTGCCTTCCATTTAGGTAACCTGATTTTCTCCCTCCCTTCATCCGTGTCCTAAAGCTTTGGTATTGGTTCTCACAAGTAATGGATGACGCCGTGGACCGGACACACCAATGTTGGAGAAAACAGAATTTATGCTTACCTGATAAATTACTTTCTCCAACGGTGTGTCCGGTCCACGGCCCGCCCTGGTTTCCTAATCAGGTTGAAAAAAATTTTTTCTTTATACACTACAGTCACCACGGCACCCTATAGTTTCTCCTTTTTCTCCTAACCGTCGGTCGAATGACTGGGGGGCGGGGCCAGAGGGGGAGCTATATGGACAGCTCTTGCTGTGTGCTCTCCTTGCCTTTCCCTGTGGGGGAGAATATTTCCACAAGTAATGGATGACGCCGTGGACCGGACACACCGTTGGAGAAAGTAATTTATCAGGTAAGCATAAATTCTGTTTTCTTCTACTCGGAGAGTCTCTGAACTCTCGGCGTTGCAATGTGATTCCCCTTATCTTACCCTTCTTCCTGATAAGGTGGTTCTATGTCCTAAGTTAGTTTTCCTTCCTAAAGTGTTTCGGGATAATAGGAATATTAATCAGGAAATAGTTGTTCCTTCATTGTGTCCTAATCCTTCTTTTCATAAGGAGCGTTTGCTGCACAACATAGATGTGGTGTGTGTGTTGAAATTCTATTTGCAGGCGACTAAGGATTTTCGCCAGTCTTCTGCTTTGTTTGTCGTTTTCTCTGGGAAACGCAATGGTCGGACAGCTACGGCTACTTCTCTTTCTTTCTGGCTGAAGAGAATAATTCACCTAGCCTATGAAACTGCCGGGCAGCAGCCTCCTGAGAAAATCACGTCTCATTACATGTTTCTTCTTCCTAGGCCTTCAAAAATGAAGCTTCTGTGAAACAGTTTTGCAAGAATGCAACTTGGTCCTCTCTTCATACTTTTTCAAAATTCTATTTTCTCTTGTAAGGTGTATCCAGTCCACGGGTTCATCCATTACTGTACTTGTGGGATATTCTCCTTCCCAACAGGAAGTTGCAAGAGGACACCCACAGCAGAGCTGTCTATATAGCTCCTCCCCTAACTGCCACCCCCAGTCATTCTCTTGCAACTCTCGACAAGAAAGGAAGTATCAAGAGATATGTGGTGACTTAGTGTAGTTTTACCTTCAATCAAGAGTTTGTTATTTTTAAACGGTACCGGCGTTGTACTGTTTTTCTCTCAGGCAGAAATTAGAAGAAGATTTCTGCCTGAAGATTTGATGATCTTAGCAGTTTGTAACTAAGGTCCATTGCTGTTCTCACACATAACTGATGAATATGGGAAAACTTCAGTTGTGGGAACGGCCTGCAGATTACCTACTTTGAGGTATGTTCAGTATTTTTATTTCTAGAGAGAGGAATAAGTTCTAGAAAATGCTGACAGAGCCTTGTGTATCTGAGGTAAGCCTGATGCAGTGATTTAACAGCGACTGGGATATCATGCTTACATAACAGGGTAATACTCATGTTAATATTCATATTGCTTAGTGACAAAACGTTTAAATGATTTCATAAATAGGACGTTTTTTCTCTGAGGGAGATAAGTCTTTATTTGGGGCATAGTTTCCACATGGCTAGTCAGATACTCCTAGGAGTATTTTCTTAAGGCCCCTCTGACATCCAGTACATGGTGAGAGGGGCCTATTTTAGTGCTCTAACTGCGCAGTTTTAATACAGACTGAGACATCCAGCTTCCCTAGAAGAGTCCTCTGGCATCTGAGAACCATTTCAAAGGGGTTATTTCTACACAAAATCGTATTTAAGGGCAGGTAGGAGCCTCAGCAGAGCTGTGGCATAGTGCTCAATTGATTTTTAAAGTTTTTCAATCCGGTTTGGGGCCTAAGGGGTTAATCATCCATTTGCAAGTGGGTGCAATGCTGCTTTAGTCCCTTATTCACACTGTTAAAATTTCAAAGATTTTACTGTATTTTTTCACTGTTTTGCAGTTTAAGTGCTAGTTTTTTTCTCTTAAAGGCACAGTAACGTTTTTGTTTAATTGCTGTTTCACCTTTATTAAAGTGTTTTCCAAGCTTGCTTGTCTCATTACTAGTCTGTTAAACATGTGTGACATAGAGGAAACTCCTTGTTCAATATGTTTGGAAGCCATTGTGGAACCCCCTCTTAGAATGTGTACCAAATGTACTGATATTTCTATAAACTATAAAGACCATATTATGGCGCTTAAAGATTTATCTCCAGGGGATTCTCTGACTGAAAAGAGGGAGATTATGCCATCTAACTCTCCCCATGAGTCATGTACATCTAGCGCGTCTAATTATTTTACCTTACAGGACATGGCGGCAGTTATGAATGCTACCCTCACAGAGGTATTCTCCAAACTGCCAGGGCTATAAGAAAAGCGAGACAGCTCTGGGGCTAGAATTAATACAGAGCTTTCTGACGCTTTATTGCCTGTGTCCGATATACCCTCCTAATGCTCAGAAGCCGAGGCAGGTGAGTTTCTATCTGTGGGTGACATTTCAGACTCAGGGAAGGCGTTACTTCAGTCTGATTCTGAGATGACAGCGTTTAAATTTAAGCTTGAACACCTCCGCTTATTGCTTAGGGAGGTTTTAGCGACTCTGGATGAATGTGACCCCATTGTGGTTCCAGAGAAATTGTGTAAAATGGACAAATTCTTTGCAGTACCTGTTTACACCGATGTTTTTCCAGTCCCTAAGAGGTTTTCGAAAATTGTTACTTAGGAATGGGATAGACCAGGTGTGCCGTTCTCTCCCCCTCCTGCTTTTAAAAAGATGTTTCCCATAGATGCCACCATACGGGACTCGTGGCAGACGGTTCCTAAGGTGGAGGGAGCAGTCTCCACCCTAGCTAAGCGTACAACTATCCCCGTCGAGAACAGTTGTGCTTTCCTAGATCCTATGGATAAAAAAATTGGAGGGTCTCCTTAAGAAAATTTTTACACATCAAGGTTTTATTCTCCAGCCTCTTTCATGCATTGCCCCAGTTACTGCTGCAGCGGCTTTTTGGTTTGAGTCTCTGGAGGAGGCTCTACAGGTGGAGACCTCGTTAGACGATATTCTAGACAGGATTAAAGCTCTTAAGTTAGCTAACTCCTTTATTTCTGACGCCATTTTTCATTTAGCCAAGCTAACGGCTAAGAATTCAGGTTTTGCCATTTTGGCGCGTAGGGCGCGATGGCTTAAGTCCTGGTCAGCAGACGTTACTTCAAAGTCTAAGCTTCTTAACATCCCCTTCAAGGGACAGACCATATTCGGGCCCGGTCTGATGGAGATCATTTCTGATATTACTGGAGGAAAAGGTCACTCCCTTCCTCAGGATAGGTCCAATAAGTTAAGGACCAAACAGAATAATTTTCGTTCCTTTCGAAATTTCAAGAGTGGCGCAGCTTCAGTTTCCTCTAATGCAAAACAAGAGGGAAATTTCGCCCAGTCCAAACCAGTCTGGAGAACTAACCAGGCTTGGAATAAGGGGAAGCAGGCCAAGAAACCTGCGTCTGCCTCTAAGACAGCATGAAGGAGTAGCCCCCTATCCGGGACCGGATCTAGTGGGGGGCAGACTCTCTCTCTCTTCGCCCAGGCTTGGGCAAGAGACGTCCAGGATCCCTGGGCAGTAGAGATTGTTTCCCAGGGATATCTTCTGGACTTCAAAGCTTCATCTCCAAAGGGGAGATTTCATCTCTCACAATTATCTGTAAACCAGATAAAGAGAGAGGCATTCTTACGTTGTGTTCAAGACCTGCTGGTTATGGGAGTGATCCACCCAGTTCCAAGGGAGGAACAGGGGCAGGGCTTCTATTCAAATCTGTTTATAGTTCCCAAAAAAGAGGGAAATTTCAGACCAATCTTGGATCTCAAGATCCTAAACAAATTTCTCAGGGTCCCATCCTTCAAGATGGAGACTATCAGAACCATCCTCCCTCTGATCCAGGAGGGTCAATATATGACTACCGTGGATTTAAAGGATGCTTATCTCCACATTCCGATTCACAGAGATCATCATCAGTTCCTCAGGTTCGCCTTCTTAGACAGGCATTACCAGTTTGTGGCTCTTCCTTTCGGGTTAGCCATGGCACCAAGAATCTTTACGAAGGTTCTAGGGTCCCTACTGGCGGGTCTAAGGCCACGGTGCATAGCGGTGGCTCCTTACCTAGACGACATTCTGATACAGGCGTCGACTTTTCAAATCGCCAAGTCCCATACGGACATTGTTCTGGCCTTTCTGAGGTCTCACGGGTGGAAGGTGAACGAAGAAAAGAGTTCTCTCTCCCCTCTCACAAGTTTCCTTCCTAGGAACACTGATAGATTCAGTAGAAATGAAAATTTTTCTGACAGAGGTCAGGTTATCAAAGCTTCTAACTTCCTGCCGTGCTCTTCATTCCACTTCTCGGCCGTCAGTGGCTCAGTGTATGGAAGTAATCGGCCTAATGGTAGCGGCAATGGACATAGTTCCGTTTGCCCGCCTACATCTCAGATCACTGCAACTTTGCATGCTCAATCAGTGGAATGGGGATTACACAAATTTGTCTCCTCTACTAAATCTGGATCAAGAGACCAGGGATTCTCTTCTCTGGTGGTTCTCTCGGGTCCATCTGTCCAGGGGAATGAGTTTCCGCAGGCCTGAGTGGACTATAGTCACGACAGATGCCAGCCTTCTGGGCTGGGGCGCAGTCTGGAACTCCCTGAGGGCTCAGGGTACGTGGACTCAGGAGGAAGCCCTCCTTCCGATAAACATTCTGGAACTGAGAGCAATATTCAATGCTCTTCAGGCTTGGCCTCAACTAGCTGCGGTCAGGTTCATCAGATTTCAGTCGGACAATATCACGACTGTAGCCTATATCAACCATCAGGGGGGACAAGAAGCCCCCTGGCAATGTTGGAGGTTTCAAAGATAATTCTATGGGCAGAGGTTCACTCTTGCCATCTCTCAGCTATCCATATCCCAGGAGTAGAGAACTGGGATGCGGATTTTCTAAGTCGGCAGACTTTTCATCCGGGGGAGTGGGAGCTCCATGCGGAGGTATTTGCCCAGCTGATTCAACTATGGGGCAAACCAGAAGTGGATCTGATGGCGTCTCGTCAGAACGCCAAGCTTCCCTGTTACGGGTCCAGGTCAAGGGATCCCCAGGCAGCGCTGATAGATGCTCTACCAGTGCACTGGTCCTTCAGCCTGGCTTATGTGTTCCCACCATTTCCTCTCCTTCCTCGTCTGATTGCCAAGATCAAGCAGGACAGAGCTTCGGTGATTTTGATAGCACCTGCGTGGCCACGCAGGACTTGGTATGCAGATCTGGTGGACATGTCATCCCTTCCACCATGGACTCTGCAGATGAGGCAGGACCTTCTACTCCAAGGTCCATTCAATCATCCAAATCTAATTTCTCTGCGGCTGACTGCTTGGAGATTGAACGCTTGATTTTATCAAAACGTGGTTTCTCTGAGTCGGTCATTGATACCTTAATTCAGGCTCGAAAGCCTGTCACCAGGAAAATCTATCATAAGATATGGTGTAAATATATTCATTGGTGTGAATCCAAGGGTTACTCATGGAGTAAAGTCAGGTTTCCTAGGATATTATCCTTCTCCAAGAAGGATTGGAGAAGGGATTGTCAGCTAGTTCCTTAAAGGGACAGATTTCTGCTCTGTCTATTCTTCTGCACAAGCGTCTGGCAGATGTTCCAGACGTTCAGGCGTTTTGTCAGGCTTTAGTTAGAATCAAGCCTGTGTTTAAACCTGTTGCTCCGCCATGGAGTTTAAATTTAGTTCTTAAAGTTCTTCAAGGGGTTCCGTTTGAACCTCTGCATTCCATAGATATCAAGCTTTTATCTGGGAAAGTTCTGTTTTTGGTAGCTATCTCTTCGGCTCGAAGAGTTTCAGAGTTATCTGCCTTACAGTGGGATTCCCCTTATCTGATATTCCATACAGATAAGGTAGTGTTGCGTACCAAACCTGGATTTCTTCCTAAGGTGGTATCTAATAAGAATATCAATCAGGAGATTGTAGTTCCGTCACTGTGTCCTAATCCTTCTTCAAAGAAGGAACGTCTATTACACAATCTTGACGTGGTTCGTGCTTTAAAGTTTTATTTACTAAGCTACTAAGAATTTTCGTCAAACATCTGCATTGTTTGTTTTCTACTCTGGACAGAGGAGAGGCCAAAAGGCTTCGTCATCTTCTCTTTCTTTTTGGCTAAGAAGCATAATCCGTTTAGCTTATGAGACTGCTGGCCAGCAGCCTCCTGAAAGAATTACAGCTCATTCCACTAGAGCGGTAGCTTCCACATGGGCTTTTAAAAATGAGGCCTCTGTTGAACAGATTTGTAAGCGGCGACTTGGTCTTCGCTTCATACTTTTTCTAAATTCTACAAATTTGATACTTTTGCTTCCTCGGAGGCTATTTTTGGGAGAAAGGTCTTGCAGGCAGTGGTGCCTTCCGTTTAAGTTCCTGCCTTGTCCCTCCCTTCATCCGTGTCCTAAAGCTTTGGTATTGGTATCCCACAAGTAATGGATGAACCCGTGGACTGGATACACCTTACAAGAGAAAACAAAATTTATGCTTACCTGATAAATTTCTTTCTCTTGTGGTGTATCCAGTCCACGGCCCGCCCTGTCACTTTAAGGCAGGTGTTTTTTATTTTTAAACTACAGTCACCACTGCACCCTATAGTTTCTCCTTTTTCTTGCTTGTCTTCGGTCGAATGACTGGGAGTGGCAGTTAGGGGAGGAGCTCTATAGACAGCTCTACTGTGGGTGTCCTCTTGCAACTTCCTGTTGGGAAGGAGAATATCCCACAAGTAATGGATGAACCCGTGGACTGGATACACCACAAGAGAGAAATTTATCAGGTAAGCATAAATTTTGTTATTTGATACTTTTGCCTCGGCTAAGGCCTCCTTTTGGAGAAAGGTTTTTTCAAGCAGTGGTGCCTTCTGTTTAGGTTCTCTTTCTTGTCCCTCCCTTATTATCTGTGTCCTCTAGCTTGGGTATTGATTCCCAACAGTAATTGATGATGATCCGTGGGCTCATCGTGTCGTCAGAAAGGAAAAAAAATGTATGCTTACCTGATAAATTTCTTTCTTGACACAGTGAGTCCACGGCCCGCCCTGTTTATTCAGACTTTTTGTTTTATAAACCTCGGGCACCTTTGCACCTTTTGTTACTTCCTTTCTCTCCTTTTCTTTCGGTCGAATGACTGGGGGTTATGAGAAGGGAAGTGATACTTAACAGCTTTGCTGTGGTGCTCTTTGCCTCCTCCTGCTGGCCAGGAGTGATATTCCCAACAGTAATTGATGATGATCTGTGGACTCATCGTGTCAAGAAAGAAAGAAATTTATCAGATAAGCATAAATTTTTTTTTATTTTTTTTTTTAAATAATCTGAGGCTAGGGAAGGGAATGGATAGGTTCCAAACAAATAAAATCAATACAGAAAGGGTACTGATTATGATGATTGTGTATATGGGCTATTGTACAAACTGTTCTTTTCTTTTTTTTTCAAGAATAATGAATATGGTTAATATTCAGTTACTGATGTTTTTATTTTTATATTATTTTTTTTTAGGCGTCACAGAGGGATTAAAATATGGGGGTTTTTTTGTTTGTTTTTTATTCATATATAATTAGATGGTTTTAAAAATGGTTTTGTGGAATGTAGGTGGCTTTACCTCACCCATTAAAAGAAAAGCAATTTTAAAGTATACAAAAAGTTTGGGTACCCAGATTCTATTTTTACAGGAGACGCATTTAAAAACTCAGGAAGCTTTAAAACTCAAGACTAGCTGGGTGAATGAGGAAATATTTATCCCATGTGAGAGACGGAAAAAGTGTCTTGCAGTTCTGCTTAGTAAATCCTTACATTAAGATGTATAATGGACAAGAATGAAAGATATATATATATATATATATATATATATATATATATATATATATATATATATATATATATATATATTGATAAACAACAATATATTCTTTGTAATATCTATGGTCCAAATGATGTAGATCAAAAGTTTTGGCACACAGTGAGAGATGCTTTGATACCATTTTCAGATAAGCTTATTATACTAGGTAGGGATTTTAATTTAACACCTAACAGGATATTAGATAGAAAACAAGTAGAGACCCCAGATAATATTCATTAGAGGGGGGGGGGGGGGGGGGGGGAGAGAGAAGGGGCCAAAGGTATATTAAGAAAAAACTTCTCAATATAGAAGCCTCAATTTTAAAACAATTAAGAAAAGACTTGAAGCTACAAGATATATGGAGAGCTATGCACCCAGATGAGAGAAATTTTACATGCCTCTCCAAAACTTTTTGTGTGTTCTCAAGCATTGATATGTTTTTGGTCTCGGAAAAATTAACCGGATTAAAGACTTTAAGATGGATCAAATTACCATATCAGATCATGCCCCAATATCTATCTCACTGGAAATACTAAAGTATATCATAAGGGGGAACTTTTCTCTTGTTAAGTGTAGTCAGTCCACGGGTCATCCATTACTTATTGAATATATCTCTTCCTAACAGGAAGCTACAAGAGGATCACCCAAGCAGAGCTGCTATATAGCTCCTCCCCTCACATGTCATATTCAGTCATTCTCTTGCAGCCTAACTAAAGATAGGTCACTGTGAGAGGTCTGTGGTGTTTTTTAACTTAGTTTATTTCTACAATCAAAAGTTTGTTATTTTAAATGGCACCGGAGTGTGCTGTTTATTCTCAGGCAGCATTAGAAGAAGAATCTGCCTGCGTTTTCTATGATATTAGCAGACGTAACTAAGATCCACTGGCTGTTCTCATCTGAGGAGTGAGGTAACTTCAGAGAAGGGGAATAGCATGCAGGGCCCCCCTGCAAATGAGGTATGTGCAGTAATTATTGTTCTGAGGAATGGAATTGACTGAGAAAATACTGCTGATACCAATGTAAAGTAAGTTCAGCCTTAAATGCAGTGATAGCGACTGGTATTAGGCTGATGAGTGTGTGTACACTGAATGTATTTTTCTAAGGAATGGAATTGACTCTGAAAATACTATTAATACTGAAATAATGTATGAGCCTTAACTGCAGTAAAAGCGACTGGTAGCAGGCTTATTAATAACAATTCATAACTTTTCAAATGTATGTTTAAAACGCATGTTAATCGTTTTTTGTGAGGTACTTGGTGATAAAACTTATTGGGGCATGATTTTTACCACATGGCCATCTTTGTTTTCTGCATAGAAACAGTTTTCTGAGCTTCCCCACTGTTGTAATATGAGTGGGAGGGGCCTATTTTAGCGCTTTTTTGCGCAATAAAAATTCAGTCACAATCTGTCTACTTCATCCTCCATGATCCAGATCGTCTCTAGAGAGCTCAGGGGTCTTCAAAATTCATTTTGAGGGAGGTAATCAGTCACAGTAGACCTGTGACAGTGTGTTTTGACTGTGAGAAAAACGTTAATTATTAAATTGTTATCCGTTTTTGGGTATTAAGGGGTTAATCATCCATTTGCTGGTGGGTGCAATCCTTTGCTAACTTAATACATTTACTGTGAAAATTTGGTTGCTATAACTATTTTGGTTCATTGTTATTTCAACTGTGACAGCTTTTTGTGCTTCTTAAAGGCACAGTAGCGTTTTTTATATTGCTTGTAAATTTATTTAGAAAAGTATTTCCAAGCTTGCTAGTCTCATTGCTAGTCTGTTTAAACATGTCTGACACAGATGAATCTCTTTGTTCACTATGTTTAAAGGCCAATGTGGAGCCCAATAGAAATTTGTGTACTAATTGCATTGATGCTACTTTAAATAAAAGTCAATCTTTACATGTAAAGAAATTATCACCAGACAACGAGGGGGAAGTTATGCCGACTAACTCTCCTCACGTGTCAGTACCTTCGCCTCCCGCTCAGGAGGTGCGTGATTTTGTGGCGCCAAGTACATCAGGGAGCCCCTTACAAATCACTTTGCAAGACATGGCTACTGTTATGACAGAAGTATTATCTAAATTGCCAGAATTAAGAGGCAAGCGCGATAGCTCTGGGTTAAGGATAGAGCGCGCGGATGAGGTGAGAGCCATGTCAGATACTGCGTCACAGTTTGCAGAACGTGAAGACGGAGAGCTTCATTCTGTGGGTGACGGATCTGATCCAGGGAGACTGGATTCAGAGATTTCTAATTTTAAATTTAAGCTTGAGAACCTCCGCATATTGCTAGGGGAGGTATTAGCGGCTCTGAATGATTGTAACACGGTTGCAATTCCAGAAAAATTATGTAGGTTGGATAGATACTATGCGGTACCGGTGTGTACTGACGTGTTTCCTATACCTAAAAGGCTTACAGAGATTATTAGCAAGGAGTGGGATAGACCTGGTGTGCCTTTTTCCCCTCCTCCCATATTTAGGAAAATGTTTCCTATAGACGCCACCACACGAGACTTATGGCAGACGGTCCCTAAGGTAGAGGGAGCAGTTTCTACTTTAGCTAAGCGTACCACTATCCCGGTGGAGGATAGTTGTGCCTTTTCAGATCCAATGAATAAGAAATTAGAGGGTTACCTTAAGAAAATGTTTGTTCAACAAGGTTTTATCTTACAGCCCCTTGCATGCATTGCGCCTGTCACTACTGCGGCGGCATTCTGGTTTGAGTCTCTGGAAGAGGCCATTCGCACAGCTCCATTGGATGAAATTATGAACAAGCTTAAAGCACTTAAGCTAGCTAACGCATTTGTTTCTGATGCCGTCGTACATTTAACCAAACTTACGGCTAAGAACTCCGGATTCGCCATCCAAGCGCGCAGAGCGCTATGGCTTAAATCCTGGTCAGCTGACGTGACTTCTAAATCTAAATTGCTTAATATTCCTTTCAAAGGGCAGACCTTATTCGGGCCCGGCTTGAAAGAAATTATAGCTGACATTACGGGAGGTAAGGGCCATGCTCTACCTCAGGACAGGGCCAAATCAAAGGCCAAACAGTCTAATTTTCGTGCCTTTCGTAACTTCAAGGCAGGAGCAGCATCAACTTCCTCCGCTCCAAAACAGGAAGGAGCTGTTGCTCGTTACAGACAGGGCTGGAAAGTTAACCAGTCCTGGAACAAGGGCAAGCAGGCCAAGAAACCTGCTGCTGCCCCCAAGACAGCATGAAGAGAGGGCCCCCTATCCAGAAACGGATCTAGTGGGGGGCAGACTTTCTCTCTTTGCCCAGGCTTGGGCAAGAGATGTCCAGGATCCCTGGGCGTTGGAGATCATATCTCAGGGATATCTCCTGGACTTCAAAACTTCTCCTCCACGAGGGAGATTTCATCTTTCAAGGTTATCAGCAAACCAAATAAAGAAAGGCGTTTCTACACTGTGTACAAGACCTCTTACTAATGGGGGTGATCCACCCAGTTCCGCGGACGGAACACGGGCAGGGATTCTATTCAAATCTATTTGTGGTTCCCAAGAAAGAGGGAACCTTCAGACCAATCTTGGACTTAAAAATCCTAAACAAATTTCTAAGAGTTCCATCATTCAAAATGGAAACTATTCGAACCATCCTTCCCATGATCTAAGAGGGTCAGTACATGACCACAGTGGACTTAAAGGATGCCTACCTTCACATATCGATTCACAAGGATCATTATCGGTACCTAAGATTTGCTTTCCTAGACAGGCATTACCAGTTTGTAGCTCTTCCCTTCGGATTAGCTATGGCTCCAAGAATCTTTACAAAAGTTCTGGGCTCACTTCTGGCGGTATTAAGACCGCGAGGCATAGCGGTGACTCCGTACCTAGACGACATTCTGATACAAGCGTCAAGTTTTCAAACTGCCAAGTCTCATACAGAGATAGTTCTGGCATTTCTGAGGTCGCATGGGTGGAAGGTGAACGTGGAAAAGAGTTCTCTATTACCACTTACAAGAGTTCCCTTTCTAGGGACTCTTATAGATTCTGTAGAGATGAAAATTTACCTGACAGAGGCCAGGTTATTAAAACTTCTAAATGCTTGCCGTGTCCTTCATTCCATTCCACACCCGTCAGTAGCTCAGTGCATGGAAGTAATCGGCTTAATGGTAGCGGCAATGGACATAGTACCATTTGCGCGCCTGCATCTCAGACCGCTGCAATTGTGCATGCTAAGTCAGTGGAACGGGGATTACTCAGATTTGTCCCCCCTACTAAATCTGGATCAAGAGACCAGAGATTCTCTTCTATGGTGGCTTTCTCGGCCACATCTGTCCAAGGGGATGACCTTTCGCAGGCCAGATTGGACGATTGTAACAACAGACGCCAGCCTTCTAGGCTGGGGCGCAGTCTGGAACTCCCTGAACGCTCAGGGATTATGGACTGAGGAGGAGAAACTCCTCCCAATAAATATTCTGGAATTAAGAGCAATATTCAATGCTCTCCTAGCTTGGCCTCAGTTAGCAACTCTGAGGTTCATCAGATTTCAGTCGGACAACATCACGACTGTGGCTTACATCAACCATCAAGGGGGAACCAGAAGTTCCCTAGCGATGTTGGAAGTCTCAAAGATAATTCGCTGGGCAGAGTCTCACTCTTGCCACCTGTCAGCGATTTACATCCCAGGCGTGGAGAACTGGGAGGCGGATTTTCTAAGTCGCCAGACTTTTCATCCGGGGGAGTGGGAACTTCATCCGGAGGTATTTGCTCAACTGATTCATCGTTGGGGCAAACCAGATCTGGATCTCATGGCGTCTCGTCAGAACGCCAAGCTTCCTTGTTACGGATCCAGGTCCAGGGACCCGGGAGCGGTGCTGATAGATGCTCTGACAGCCCCTTGGGTCTTCAACATGGCTTATGTGTTTCCACCGTTCCCGATGCTTCGTCGTTTGATTGCCAAGATCAAACAGGAGAGAGCTTCGGTGATTCTGATAGCGCCTGCGTGGCCACGCAGGACCTGGTATGCAGACCTAGTGGACATGTCGTCCTGTCCACCGTGGTCTCTGCCTCTGAGACAGGACCTTCTAATTCAGGGTCCTTTCAACCATCCAAATCTAATTTCTCTGAGGCTGACTGCATGGAGATTGAACGCTTGATTCTATCAAAGCGTGGCTTCTTGGAGTCGGTTATTGATACCTTAATACAGGCACGGAAGCCTGTTACCAGAAAAATTTACCATAAGATATGGCGTAAATATTTATATTGGTGCGAATCCAAGAGTTACTCATGGAGTAAGGTTAGGATTCCTAGGATATTGTCCTTTCTACAAGAGGGTTTAGAAAAGGGCTTATCTGCTAGTTCGTTAAAGGGACAGATTTCTGCTCTGTCTATTCTTCTACACAAACGTCTGGCTGAAGTTCCAGACGTTCAGGCTTTTTGTCAGGCTTTAACTAGGATTAAGCCTGTGTTTAAGACTGTTGCTCCGCCGTGGAGCTTAAAATTAGTTCTTAATGTTCTTCAAGGCGTTCCATTTGAACCCCTTCATTCCATTGATATCAAGCTGTTATCCTGGAAGGTTTTGTTTTTGATGGCTATTTCCTCGGCTCGAAGAGTCTCTGAGTTATCTGCCTTACATTGTGATTCTCCTTATCTGATTTTTCATTCAGACAAGGTAGTTCTGTGTACTAAACCTGGGTTCTTACCTAAGGTAGTTACTAACAGGAATATCAATCAAGAGATTGTTGTTCCATCACTGTGTCCTAACCCTTCTTCAAAGAAGGAACGACTTTTGCATAATCTGGACGTAGTCCGTGCCCTGAAGTTCTATTTGCAGGCAACTAAAGATTTTCGTCAAACTTCTTCCCTGTTTGTCGTTTAGGTCAAAAGGCTTCGGCTACCTCTCTCTCTTTTTGGCTTCGTAGCATAATACGTTTAGCCTATGAGACTGCTGGACAGCAGCCTCCTGAAAGGATTACAGCTCATTCTACTAGAGCTGTGGCTTCCACCTGGGCCTTTAAAAATGAGGCCTCTGTTGAACAGATTTGCAAGGCTGCGACTTGGTCTTCGCTTCACACCTTTTCAAAATTTTACAAATTTGACACTTTTGCTTCTTCGGAGGCTATTTTTGGGAGAAAGGTACTTCAGGCAGTGGTTCCTTCTGTTTAATGTTCCTGCCTTGTCCCTCCCTTCATCCGTGTACTTTAGCTTTGGTATTGGTACTCCATAAGTAATGGATGACCCGTGGACTGACTACACTTAACAAGAGAAAACATAATTTATGCTTACCTGATAAATTTATTTCTCTTGTAGTGTAGTCAGTCCACGGCCCGCCCTGTCTTTAAGGCAGATCTAAATTTTAATTAAACTCCAGTCACCACTGCACCCTATGGTTTCTCCTTTCTCGTCTGCTTTGGTCGAATGACTGAATATGACATGTGAGGGGAGGAGCTATATAGCAGCTCTGCTTGGGTGATCCTCTTGCAGCTTCCTGTTAGGAAGAGATATATTCAATAAGTAATGGATGACCCGTGGACTGACTACACTACAAGAGAAATAAATTTATCAGGTAAGCATAAATTATGTTTTTCTCTTGTTCCTAAATATCTGCTAAATATCCCAGAGTTTATCAATGTTATTCAAAGTAAATGGAAATGTACAAACAACACAATCTAGAATATTTGGAAAAAAATTATATCTCTTGGCTAGCAGGGAAAGCGGTATTACGTGGGGAGATTATGGCCTTTATGTTTAAGTTTAATAAAAACTAAATCAAAGGAAGGTACAAATATCTAATCAGTTAATGAATACATACACTAGATATATTATGGACAAAAATAGGCAAAATTGGGAGAAGTACATATGGGCCAAAAAACAAAGAGATGATTTTTTTGCTAAAATGACCATTAAAGAATAGATAAAAATTGCAGCTAAATAGTATAGATTTGGTAGCAAATCGGGTAGACTGTTGGCACAAATTAATAAAAATTAAAAAAGTCCTTCTTTTGTCCCTAAAAATAAAGTACCTGTGGAAGTCCTGATTGAAACTGAGAAGATTAAAGATGCCTTTAGGGATTATTTTGAGAATTTATACTCCACCCCTACTATTGATTTGGAAAAAAGAAACCAATTTTGGAGGGCTATTAACAATCCAAAGATTAGCACAACAGACCTAAAAAAATGAACGCACCAATTTTAGAAACTGAAGTTTTAGGGATCATTAAAGAACTAGCAAATAACAAAGCAGCTGGCCCCGATGGCCTACCAGCAGAGTTTTATAAATTTCTTGTAAAAGATGTTTCTGGAATATTGACCATAATGTTGAATAAATTCTGGTCCGGTAAGATGACACCCCCACTGGATTTTAATAAATCAGCTATTACTCTTATTTTGAAACCCGGGAAGGATCCGGAATCCATGGGATCATATAGGCCAATATCACTATCAAATCTAGATTACAAAATTTTAACCAAATTAATAGCAAAGAGAATTCAACCCTCTATGGGGGATGTCATAGGACCGGACCAGACTGGTTTTATGAAGGGTAGATCATTAAGTGTGAATCTTTGAAAGATCTTTTTAGCTATATCTAATATCTGGTATAATCAGAAATTTAAACACGAAGAGCCAAGACATGACCTTTCTATTATTTCCCTTGACGCTCGTAAAGCCTTTGATTCCATTACATGGAACCATTTATTAATGTCTCTGGACAGATTTGGATACTGTGGCAATATACAAAAAGTTCTGAAATTATTATAGACAGAATCCTCTGCATTTTTGAAGATTAATAATGATAAAACCTCCCCATTTAAGTTAAGAGGCACTAGGCAAGGTTGCCCACTATCCCCATTGATTTTCAATTTTGCACTAGAACCGTTAGCAATTTTAATTAGGAAAGAGATACAAGGCATACCAATTGTTGGTCAAGAAATAACAGCAGCATTATACGCGGATGAGCTACTAATATTTATGCGGCATTCCTCGATTAACTTCCCCAAAATTAACAATAGTGTTAATATGTTTAGTACCTTTTCCGGTTATTAAATAAATGCCATTAAATTTAAAGATATTATGGGTGTATAAAAATAAAGAATCATCTTCAGGGATATTTAGAGAAGTAGGTAATAGTCTGACATATTTTGGAATTAATATCTCTATATATCCGATGGACAATAGGTACAGGGGTCAAAAACTTTTGTGAACAGCTTAAAAAATGGAAATCACTACCGCTCACTGACCGGAAAGATTAGTTTGTTAAAAATGATTGCCCTACCTAAGCTTTTGTATATCTTTCAGAATGTACCTCTTCTCCTGAGGAGAGAAGAAAGTAAGAAAATTAAGTCCGCTATTAAAGGCTATTTATGGGGTGAGAGGAAAGCTAATATTGGCTTTAGTAAATTAGTTATATCTAAGGAATACATGGGATTTGCTCTACCACATATAGTAAATTCTAATCTGGCTGCATTGCGATTTTGTGGTTATTTCACGATAACAGGAATTGAATCAGAACTTAGTTCACTCATTTCCTTGACGAATATGACCCATACCCAGATTAAAAATCTCCCTTATTATTGAAAAAAAGAAAAAAAAATTCCTCAGGGATCCTATTATTGCTTGGTATCGAATATGTAAAATTTTAAAGATGAACTTTTCAGTCTCCAAATAATTAGAATTTAATAATAACTTAGATCTAAGACTAGGGGGAGTGGCAAAGCTATGGCAAAATCTAGGTCTGGGAAAAATACATCATCTATGGGAGGAAGTACAAGGAGTGACCTCTGTTTACTCTTTTGATGAATTAAAGGAAATATATTCTCTAGATGCAAAACACTGGTTCCCATATCTATAGGCAAAACATTATTGTATTAAGCTTTATTCACTGTATGGTACAAGATGGGATTGGACGGTGTTAGCAACTGTTATTAATGGTTTTTCTTAAGGTAAATTTTCCATCTCACGACTATATAGTCTAATTACCAATGTAAATCAGGAAATTCTGTTAGAGAAAGCGGCCCAAAATTAGACCCGAATCTGGTATGGTGATTTTAATTCTTAAAATATTCTGAAGAGCCTAAAAAGAGTTGAGAGGACCTCTCTATCTGCTTTTTCTAGAGAACAACATACTAAGATAGTGTTAATGACGTATTCAACCCTGCTTGGTTGATCTAAATAGTCAAAGGAGGTGGAAGAGAACTGTTGTCCGAAATGCAGATTGTTTTAAGGCCAATACTCTTCATTGTTTCTGGTTGTGTCCAAAAGTGCAAAAATTCTGGAAAATGATTCATTATTGGGTAAATAGAATATGCAATACTGATATTATATTATCTGCGGAACAGATCACTCTATTTGTAGGGATGCACCGAAATGAAAATTCTGTACCAAAACTGATACAGAAAATTCAGGATGCCCCTGGCTGAAAACCGAAACAAAACCAAATTTCTGTTTTTCTTTTTTAACTGCAGTGTGTGTGTGTGTAGCTGAGAGAGCTTGTAGGCGGGAAAGCTCCAACAAATGGGCATGGTCACTTGTACCATAGGGCATGATCTGCAGTGAAACTGGTGGAGCTCTACAAGGGAGAGCGTGGTTATAGCCAGACAACAATACGAGGTGGACATGTGTTTTGTTTTTGAGTGTAGTTATCCGTGCGAATAGCGTTGCTGCACCTGATTGTCTTTCATCGTATCTCCGCCTAGTTCCTGGTTCGGGTCTCACACTGACCCGTCAGATTATATGTCCAGAGCCCCAAATGGAGTCTGCCTGTCACCTATCACCAGGACCACCAGACTTAGCTACGACCTTACGTGCAAGGTGGTTATAGAAAGTTACTGTGCTTTTTTGTATACACTGTCTGGTGGGTGCTAATTTGTACCAACAATGTGCGAGCTTTGGGCTTATGCATATATAGTGTGCACGCATATTTGCCTCAGGCGAATAGAATACGCACAAGAGACTGATGTATGAGCACCGTATATAAGGCTTATACATATTCACTGTGTGTGCTTAGGGCTGTGTCTGATAATATCAAGTGTTTATAAACATGTTACTTATCCTCCTTTGAATACTGTATTCAGAACTTAGGTTTCCTTCTAAAAAATAAAAAAAGGGCACTGCTGGTTTCAAATATCATCATGTCATGGTACTTATGTGTGTGCTCTGTGTACCATGCCAGTGCTGTGCTGCTCACCTTATGCTGGTTCTATGTAACAGAATCAGATTTAACCGTTTGTTTACTTTATTTTGATAATTGGTAAAAAACAAACATAGTCCTAGAAAACTATTATTATATGCAAAACAGTAAGACAAGCTGGCATCAAATTTGAAATATGCTACACAATAATTTTACCAAAAATAAAAGGCAAAAAAACCCGAAAACCAAAATAACCAAAAATGCCATTTTCGGCCGAAACTTTCTGCGGCCGAAATTTCGGTGCATCCCTATCTATTTGTAGATCAAAATGTAAGAATATCCAAAATTTTATAAATATAGTCATTGTGGCACGGAACTTAATATTAAAACACAGAAAATCAGGCCTAATGCCGTCTTTTGTTTCTTTTAAAAATGCTATTCGGAAACAGTTTTTAATTGAACAATATGATATTTGGTATAATCCTGAAAATAATGTTGAACAATTTTTTGAAAAATAGAAATACTGGATCCTACTGTTGGAACAAATTGAACAGCAAACCCTGGTTAGTAAATTTGAATCAACTCAATATATAATGGAAAGTTAACTTAGGAGAATGGGTATAGACACCTAATCTAGAACTTAAAATATATTTGGGTTGTCTTTCTTCTTCTTCTTTTTTTCTTTTTATCCTCTGTGACCCCTGGCTTTTTCTTTTCTTTTTTTCCCTTTTCTTTACAAATGATATTGTACAGTTTGTTTGGGTAAATGAAGAATACTGCTTATGTTAGGAAGTAGGTATTTTTCTTTTTTTGTTCTAGTAAATATGAGGATTTATTTCGTGTGTGAACAGAATACTGTAAAAAATGAGACCATTACAGTTTAAGAAAGGTGTTATGAGAGTGGGTTAAATATTATAAAAGCTCTACAGACTAAGAAATGATGTATTGCTATTTGACTATAAATGTAATGAATTGGAAAAGTGCTGTAATTAACATTTTCCAAAATAGCCCTGTATGTATTAATTTTACAATGTTGTCTCAATAAAAAAAAAAAATACATGCTCTTATTTGTCAGACAATGTAATTTTGACACTAGTGATTTGCCAACTATGGGCGAGATTACGAGTGGAGCAATATTTTGCACTCGTTCAAACGTTAAAACCACTAGAATTGAGTTTTATGCGCTCAGAGATTCATGCTCATATAACGAGCTGAAAGTAAAAAGTGAATGCTCTCACGTTTGCAAAGTCAAGATAATAAAGAGACTTTGAGAAGTTATGAACACATCACATTCCCCCGTAGACTTCAATGGAGCTGAAACAGTTGGGGGAAAAACCCACAAGCCATGCAAACACGATTGCTGTTATTTTAAAGCGCAACAAAAGAAGATCATTTCGCATATTTCATAATCCAAACACTAGTGTGCGCTGGTATTGCACAGTGGAGTGCAAATATCGCTTTCATGAAAGCGATATTTAGCACTCCACTTGTAATCTGGCCCTAAATATTTTAATACGCATATGAAATAGCACTGTTTTAACATAGTAAACTTTTTTTATTTATTTATATATATATAAAACAGGGTTAAAGGAATAGTCTAGTCAAAATTAAACTTTCATGTAATCGGCAAGAGTCCATGAGCTAGTGACGTATGGGAGATACAATCCTACCAGGAGGGGCAAAGTTTCCCAAACCTCAAAATGCCTATAAATACACCCCTCACCACACCCACAATTCAGTTTTACAAACTTTGCCTCCTATGGAGGTGGTGAAGTAAGTTTGTGCTAAGATTTCTACGTTGATATGCACTTCTCAGCCTTTTTTGAAGCCTGATTCCTCTGAGTACAGTGAATGTCAGAGGGATGTGAATGGAGTATCACCTATTGAATGCAATGGTTTTCCTCACGGGGATCTACTGTATTTCATAGGTTCTCTGTTATCGGTCGTAGAGATTCATCTCCTACATCCCTTTTCAGATCAACAATATACTCTCATATTCCATTACCTCTACTGATAACTGTTTCAGTACTGGTTTGGCTATCTGCTTTTTTGTGGATGGGTGTCTTCTGGTAAGTATGTTTTCATTACAGGGACACTCAAGGCAAAATTAAACTTCATGATTCAGATACATCATGCAATTATAAACAACTTTCCAATTTACTTCCATTAACAAAATATGCACAGTCTTTTAATATTTACACGTTTCAGTACTGGTTTGGCTATCTGCTATATGTGGATGGGTGTCTTTTGGTAAGTATGTTTTCAATACTTAAGACACTCTCAGCTATGGTTTGGCACTTTATGTATTTATATAAAGTTCTAAATATATGTATTGTACTTATATTTGCCATGATTCAGGTATTCAGTATATTTCCTTTTTGCAGACTGTCAGTTTCATATCTGGGAAATGCTTTTTTATGAAAATGTATTTCTTACCTGGGGTATAGTCTCTTTTTCAAATTGACTGCCTTTTAAATTCGCGGGTAGAATTAGGCTTGCGAGAGTGCAAAATGCCAACGTTTATTGCGTCATTCTTGGCGTGAGATTTTTTGGCGCGAAGTTACATTCATTGACGCAAATTCGTAATTTCCGGCGTCTTAGTTGACGCAGAGTCCTTCACAAGGTTGTGTCATCTATGACGCGAGTGTGACGTTTTTGGCGCCAAAAAATATTTTTTTTTGGTTGTTGTGAGTCATACTTGGCGCCATATATTTTCATTATTTAAGACCCCATTTTTATTTGCCTCTTTCTATGTCAAAGGGCTATGCTGTTTGCATTTTTTTTCCCATTCCTGAAACTGCCATATAAGGAAATTGATAATTTTGCTTTATATGTTGTTTTTTTTCTCTTACATTTGCAAGATGTCTCAATCTGATCCTGTCTCAGAATTCACTGTTGGATCCCAGCTGCCTGATAACAGTTCTACCAAAGCTAAGTACATTTGTTGTAAACTTGTGGAGATTATACCTCCAACTGTGGTTTGTAATAGTTGTCATGATAAACTTTTACATGCAGAAAATGTATCCATCAGTAGTAGTTCATTACCTGTTGCTGTTCCCTCAACATCTAATGTACAAGATATACCTGTAAATTTAAAAGAATTTATTTCTGATTCTATTCAGAAGGCTTTGTCTGCCATCCCGCCTTCTAATAAGCGTAAAAGGTCTTTTAAAACTTCTCATAGAGTTGATGAAATTTCAAATGACCGGCAACATACTGATTTATCTTTCTCTGATGAGGATCTATCTGATTCAGAAGATCCTGCCGCAGATATTGACACTGACAAATCCTCTTATTTATTTAAAATAAAGTATATTCGTTCTTTATTAAAAGAAGTGTTGATTACATTGGATATGGAGGAAACTAGTCCTCTTGATATTAAAACTAGTAAACGTTTAAATTCTGTTTATAAACCTCCTGTGGTTATTCCAGAGGTTTCTCCAGTTCCTGATGCTATTTCTGATATGATTTCTAAAGAATGGAATAGGCCTGGTACTTCTTTTATTCCTTCTTCAAGGTTTAAAAGATTGTATCCTTTGCCAGCAGTTAGATTGGAGTTTTGGGAAAAGATCCCCAAAGTTGTTGGGGCTATCTCCACTCTTGATAAACGTACTACTATTCCTACGGAAGATAGTACTTCTTTTAAAGATCCTTTAGATAGGAAACTTGAATCTTATCTAAGGAAGGCTTATTTATATTCAGGTCATCTTCTTAGGCCTGAAATTTCTTTGGCTGATGTTGCAGCTGCTTCAACTTTTTGGTTGGAAACTTTAGCGCAACAAGTATCAGATCATGATTTGTCTAGCATTATTAAGTTGATTCAACATGCTAATAATTTCATTTGTGATGCCATTTTTGATATCATCAAAATTAATGTTAGATATATGTCTTTAGCTATTTTAGCTAGAAGAGCTTTGTGGCTCAAATATTGGAATGCTGATATGACTTCTAAATCCAGATTGCTTTCTCTTTCTTTCCAAGGTAATAAATTATTTGGTTCTCAGTTGGATTCAATAATTTTAACTGTCACTGGGGGGAAGGGAGGTTTTTTTGTCTCAGGATAAAAAACCTAAAGGTAAATCTAAAGCTTCTAACCGTTTTCGTTCCTTTCGACATAATAAGGAACAGAAATCTAATACTTCCCCAAAGGAATCTGTTTCCAATTGGAAGCCTTCCTCAAATTGGAATAAATCCAAGCCTTTTAAGAGATCAAAGCCAGCCCCCAAGTCCGCATGAAGGTGCGGCCCTCATTCCAGCTCAGGGGGCAGGTTAAAATTCTTCAAAGATGTTTGGATCAATTCGGTCCAAAATCATTGGATTAAGAGTATTGTCTCTCAGAGGTACAGAATAGGATTCAGAGTAAGACGTCCTATGAGAAGTTTATTTTCTCTCACGCATTCCAGCGAACCCAGTAAAGGCTCAGGCTTTCCTGAAGTGTGTTTCAGACCTGAAGTTATCAGGGGTAATCATGCCAGTTCCGTTTCAGGAACAGGGCCTGGGGTTATATTCAAATCTATTCATTGTCCCAAAGAAAGAAAATTCATTCAGACCAGTTTTGGATCTAAAGATTTTGAATCGATATGTAAGAGTACCAACTTTCAAGATGGTGACTATAAGGACTATTCTGCCTTTTGTTCAGCAAGGGCATTATATGTCCACAATAGACTTACAGGATGCATATCTTCATATTCCGATTCATCCGGATCACTATCAGTTCCTGAGATTCTCTTTTCTAGACAAGCATTACCAATTTGCTGCTCTTCCTTTTGGCCTAGCAACAGCTCCAAGAGCGGGGTATTGCGGTGTTTCCTTATTTGGACGATATCTTGGTACTCGCTCAGTCTTTACGTTCTGCAGAATCTCACGTGAATCAACTAGTGTTGTTTCTTCAAAGGCATGGTTCGAGGATCAATTTACCAAAAAGTTCTTTGATTCCTCAGACAAGGGTAAACTTTTTAGGATTCCAAATAGATTCAGTATCCATGACTTTGTCTCTAACAGACAAGAGACTTCTGAAATTGGTTGCAGCTTGTCGGAACCTTCAGTTTCAATCATTCCCTTCAGTAGCTATGTGCATGGAAGTTTTAGGTCTAATGACTGCAGCATTGGACGCAATCCCCTTTGCTCATTTTCACATGAGACCTCTTCAGCTTTGTATGCTGAACCAATGGTGCAGGGATTATACAAAGATATCACAATTAATATCCTTAAATCCCAATGTTCGACTATCTCTGACTTGGTGGTTAGATCACCATTGTTTAGTTCAAGGGGCCTCTCTTGTTCGTCCAACCTGGACTGTGATCACAACAGATGCGAGTCTTTCAGGTTGGGGAGCTGTCTGGGGATCTCTGACAGTGCAGGGGTTTGGAAATCTCAAGAGGTGAGATTACCAATCAATATTTTGGAACTCCGTGCGATTCTCAGAGCTCTTCAGTTTTGGCTTCTACTGATGAGAGAACCGTTTGTTTTCAGACAGACAATGTCACAACCGTGGCGTATGTCAATCATCAGGGTGGGACTCACAGTCCTCAAGCTATGAAAGAAGTATCTCGGATATTTGCTTGGGCGGAATCCAGCTCCTGTCTAATTTCTGCGGTTCACATCCCAGGTGTAGACAATTGGGAAGCGGATTATCTCAGTCGCCAGACGTTACATCCGGGCGAATGGTCTCTTTACCCAGAGGTATTTCTTCAGATTGTTCAAATCTGGGGACTTCCAGAAATAGATTTGATGGCCTCTCATCTAAACAAGAAACTTCCCAGGTATCTGTCCAGATCCAGGGATCCTCAGGCGGAAGCAGTGGACGCGTTGTC
Source organism: Bombina bombina (assembly GCF_027579735.1). NCBI lineage: Eukaryota > Metazoa > Chordata > Amphibia > Anura > Bombinatoridae > Bombina > Bombina bombina. Next base: position 403,681,482 of record NC_069505.1, on the reverse strand, counting down.
GCTTCCTTGGAATTATCATCCTGCTTATATCTTTCCGCCTCTAGTTCTTCTTCCAAAAGTGATTTCCAAAATTCTAATGGAACGTTCGTTTGTACTGCTGGTGGCTCCAGCATGGCCTCACAGGTTTTGGTATGCGGATCTCATTCGGATGGCCAGTTGCCAACCTTGGACACTTCCGTTAAGACCAGACCTTCTATCTCAAGGCCCATTTTTCCATCAGGATCTCAAATCATTAAATTTGAAGGTATGGAAATTAAACGCTTGATTCTTAGTCATAGAGGTTTCTCTGACTCAGTGATTAATACTATGTTACAGGCTCGTAAATCTGTGTCTAGGAAGATTTATTATCGAGTCTGGAAGACTTACATCTCTTGGTGTTCTTCTCATAAATTCTCCTGGCATTCTTTTCGAATTCCTAGAATTTTACAGTTTCTTCAGGATGGTTTAGATAAGGGTTTATCTGCAAGTTCTTTGAAAGGACAAATCTCTGCTCTTTCTGTTCTTTTTCACAGAAAGATTGCTAATCTTCCTGATATTCATTGTTTTGTACAGGCTTTGGTTCGTATCAAACCTGTCATTAAGTCAATCTCTCCTCCTTGGAATCTTAATTTGGTTCTGAGGGCTTTACAGGCTCCTCCGTTTGAACCTATGCATTCTCTGGATATTAAATTACTTTCTTGGAAAGTTTTGTTCCTTTTGGCCATCTCTTCTGCTAGAAGAGTTTCTGAGTTATCTGCTCTTTCTTGTGAATCTCCTTTTCTGATTTTTCATCAGGATAAGGCGGTGTTGCGGACTTCATTTCAATTTTTACCTAAGGTTGTGAATTCTAACAACATTAGTAGAGAAATTGTTGTCCCTTCATTGTGTCCTAATCCTAAGAATTCTCTGGAGAAATCTTTACATTCTTTGGATGTAGTAAGAGCTTTGAAATATTATGTTGAAGCTACTAAAGATTTTAGAAAGACTTCTAGTCTATTTGTTATCTTTTCTGGTTCCAGGAAAGGTCAGAAAGCTTCTGCCATTTCATTGGCGTCTTGGTTAAAGTCTTTGATTCATCATGCTTATGTGGAGTCGGGTAAGTCCCCGCCTCAAAGGATTACGGCTCATTCTACTAGGTCAGTTTCTACTTCCTGAGCTTTTAGGAATGAAGCTTCTGTTGATCAGATTTGCAAAGCAGCAACTTGGTCTTCTTTGCATACTTTTACTAAATTCTACCATTTTGATGTTTTCTCTTCTTCTGAAGCAGTTTTTGGTAGAAAAGTACTTCAGGCAGCTGTTTCAGTTTGATTCTTCTGCTTATAATTTCAGTTTTTTTCATTATAAGATTAAAACTTTTGATTTGGGTTGTGGATTATTTTTTCAGCGGAATTGCCTGTCATTATTTTGTCCCTCCCTCTCTAGTGACTCTTGCGTGGAAGTTCCACATCTTGGGTATCTGCTATCCCATACGTCACTAGCTCATGGACTCTTGCTAATTACATGAAAGAAAACATAATTTATGTAAGAACTTACCTGATAAATTCATTTCTTTCATATTAACAAGAGTCCATGAGGCCCACCCTTTTTGTGCTGGTTATGATTTTTTTGTATAAAGCACAATTATTCCAATTCCTTATTTTTAATGCTTTCGCTCCTTTCTTATCACCCCACTTCTTGGCTATTCGTTAATCTGAATTGTGGGTGTGGTGAGGGGTGTATTTATAGGCATTTTGAGGTTTGGGAAACTTTGCCCCTCCTGGTAGGAATGTATATCCCATACGTCACTAGCTCATGGACTCTTGCTAATATGAAAGAAATGAATTTATCAGGTAAGTTCTTACATAAATTGTTTTTCTTTTTACACCTGAATAGTGTATCTATAAGGTCCCTTTAAGAACTGACTGCTCACTGGGCAATAAGCAGAACTCCCACTGTGTTATAGGTAGACAGTGATGCTCCTCACAATGCCGCAAAGAAAAACTACTTAGATGTCTTAATTACAGTTGTCTCCGCTTCTATATATATATATATATATATATATATATATATATATATATATATATATATATATATATATATATATATATCTAAGTACTAAAATATTTTTATAGATCATACGTATTTAACCACAAACCCTTTTTATCCTGTGTTCAATTCTGTGCTTCAAAAATCATATCAGTATTAAAGGAATATATAGAAGCCAGATGTATTTCTTTAATGCTTTTTAAAAAAAAAATATATATATATATAAGTGGTTTTGTTTTTGAGCTGTCTGAGTTTCCTTTATCAGTCAATGAAAATCTGTCCCTAGGGATGAGTTGTGTACAAGAGAAGTATGAAAAATGCAGAAATTATGTGCCACTTATTTTTTTTATTTAGGAACGGTTTTTCACTTCATGAAAACCGCAAGATGTTGAAGTCTGCACTCAAGGTTTTGGCAGGAAGATTAAAGGATACGGATGCAGAGTCTGCCCTGGAGGAACTAATCAGGTTTTTGGGGGGTTTTTTGGTGGCGTTTTTTTTTTTTTTTTTTTTTTTTTTTTTTTTTTTTTTTTATTCAAAATAGAGGTGATAAAGACTGGGACTGTAAAATAATAATAAAAAAAATGCCTGAGACATGCATAAGGCTATCCTAAGAAAACAGTAACATATAATATGGGTAGCCTTCAGTGGCGTCAAAGAAATACAATGTTGAGATGCATAGATTATTTTATTAGAGGCTGGCATTTGTGAACATTAGTGGGACTGGGGAAGTTGTAGACACACAATTTTTTTGCCCCTTGAGCCAGTGCTGCAATTTCAACAAATAGTTTTCCCGGCTGCTTTTGCTTGTTTGTACTTTGCTCCTCCCCTGCCCAATTTCACTATGAATGTTGTGGGTGTGCCGTGGGGCTTGCAAAGTTGCGCTGCTAGCCTAAACCTGCCTGCCTATCTGTGCTCACTGCTCAGTGACATGCGGCCCAGGGCTGTGCACTGACAGACTTGGAACAGAGTCAGAGAGCAGAATTTTCATAGTTTGTGCGCCTAAACCTTTTCTTCAGTGATTTATTTTAGAGTGCTCTGTTTATCTTTCATTTGATGTTCTGCTGAGCCAGGGAGCAGCTCTAGGCATGAGCTTCATAATTAATGCAGTGCAGTTTACATATTTTGTATGTGTGTGTGTCTGAGTTTTTGTGTGTCTCAGTGTTTTTGTGTGTGTGTTTTTGTGAGTGTGTTTCAGAGTGTTTGTGTGTGCATCTGAGTATGTTTTTATGTGTGTTTGCCTGTGTTTTTGTGTGTGTCTGCTTTCTTGTGGGGGGGGGGGTGACACCATGACTTACCGCACCGGGTGACACCAACCCTAGTGACGCCACTGGTAGCCTTGATGGGACATGTATAAGGCTATCCTAAGAAATCAGTAACATATAATATGGGTAGCCTTGATGGGACATGCATAAGGTTATCATAAGAAAACAGTAGCATGCAATATGGGTAGACTTGATGGGCCTTTTGGTTCTTATCTACTGTCAAATTCTATGTTTCTAATAAATAAACAGCTATATATTAATCAGTAGGTTGGTGTTGCTTTAATATATAGCTTTTAATTATACATATGACATTCCATAAATCGTTATTTCTTTACAGTCAAAGCTTCAACTACCTGCAGAACCTACACAGTAGCGTCCCCACCTGCTGCTCCGCTCTGTGTCTCACTCAGTTGCTCACCGTCCTTGCAGAGAAGGCAAACATGTCACTATATAAGGAGAAGATAGGTACCTACTGTCTCTTTATTTTACACCATTATTTTATTGTTTCTCTCTCATGTGTCATTATCCTGCTCTATGTCTCACTACCATAGCTTCTCTGGTGAAACGGTTTTTGTGTCAGTCCTGGATTCAGCCTAATGGAGAGCGTGAGAAGGGAATCAAATACAATGAAACCCTGCAGAGCCTTCTCTGGTGAGACAAAAAGACATAGGACCTTTCTTACCATATGGGGCAGTAAGGCAAAGTGATCAGGCTCTTTATAAAGATCCCAGACACTAGTTAATTTTTTGCTTAAACCTACAATATAGATCAGTAGAAAGTTTGCACTTTTACTTTCTTTCATGTAAATGGCAAAAGTCCATGAGCTAGTGACGTATGGGATATACAATCCTACCAGGAGGGGCAAAGTTTCCCAAACCTCAAAATGCCTATAAATACACCCCTCCCCAAACCCACAATTCAGTTTTACAAACTTTGCCTCCTATGGAGGTGGTGAAGTAAGTTTGTGCTTGATTTTCTTCTGTGTTATGCGCTTCTCAGCATTTTGACACCCCATTCCTCTCAGAGTACAGTGCTTGTCAGAGGGATGTGAAGAGAGTGAAAGATTCAATGGTTTTCCTCACGGGAAATCTTTTCAAAGGTTCTTTGTTATGGGTCGTAGAGATTCATCTTCCACCTCGTTTTTCAGATCAACAATATACTCTCATATTCCATTACCTCTACTGATACTTTTTCAGTACTGATTTGACTATCTGTTATATGTGGATGGGTGTCTTTCGGTAAGTATGTTTTCATTACTTAAAGGGACAGTCTACACCAGAGTTTTTATTGTTTTAAAAGATAAATAATCCCTTTATAACCCATTCCCCAGTTTTGCATAACCAACACAGATATATTTATATACTTTTTACCTCTGTGATTATCTTGTATCTAAGCCTCTGCAAACTGCCCCTTTATTTCATTTCTTTTGACAGGCTTGCAGTTTAGCCAATCAGTGCTGAATCCCAGATAACTTCACATGCATGAGCACAGTTTTATCTATATGAAACACATGAACTAACACCCTCTAGTGGTGAAAAACTGTTAAAATGCATTCAGAAAAGAGGTGGCCTTCAAGGTCTAAGAAATTAGCATATGAACCTCCTAGGTTAAGCTTTCAACTAAGAATACCAAGAGAACAAAGCAAAATTGACTAGACTGCCCCTTTAAAACACTCTCAGCTATGGTTTGGCACTTTATGTATTAATATAAAGTTTTAAATATATGTATTGTACTTATATTTGCCATGAGTCAGGTTTATGTATATTTCCTTTTACAGACTATCGGTTTCAAAATTGGGAAACATATTTAGGAAGTTATTTTTTCTTACCTGGGGTATAGTCTTTTCTTCAAATTGACTGCTTTTTCATTAATTTTCGCGGGCAAAATTAGGCTCGCGAGGTTGCAAAATGCTGATATTTATTGCGTCATTCTTGGCGCGAGAATTTTTTTAGCGCGAAGATACGTTCGGTGATGCAAATTCGTCATTTCTGTCGTCTTAGTTGACACCAGGTTTCCTTGAATAAGGTTGCATCTGCCATGATGCAAGTTGCATCATTTCCTGGATGTTGTTAGCGACAAAAAAAATTCATTTTGCGTTGCGCGTCATACTTGGCGCCAAATAATTTAATTATTTAAACCCCACTTCCTATATTCCTCTTGCTTTTTTTATGCTCAGAGGGCTATACTGTTTGCATTTTTTTCCCATTCCTGAAACTGCCATATAAGGAAATTGATCATTTTGCTTTATATGTTGTTTTTTTCTCTTACATTTGCAAGGTGTCTCAATCTGATCCTGTCTCAGAAACCACTGTTGGAACCCTGATAACCGTTCTACCAAAAGCTAAGTGTATCTGTTTTAAGTTAGCGGAGATTATATCTCCAGCTGTAGTATTTAACAGTTGTCATGATAAGCTTTTACATGCAGAGAATGTATCCATCAGTACTAGTACAATGCCTGTTGTTCCTTCAACATCTAATGTACATCATATCCCTGTGAATATAAAAGATTTTATTGCTGATGCGATTCAGAAAACTTTGTCTGCTATTCCGCCTTCTAATAAACGTAAAAGGTCTTTTAAAACTTCTCATAAAGTTTGAAATGTCAAATGACCGACAACATACTGAATTATCCTCCTCTGATGAGAATCTATCTGGTTCAGAAGATCCTACCTCACAGATTGACACTGACAAATCTACTTATCTCTTTAAGATGGAGTATATTCGTTCCTTGTTAAGAGGTGTTGATTACTTTGGATATTGAGGAAACAAGTCCTCTTGATACTAAAACTAGTAAACGTTTAAATTCTGTTTATAAACCTCCTGTGGTTACTCCAGAGGTTTATCCACTTCCTGATGCTGTTTCTGATATGATTTCAAAGGAATGGAATAGGCCTGGTACTTCTTTTATTCCTTCTTCTAGGTTTAAAAAGTTGAATCCTTTGCCAGCAGTTAGGTTGGATGGAAAGAAAAGCTTATTTCTTCTGTTAAGTGTGATCAGTCCACGGGTCATCATTACTTCTGGGATATTAACTGCTCCCCTACAGGAAGTGCAAGAGGATTCACCCAGCAGAGCTGCATATAGCTCCTCCCCTCTACGTCACTCCCAGTCATTCTCTTGCACCCAGCAACTAGATAGGTCATGTGAGAGGACTATGGTGATTATACTTAGTTTTATATCTTCAATCAAAAGTTTGTTATCTTAAAATAGCACCGGAGTGTGTTATTACCTCTCTGGCAGAGTTTGAGGAAGAATCTACCAGAGTTTTGCTATGATTTTAGCCGGAGTAGTTAAGATCATATTGCTGTTCTCGGCCATCTGAGGAGTGAGGTAAACTTCAGATCAGGGGACAGCGGGCAGATGAATCTGCATAGAGGTATGTAGCAGTTTTTATTTTCTGACAATGGAATTGATGAGAAAATCCTGCCATACCGATATAATGTCATGTATGTATACTTTACACTTCAGTATTCTGGGAGAATGGTACTTCACTAGAATTACACTGTAAGAAAGACATAAAGCTGTTTAATAACTAGAGATTATGTTTAACGTTTTTGCTGGAATGTAAAATCGTTTTCATTTGCTGAGGTACTGAGTGAATAAATGTTTGGGCACCATTTTTCCACTTGGCAGTTGCTTAAATCTGTTTTTTCTGTCAGTTTCTGTTCTCCCTCACTGCTGTGTGTGTGGGGGAGGGGCGCTTTTACTATGCATCAAATATTTCAGTCAGCAACTCATTGTATTCCCTGCATGATCTGGTTCATCTCTACAGAGCTCAGGGGTCTTCAAAACTTATTTTGAGGGAGGTAATTTCTCTCAGCAGAGCTGTGAGAATTATAGTTTGACTGAAATAAAAACTTTTATTCTGTAATTTGTTTCCTGCTTTCAGAAATTGTTATCTTTGCTAATGGGATTAAACCTTTGCTAAAGTTGTGTTGTTTACAAGGATTGAGGCTATAACTGTTTCAATTTATTAATTTTTAACTGTCATAGATCTTCTGTGCTTCTTAAAGGCACAGTACGTTTTAATATTATTCTATTTGAATTGTATTTCCAAGTTGCAAGTTTATTTGCTAGTGTGTTAAACATGTCTGATTCAGAAGATGATACCTGTGTCATTTGTTGCAATGCCAAAGTGGAGCCCAATAGAAATTTATGTACTAACTGTATTGATGCTACTTTAAATAAAAATCAATCTGTACAAATTGAACAAATTTCACCAAACAACGAGGGGAGAGTTATGCCGACTAACTCGCCTCACGTGTCAGTACCTACATCTCCCGCTCAGAGGGAGGTGCGTGATATTGTAGCGCCGAGTACAGCTGGGCGGCCATTACAAATCACATTACAGGATATGGCTACTGTTATGACTGAAGTTTTGGCTAAATTACCAGAACTAAAAGGTAAGCGTGATCACTCTGGGGTGAGAACAGAGTGCGCTGATAATATTAGGGCCATGTCAGACACTGCGTCACAGGTGGCAGAACATGAGGACGGAGAACTTCATTCTGTGGGTGACGGTTCTGATCCAAACAGACTGGATTCAGATATTTCAAATTTTAAATTTAAACTGGAAAACCTCCGTGTATTACTAGGGGAGGTGTTAGCGGCTCTGAATGATTGTAACACAGTTGCAATACCAGAGAAAATGTGTAGGTTGGATAAATATTTTGCGGTACCGACGAGTACTGAGGTTTTTCCTATACCTAAGAGACTTACTGAAATTGTTACTAAGGAGTGGGATAGACCCGGTGTGCCGTTCTCACCCCCTCCGATATTTAGAAAAATGTTTCCAATAGACGCCACCACAAGGGACTTATGGCAAACGGTCTCTAAGGTGGAGGGAGCAGTTTCTACTTTAGCTAAGCGTACCACTATCCCGGTGGAGGATAGCTGTGCTTTTTCAGATCCAATGGATAAAAAGTTAGAGGGTTACCTTAAGAAAATGTTTGTTCAACAAGGTTTTATATTGCAACCCCTTGCATGCATTGCGCCGATCACGGCTGCAGCGGCATTCTGGATTGAGTCTCTGGAAGAGAACATTGGTTCAGCTACTCTGGACGACATTACGGACAGGCTTAGAGTCCTTAAACTAGCTAATTCATTCATTTCGGAGGCCGTAGTACATCTTACTAAACTTACGGCGAAGAATTCAGGATTCGCCATTCAGGCACGCAGGGCGCTGTGGCTAAAATCCTGGTCAGCTGATGTTACTTCTAAGTCTAAATTGCTTAATATACCTTTCAAAGGGCAGACCTTATTCGGGCCCGGGTTGAAAGAGATTATCGCTGACATTACAGGAGGTAAAGGCCATGCCCTGCCTCAGGACAAAGCCAAAGCCAAGACTAGACAGTCTAGTTTTCGTTCCTTTCGTAATTTCAAAGCAGGAGCAGCATCAACTTCCTCTGCACCAAAACAGGAAGGAGCTGTTGCTCGCTACAGACAAGGCTGGAAACCTAACCAGTCCTGGAACAAGGGCAAGCAGACTAGGAAACCTGCTGCTGCCCCCAAAACAGCATGAATTGAGGGCCCCCGATCCGGGATCGGATCTAGTGGGGGGCAGACTTTCTCTCTTCGCCCAGGCTTGGGCAAGAGATGTTCAGGATCCCTGGGCGCTAGAGATAATATCTCAGGGATACCTTCTGGACTTCAAATACTCTCCTCCAAGAGAGAGATTTCATCTGTCAAGATTGTCAACAATCCAGACAAAGAAAGAGGCTTTTCTACGCTGCGTACAAGAGCTCTTGTTAATGGGAGTAATCCATCCAGTTCCACGATCGGAACAGGGACAGGGGTTTTACTCAAATCTGTTTGTGGTTCCCAAAAAAGAGGGAACTTTCAGACCAATCCTGGACTTAAAGATCCTAAACAAATTCCTAAGAGTTCCATCGTTCAAGATGGAGACTATTCGGACAATTTTACCTATGATCCAAGAGGGTCAGTACATGACCACTGTAGATTTAAAAGATGCTTACCTGCACATACCGATTCACAAAGATCATTACCGGTACCTAAGGTTTGCCTTCCTAGACAGGCATTACCAGTTTGTGGGAATTCCCTGAAGGCTCAGGGACTATGGAGTCAGGAGGAGAGTCTCCTGCCAATAAACATTCTGGAATTGAGAGCAGTTCTCAATGCCCTCCTGGCTTGGCCCCAGTTGACAACTCGGGGGTTCATCAGGTTTCAGTCAGACAACATCACGACTGTAGCTTACATCAACCATCAGGGAGGGACAAGAAGCTCCCTAGCTATGATGGAAGTATCAAAGATAATTCGCTGGGCAGAGTCTCACTCTTGCCACCTGTCAGCAATCCACATCCCGGGAGTGGAGAACTGGGAGGCGGATTTCTTAAGTCGTCAGACTTTTCATCCGGGGGAGTGGGAACTTCATCCGGAGGTCTTTGCCCAAATACTTCGACGTTGGGGCAAACCAGAGATAGATCTCATGGCGTCTCGACAGAACGCCAAGCTTCCTCGTTACGGGTCCAGATCCAGGGATCCAGGAGCAGTCCTGATAGATGCTCTGACAGCACCTTGGGACTTCAGGATGGCTTACGTGTTTCCACCCTTCCCGTTGCTTCCTCGATTGATAGCCAGAATCAAACAAGAGAGAGCATCAGTGATTCTAATAGCACCTGCGTGGCCACGCAGGACTTGGTATGCAGACCTGGTGGACATGTCATCCTGTCCGCCTTGGTCTCTACCTCTGAAACAGGACCTTCTGATACAGGGTCCCTTCAAACATCAAAATCTAACTTCTCTGAAGCTGACTGCTTGGAAATTGAACGCTTAATTTTATCAAGACGTGGGTTTTCTGGGTCAGTTATTAGTACCTTAATACAGACTAGGAAACCTGTTACCAGAAAGATTTACCATAAGATATGGCGTAAATACCTACATTGGTGTGAATCCAAAGGTTACTCTTGGAGTAAGGTTAGGATTCCTAGGATATTGTCTTTTCTACAAGAAGGTTTAGAAAAGGGTTTTTCTGCTAGTTCATTAAAGGGACAGATCTCAGCTCTGTCCATTCTGTTACACAAACGTCTGTCAGAAGTTCCTGACGTCCAGGCTTTTTGTCAGGCTTTGGCCAGGATTAAGCCTGTGTTTAAAACTGTTGCTCCACCATGGAGTTTAAACCTTGTTCTTAATGTTTTACAGGGCGTTCCGTTTGAACCCCTTCATTCCATTGATATAAAGTTGTTATCTTGGAAAGTTCTATTTTTAATGGCTATTTCCTCGGCTCGAAGAGTCTCTGAATTATCAGCCTTACATTGTGATTCTCCTTATTTGATTTTTCATTCGGATAAGGTAGTCCTGCGTACTAAACCTGGGTTCTTACCTAAGGTAGTTACTAACAGGAATATCAATCAAGAGATTGTTGTTCCTTCTTTATGCCCAAATCCTTCTTCAAAGAAGGAACGTCTACTGCACAACCTGGATGTAGTCCGGGCTCTAAAATTTTACTTGCAGGCAACTAAGGAATTCCGACAAACGTCTTCTCTGTTTGTCATTTACTCTGGGCAGAGGAGAGGTCAAAAAGCTTCCGCTACCTCTCTTTCTTTTTGGCTTCGTAGCATAATTCGTTTAGCTTATGAGACTGCTGGACAGCAGCCCCCTGAAAGAATTACAGCTCATTCTACTAGAGCTGTGGCTTCCACTTGGGCCTTCAAGAATGAGGCCTCTGTTGAACAGATTTGCAAGGCTGCAACTTGGTCTTCGCTTCATACTTTTTACAAATTTTACAAATTTGACACCTTTGCTTCATCGGAGGCTATTTTTGGGAGAAAGGTTCTTCAGGCAGTGGTTCCTTCTGTATAAAGAGTCTGCCTATCCCTCCCGTCATCCGTGTACTTTTGCTTTGGTATTGGTATCCCAGAAGTAATGATGACCCGTGGACTGATCACACTTAACAGAAGAAAACATAATTTATGCTTACCTGATAAATTCCTTTCTTCTGTAGTGTGATCAGTCCACGGCCCGCCCTGTTTTTAAGGCAGGTAAATATTTTTTAATTTATACTCCAGTCACCACTTCACCCTTGGCTTTTCCTTTCTCGTTGGTCCTTGGTCGAATGACTGGGAGTGACGTAGAGGGGAGGAGCTATATGCAGCTCTGCTGGGTGAATCCTCTTGCACTTCCTGTAGGGGAGCAGTTAATATCCCAGAAGTAATGATGACCCGTGGACTGATCACACTACAGAAGAAAGGAATTTATCAGGTAAGCATAAATTATGTTTTATTTTCTGGCTACATTCTTAGGCCTGCTATATCCATGGCTGGTGTTGCAGCTGCATCAACTTTTTGGTTGGAAAGCTTAGCGCAACAGGAAACAGATCCTGATTTGTCTAGCATTGTTCGCTTGCTTCAACATGCTAATCATTTTATCTGTGATGCTATTTTTGATATCAATATTGATGTTAAATCTATGTCTTTAGCTAAAAGAGCTTTGTGGCTCAAATATTGGAATGCTGACATGGTATCTAAGTCTAGATTACTATCTTTCTTTCCAAGATCACAATTTATTTGGTTCTCAGTTGGATTCAATTATTTCAACTGTCACTGGGGGAAGGGAGTTTTTTTACCTCAGGATAAAAGATCTAAGGGTAAATCTAAAGCTTCTAATTGTTTTCGTTATTTTCGACAGAATAAGGAACAGAAAGCCAATCCTTCCCCCCAAAAATCTGGTTCCAATTGGAAACCTTCAAGTTGGAATAAATCCAAGTCTTTAAGAAACATAAAGCCAGATTCCAAGTCTGCATGAAGGTGCGGCCCTCATTCCAGCTCAGCTGGTGGGGGGGCATATTAAAAAATTTCCAAAACATTTGGGCAGATTCTATCCAAAATAAATGGATTCAGAGTATTGTCTCTCAAGGGTATCGAATAGGTTTCAGAGTAAGACCTCCTGTGAGAAGATTTTTTCTCTCACACGTTCCAGCAAATCCAGTGAAGGCTCAGGCTTTTCTGAAGTGTGTTTCAGATCTAGAGCTTTTAGGTGTAATAATTCCGTTTCAGGAACAGGGTCTGGGGTTCTATTCAAACCCTTTCATTGTCCCAAAAAAGATGATTTATTCAGGCCAGTTCTGGATCTGAAAATTTTGAATCGTTTTGTAAGAGTGCCAAGACTATTCTGCCTTTTGTTCAGCAAGTTCATTATATGTCCACAATAGACTTACAGGATGCATATCTTCATATACATTCAGATCACTATCGAGTTCTGAGATTCTCTTTTCTAGACAAGCATTACCAATTTGTCGCTCTTCCATTTGGCCTAGCGACAGCTCCAAGAATTTTTTCAAAGGTTCTCGGTGCCCTACTCTTTGTAATCAGAGAACAGGGTATTGCGGTGTTGCCTTATTTGGACAATATCTTGGTACTAGCTCAGTCTTTACATTCTGCCGAATTTCACACAAATCAACTAGTGTTGTTTCTTCAAAGACATGGTTGGAGGATCAATTTACCAAAAAATTCCTTGATTTCTCAGACAAGGGTCACATTTTTAGGTTTCCAGATACATTCAGTGTCCATGACTCTGTCTCTAACAGACAAGAGACAAATAAAATTGGTTTCAGCTTGTCGAAACATTCAGTCTCAATTATTACCTTCAGTGGCTATGTGCATGAAAGTTTTAGGTCTCATGACTGCAGCATCGGACGCGATCCCCTTTGCTCGTTTTCATATGAGACCTCTTCAGCTTTGTATGCAGAATCAATGGTGCAGGGATTATACAAGGATTTCTCAGTTAATATCCTTAAATCCCAATGTTCGACTCTCTGACTTGGTGGTTAGATCATCATCGTATAGTTAAAGGGGCCTCTTTTGTTCGTCCAACCTGGACTGTGATCACAACAGATGCAAGTCTTTCAGGTTGGGGAGCTGTCGGGAGATCTCTGACAGCACAAGGGGTTTAGAAATCTCAAGAGGCGAGGTTACCAATCAATATTTTAGAACTCCGTGCTATTTTCAGGGCTCTTCAGGTTTGGCCTTTGTTGAAGAGGGAAATATGCATTTGTTTTCAGACAGACAATATCACAACTGTGACATATGTCAATCATCAGGGTGGGACTCACAGTCCCCTAGCTATGAAAGAAGTATCTTGGATACTTTATTGGGCGTAATCCAGCTCTTGTCTAATTTCTGTGGTACATATCCCAGGTGTAGACAATTGGGAAGCAGATTATCTCAGCCAACAAACTTTACATCCGAGGGAGTGGTCTCTCCATCCAGATGTGATTTTTCATTCAGATTGTTCAGATTTGGGGTCTTCCAGAAATAGATCTGATTGCTTCTCATCTAAACAAGAAACTTCCCAGGTACTTGTCCAGGGATCCTCAGGCGGAGTCGGTGTATGCATTAGCAGTTCCTTGGTTTTACCAACCTGCTTATATCTTCCTACCTCTAGTTCTTCTTCATAGGGTGATCTCCAAGATCATCATAAATCAATTGTTTGTGTTTCTGGTAGCACCAGCATGGCCTCACAGGTTCTGGTATGCTGATCTTGTCCGGATATCTACAGGGAGTGCAGAATTATTAGGCAAATGAGTATTTTGACTACATCATCCTCTTTATGCATGTTGTCTTACTCCAAGCTGTATAGGCTCGAAAGCCTACTACCAATTAAGCATATTAGGTGATGTGCATCTCTGTGTGCATAATTATTAGGCAACTTCCTTTCCTTTGGCAAAATGGGTCAAAAGAAGGACTTGACAGGCTCAGAAAAGTCAAAAATAGTGAGATATCTTGCAGAGGGATGCAGCACTCTTAAAATTGCAAAGCTTCTGAAGCGTGATCATCGAACAATCAAGCGTTTCATTCAAAATAGTCAACAGGGTCGCAAGAAGCGTGTGGAAAAACCAAGGCGCAAAATAACTGCCCATGAACTGAGAAAAGTCAAGCGTGCAGCTGCCAAGATGCCACTTGCCACCAGTTTGGCCATATTTCAGAGCTGCAACGTCACTGGAGTGCCCAAAAGCACAAGGTGTGCAATACTCAGAGACATGGCCAAGGTAAGAAAGGCTGAAAGACGACCACCACTGAACAAGACACACAAGCTGAAACGTCAAGACTGGGCCAAGAAATATCTCAAGACTGATTTTTCTAAGGTTTTATGGACTGATGAAATGAGAGTGAGTCTTGATGGGCCAGATGGATGGGCCCGTGGCTGGATTGGTAAAGGGCAGAGAGCTCCAGTCCGACTCAGACGCCAGCAAGGTGGAGGTGGAGTACTGGTTTGGGCTGGTATCATCAAAGATGAGCTTGTGGGGCCTTTTCGGGTTGAGGATGGAGTCAAGCTCAACTCCCAGTCCTACTGCCAGTTTCTGGAAGACACCTTCTTCAAGCAGTGGTACAGGAAGAAGTCTGCATCCTTCAAGAAAAACATGATTTTCATGCAGGACAATGCTCCATCACACGCGTCCAAGTACTCCACAGCGTGGCTGGCAAGAAAGGGTATAAAAGAAGAAAATCTAATGACATGGCCTCCTTGTTCACCTGATCTGAACCCCATTGAGAACCTGTGGTCCATCATCAAATGTGAGATTTACAAGGAGGGAAAACAGTACACCTCTCTGAACAGTGTCTGGGAGGCTGTGGTTGCTGCTGCACGCAATGTTGATGGTGAACAGATCAAAACACTGACAGAATCCATGGATGGCAGGCTTTTGAGTGTCCTTGCAAAGAAAGGTGGCTATATTGGTCACTGATTTGTTTTTGAATGTCAGAAATGTATATTTGTGAATGTTGAGATGTTATATTGGTTTCACTGGTAAAAATAAATAATTGAAATGGGTATATATTTGTTTTTTGTTAAGTTGCCTAATAATTATGCACAGTAATAGTTACCTGCACACACAGATATCCCCCTAAAATAGCTAAAACTAAAAACAAACTAAAAACTACTTCCAAAAATATTCAGCTTTGATATTGAGTTTTTTGTGTTCATTGAGAACATGGTTGTTGTTCAATAATAAAATTAATCCTCAAAAATACAACTTGCCTAATAATTCTGCACTCCCTGTAGTTGCCAACCTTGGCCATCTGTCTCAAGGACCGTTTTTCCATCAGGATCTCAAATTGTTAAATTTGAAGGTATGGAAATTGAACGCTTAGTCATAGAGGTTTCTCTGACTCAGTGATTGATACTATGTTACAGGCTCGTAAATCTGTTTATAGGAAGATTTATTATCAAGTTTGGAAGACTTATATTTCATGGTGTTCTTCTCATAAATTCTCCTAGTATTCTTTTAGAATTCCTAGAATTTTACAGTTTCTTCAGGATGGTTTGGATAAAGGTTTGTCTGCAAGTTCCTTGAAGGGACAAATCTCTGCTCTTTCTGTTTCATTTCACAAAAAGATTGCTAAGCTTCCTGATATTCACTTTTTTGTGCAGGCTTTTTTCCATATCAAGCCTGTCATTGAATCAATCTCTCCTCCTTGGAGTCTTATTTTGGTTTTAAAGGCTTTACAGTCTCCTCCTTTTGAGCTTATGCATGCTTTTGATATTAAACTACTTTCTTGGAAATTGTTGTTCCTTTTGGCTATCTCTTCTGCTAGAAGAGTTTCTAAATGATCTGCTCTTTCTTGTGAGTCTACTTTTCTGATTTTCCATCAGGATAAGGCAGTTTTGCGGACTTACCTAAAGTTGTGAATTCTAACAACATTAATATGGAAATTGTTGTTCCCTCTTTTTGTGTCCTAATCCTAAGAATTCTTTAGAGAGATCCTTACATTCTCTGGATGTTGTAAGAGCTTTGAAATATTATGTTGAAGCTACTAAAGATTTCAGGAAGACTTCTAGTCTATTTGTTGTCTTTTATGGTCCTGGAAAGCTTCTGCTATTTCCTTGGCATCCAGGTTAAAGCTTTTCATTCATCAAGCTTATTTGGAGTCGGGTCAAGTCCCGCCTCAGAGAATCACAGCTCATTCTACTAGATCAGTTTACACTTTGTGGGCTTTTAAAGGGACACTGAACCAAATTTTTTCTTTTGTGATTCAGATAGAGCATGCAATTTTAAGCAACTTTCTAATTTACTCCTATTATCAAATTTTCTTTGATCTCTTGCTATCTTTATTTGAAAAAGAAGGCATCTAAGCTAAGGAGCAAGCAAATGTTTGGTTCAGGACCATGGACAGTACTTTATTGTTGTTGTCCAATCAGCAAGGATAACCGTTTGTTCACCAAAAATGGGCCGGCATCTAAACTTACATTCTTGCTTTTCAAATAAACATACTAAGAGAATGAAGAAAATTTGATAATAGGAGTGAATTAGAAAGTTGCTTAACTTTGGGTTCAGTGTCCCTTTAAGAATGAAGCTTCAGTTGATCAGATTTGCAAAGCAGCAACCTGGTCTTCTTTGCACACATTTACTAAATTCTACCGTTTTTATGTATTTGCCTCTTCGGAAGCAGTTTTTGGTAGAAAATTTCTTCAGGCAGCTGTTTCAGTTTGATTCCTCTGCTTATGTTTTAAGTTTTTTCTTTTCAGTTATGAGAAAAACTTATTTTTTTGGATGTGGATTTAATTTTTTCAGAGGAAAACGGCTGTTTTTATTTTTATCCCTCCCTCTCTAGTGACTTCTGTGGAGTTCCACATCTTGGATATTACTATCCCATACGTCACTAGCTCATGGTCTCTTGCCAATTACATGAAAGACGAACTTACCTGATAAATGCATTTCTTTCATATTGGCAAGAGTCCATGAGACCCACCCTTTTTATCATAGTTATGTTTTTTTGTATAAAGTACAATTATATTCCAGTTCCTTTTTTTATGCTTTTTACTCCTTTTTCTATCACCCCACTACTTGGCTAATTCGTTAAACTGAATTGTGGGTGTGGTGAGGGGTGTATTTATAGGCATTTTGAGGTTTGGGAAACTTTGCCGCTCCTGGTAGGATTGTATATCCCATACGTCACTAGCTCATGGACTCTTGCCAATATGAAAGAAATTAATTTATCAGGTAAGTTCTTACATAAATTATGTTTTTTTGCTGTAACAAACTTGATCACATATTAGTAATTTATTCTCATGAAAAGTTCTATAAAACACAATGCTTACAGGATCAATCTAATGCAAAAATGACATGCTGTAATGTTTCCTTTCTGTGTTACTGAGCCCAGATAATGAAGTGTTTAAAACCCCTCCAAAGGGGTTAAGTCCCTCTTGTAAGCTAATTCAGGAGCTGCAGTCTCATGAACAACACATTGCAGCTCACGAGCAGGGCTTTACCAAAGTGTTTAACCCTTTTTTGCATGCACTAAAGCATAAAACATATTAATCAATAAGGCAAAAATGTTAAGTTCTAACAAATTAGAGCATCAGAATGCCTAACCAATTGTGTGTGCTTTCCAGTAAAGCTAAACAATGTTGGGAAATATTTATGAGCAATGCCATGGCTCTATATAACATTTGCATCTTCCTGTTGCATACTCCTGTATTTCAGCACTTACCTGGAGAACACTGAAGATGTCTTGAAAGCCGTGGAAGAAATCTCTGGAGTGGGTGTGCCTGAGCTCATGAATGCAGCTAAAGATGGTGCATCCTCTACCTACCCTACATTAACCAGGTAACATCCTCACATTGTGAAAATACATACGGTCTCTAATTACAAAAACATTTCTCTAATTCCCACCCCTTTTTTCCAGGGACACTTGTGACGTGACATTTCCAGTTTATTTCTATGAGCATGCAGCATCCTCACAGCCTGTTATCAGAATATTGTGATATATATATATATATATATATATATATACACACACACACTGTGTGTGTATATTTATATATATATATATATATATATATACACACACACACACACACTGTATATATTGTGTGTATATATATATATATAAACACCCAGCAGTGACCAATCAGTTAAAGTGTCCTAGATTGAGAGTGTATACTCAAAGAAAGACACGTTGAGTAATTTGGGATTGTAAAAACCTCTGTTCTAAATCTTATTGATAATGTTTGTTGAACGCTGTAATATCCCACTGCAACACAAGATATTGTTTGACAATTTTTCCTTATGAACTGTCTTTCGTCACATTTGAGTTGATATGGACAATACTTTCTCCAACATAGGTGTGTCCGGTCCACGGCGTCATCCTTACTTGTGGGATATTCTCTTCCCCAACAGGAAATGGCAAAGAGCCCAGCAAAGCTGGTCACATGATCCCTCCTAGGCTCCGCCTTCCCCGTCATTCTCTTTGCCGTTGCACAGGCAACATCTCCACGGAGATGGCTAAGAGTTTTTTGGTGTTTAAATGTAGTTTTTATTCTTCAATCAAGAGTTTGTTATTTTAAAATAGTGCTGGTATGTACTATTTACTCTGAAACAGAAAAGAGATGAAGATTTCTGTTTGTAAGAGGAAAATGATTTTAGCAACCGTTACTAAAATCGATGGCTGTTTCCACACAGGACTGTTGAGATGAATTAACTTCAGTTGGGGGAAACAGTGAGCAGACTTTTGCTGCTTGAGGTATGACACATTTCTAACAAGACTTGGTAATGCTGGAAGCTGTCATTTTCCCTATGGGATCCGGTAAGCCATTTTCTTAATTTTAAATATAAGAATAAAGGGCTTCACAAGGGCTTTAAAGACTGGTAGACATTTTTCTGGGCTAAAACGATTACTTTATAAGCATATTTAATGGTTTATAACTTTGAAGAGTTATTTTAATCTTGGGAATTCTGTTAAAAAAACGGCAGGCACTGTATTGGACACCTTTTTCACTGGGGGCCTTTTCTAGTCATAGGCAGAGCCTCATTTGCCTCACTAATGCGCAGTTGTTTTTGAGAAGCAAGGCATGCAGATGCATGTGTGAGGAGCTCAGATCCACTGAAAAAGCTTATTGAAGGCATCATTTGGTATCGTATTCCCCTCTGGGCTTGGTTGGGTCTCAGCAAAGCAGATACCAGGGACTGTATAGGGGTTAAATGTAAAAACGGCTCCGGTTCCGTTATTTTAAGAGTTAAAGCTTTCAAATTTGGTGTGCAATACTTTTAAGGCTTTAAGACACTGTGGTGAATTGAACAATTCCTTCATACTTTTGCACATATTCAGTAATAAAGTGTGTTCAGCTTAAAATTTAAAGTGACAGTAACGGTTTTATTTTAAAACGTTTTTTGTGCTTTGTTATCAAGTTTATGCCTATTAACATGTCTGAACTATCAGATAGACAATGTTCTGTATGTTCGGAAGCCAAGGTTCCTCTCCATTTAAATATATGTGATGAATGTGACAAACAAAGTAGGGACAATGATGCCACTGATAATAATGTTGCCCAAAATGATTCCTTAAGTGAGGGGAGTAAGCATGGTACTGCATCATCTCCTTCTATGTCTACACCAGTCTTGCCCACTCAGGAGGTCCCTAGTGCATCTAGTGTGCCAATCCTCCTTACTATGCAACAATTAACGGCTGTAATGGATAATTCTATTAAAAACATTTTAGCCAAAATGCCCACTTATCAGCGAAAGCGCGACTGCTCTGTTTTAGATACTGAAGAGCATGAGGACGCTGATGATAATGGTTCAGACATGCCCTTACACCAGTCTGAAGGGGCCAGGGAGGTTTTGTCTGAGGGAGAAATTTCAGATTCAGGAAAAATTTCTCAACAAGCTGAACCTGACGTTATTACATTCAAATTTAAATTGGAACATCTCCGCGCTCTGCTTAAGGAGGTGTTATCTACTCTGGATGATTGTGACAATTTGGTCATTCCAGAGAAATTATGTAAGATGGACAAGTTCCTAGAGGTCCCGGTGCCCCCCGAAGCTTTTCCTATACCCAAGCGGGTGGCGGACATTGTAAATAAAGAATGGGAAAGGCCCGGCATACCTTTTGTCCCTCCCCCTATATTTAAGAAATTATTTCCTATGGTCGACCCCAGGAAGGACTTATGGCAGACAGTCCCCAAGGTCGAGGGGGCGGTTTCTACTCTAAACAAACGCACCACTATCCCTATAGAAGATAGTTGTGCTTTCAAAGATCCTATGGATAAAAAATTAGAGGGTTTGCTTAAAAAGATGTTTGTTCAGCAAGGTTACCTTCTACAACCAATTTCATGCATTGTTCCTGTCACTACAGCAGCGTGTTTCTGGTTCGAAGAACTAGAAAATTCGCTCAATAAAGCATCTTCTTATGAGGAGGTTATGGACAGAGTTCAAGCACTTAAATTGGCTAACTCTTTTACCTTAGACGCCACTTTGCAATTAGCTAGATTAGCGGCGAAAAATTCAGGTTTTGCTATTGTGGCGCGCAGAGCGCTTTGGCTAAAGTCTTGGTCAGCGGATGTGTCCTCCAAGAACAAATTGCTTAACATCCCTTTCAAGGGGAAAACGCTGTTTGGCCCTGACTTGAAAGAGATTATTTCAGACATCACTGGGGGAAAGGGCCACGCCCTTCCTCAGGATAGGTCTTTTAAGGCTAAAAATAAAACAAATTTTCGTCCCTTTCGCAGAAACGGACCAGCCTCAAATTCTACATCCTCTAAGCAAGAGGGTAATTCTTCTCAAACCAAGCCAGCCTGGAGACCGATGCAAGGCTGGAACAAAGGTAAGCAGGCCAAGAAGCCTGCTACCGCTACCAAGACAGCATGAGATGCTGGCCCCCGATCCGGGACCGGATCTGGTGGGGGGCAGACTCTCTCTCTTCGCTCAGGCTTGGGCAAGAGATGTTCAGGATCCTTGGGCGCTAGAAATAGTTTCTCAAGGTTATCTCCTGGAATTCAAGGAACTACCCCCAAGGGGAAGGTTCCACAGGTCTCAATTGTCTTCAGACCAAATAAAAAGACAGGCATTCTTACATTGTGTAGAAGACCTGTTAAAAATGGGAGTGATTCATCCTGTTCCATTAGGAGAACAAGGGATGGGGTTTTACTCCAATCTGTTCATAGTTCCCAAAAAAGAGGGAACATTCAGGCCAATTTTGGATCTCAAGATCCTAAACAAATTTCTCAGGGTTCCATCGTTCAAAATGGAAACCGTTCGGACAATTCTTCCTACCATCCAGGAAGGTCAATTCATGACCACGGTGGATTTAAAGGATGCGTATCTACATATTCCTATCCACAAGGAACATCATCGGTTCCTAAGATTCGCCTTTCTGGACAAGCATTACCAGTTTGTGGCACTTCCATTCGGATTAGCCACTGCTCCAAGAATTTTCACAAAGGTACTAGGGTCCCTTCTAGCGGTGCTAAGGCCAAGGGGCATTGCAGTAGTACCTTACTTGGACGACATACTGATTCAAGCGTCGTCTCTGCCACAAGCAAAGGCTCATACGGACATTGTCCTAGCCTTTCTCAGATCTCACGGGTGGAAAGTGAACGTAGAAAAAAGTTCTCTATTCCCGTCAACAAGAGTTCCCTTCTTGGGAACAATAATAGACTCCTTAGAAATGAAGATTTTTCTGACAGAGGCCAGAAAATCAAAACTTCTAAGCTCTTCATTCTGTTCTTCTTCCTTCCATAGCGCAGTGCATGGAAGTAATAGGTTTGATGGTTGCGGCAATGGACATAGTTCCTTTTGCGCGAATTCATCTAAGACCATTACAACTGTGCATGCTCAGACAGTGGAACGGGGATTATACAGACTTGTCCCCGACGATCCAAGTAGATCAGAGGACCAGAGATTCACTCCGTTGGTGGCTGACCCTGGACAACCTGTCTCAAGGGATGAGCTTCCGCAGACCAGAGTGGGTCATTGTCACGACCGACGCCAGTCTGGTGGGCTGGGGCACGGTCTGGAAACCCCTGAAAGCTCAGGGTCTATGGTCTCGGGAAGAATCTCTTCTCCCGATAAACATTCTGGAACTGAGAGCGATATTCAATGCTCTCAAGGCTTGGCCTCAACTAGCAAAGGCCAAATTCATAAGGTTTCAATCAGACAACATGACGACTGTTGCATATATCAACCATCAGGGGGGAACAAGGAGTTCCCTGGCGATGGAAGAAGTGACCAAAGTAATTCAATGGGCGGAGAGTCACTCCTGCCACTTGTCTGCAATCCACATCCCAGGAGTGGAAAATTGGGAAGCGGATTTTCTGAGTCGTCAGACATTTCATCCGGGGGAGTGGGAACTCCATCCGGAAATCTTTGCCCACATAACTCAATTATGGGGCATTCCAGACATGGATCTGATGGCGTCTCGTCAGAACTTCAAGGTTCCTTGCTACGGGTCCAGATCCAGGGATCCCAAGGCGACTCTAGTAGATGCACTAGTAGCGCCCTGGACCTTCAACCTAGCTTATGTATTCCCACCGTTTCCTCTCATTCCCAGGCTGGTAGCCAGGATCAATCAGGAGAGGGCTTCGGTGATCTTGATAGCTCCTGCGTGGCCACGCAGAACTTGGTATGCAGACCTGGTGAATATGTCATCGGCTCCACCATGGAAGCTACCTTTGAGACGGGACCTTCTTGTTCAAGGTCCGTTCGAACATCCGAATCTGGCCTCACTCCAACTGACTGCTTGGAGATTGAACGCTTGATTTTATCAAAGCGTGGGTTCTCAGATTCTGTCATTGATACTCTTATTCAGGCTAGAAAGCCTGTAACTAGAAAAATTTACCATAAAGTATGGAAGAAATATATCTGGAACAGGATAAAAATTCCTAAGATTCTATCCTTTCTACAAGAGGGTTTGGAGAAAGGATTATCTGCAAGTTCTTTGAAGGGACAGATTTCTGCTTTATCTGTTTTACTTCACAAAAAGCTGGCGGCTGTGCCAGATGTTCAAGCTTTTGTTCAGGCTCTGGTTAGAATCAAGCCTGTTTACAAACCTTTGACTCCTCCTTGGAGTCTCAATTTAGTTCTTTCAGTTCTTCAAGGGGTTCCGTTTGAACCCTTACATTCCGTAGATATTAAGTTATTATCTTGGAAAGTTTTGTTTTTGGTTGCAATTTCTTATGCTAGAAGAGTTTCAGAGTTATCTGCTCTGCAGTGTTCTCCTCCTTATCTGGTGTTCCATGCAGATAAGGTGGTTTTGCGTACTAAACCTGGTTTTCTTCCGAAAGTTGTTTCTAACAAAAATATTAACCAGGAGATAGTTGTGCCTTCTTTGTGTCCGAATCCAGTTTCAAAGAAGGAACGTTTGTTGCACAATTTGGATGTAGTTCGTGCTCTAAAATTCTATTTAGAGGCTACAAAGGATTTCAGACAAACATCTTCCTTGTTTGTTGTTTGTTGTTTATTCTGGTAAAAGGAGAGGTCAAAAAGCAACTTCTACCTCTCTCTCTTTTTGGCTTAAAAGCATCATCCGATTGGCTTATGAGACTGCCGGACGGCAGCCTCCTGAAAGAATCACAGCTCATTCCACTAGGGCTGTGGCTTCCACATGGGCCTTCAAGAACGAGGCTTCTGTTGATCAGATATGTAAGGCAGCGACTTGGTCTTCACTGCACACTTTTACCAAATTTTACAAATTTGATACTTTTGCTTCTTCTGAGGCTATTTTTGGGAGAAAGGTTTTGCAAGCCGTGGTGCCTTCCATCTAGGTGACCTGATTTGCGCCCTCCCTTCATCCGTGTCCTAAAGCTTTGGTATTGGTTCCCACAAGTAAGGATGACGCCGTGGACCGGACACACCTATGTTGGAGAAAACAGAATTTATGCTTACCTGATAAATTACTTTCTCCAACGGTGTGTCCGGTCCACGGCCCGCCCTGGTTTTTTAATCAGGTCTGATGAATTATTTTCTCTAACTACAGTCACCACGGTATCATATGATTTCTCCTATGCATATTCCTCCTTTACGTCGGTCGAATGACTGGGGAAGGCGGAGCCTAGGAGGGATCATGTGACCAGCTTTGCTGGGCTCTTTGCCATTTCCTGTTGGGGAAGAGAATATCCCACAAGTAAGGATGACGCCGTGGACCGGACACACCGTTGGAGAAAGTAATTTATCAGGTAAGCATAAATTCTGTTTTTTTTTTCGTAAGATGATGAGTCCAAAGGTAGTCCATAACGTTTGGGATATATTTCCAGCCACTAGGAGGAGGCCAAGAGTCCCACACAAGCTTAAATTCCCTCCCATCTCTCCTCAGTTTTTTTTCTTAAACGGGAAGAGTCCACAGCTGCATTCATTACTTTTGGGAATTCAGAACCTGGCCACCAGGAGGAGGCAAAGAAACCCCAGCCAATGGCTTAAATACCTCCCCCACTTCCCTTATCCCCCAGTCATTCTTTGCCCTTCGTCACAGGAGGTTGGCAGAGAAGTGTCAGAAGTTTGAAAGATAGTCTCTTATGGGGGGTAGTACTCTTCGAAATGGCACTGGAGTTTTAAGTAATCCTGTCAGTTTCTCAGTGAGAGCATGGATGAAAGTTAGAGTCCGGAGATGCAGGGAGTGTTGTCTCTGTGAAACTGTCCCGACTCAAATTAACAGCTCCTTGGCAATCAGCGTTGATGAGTTTCGCTGCCTGCCTTTATTCACTCAAGTCCATGTCAGAAGCGATGCTACTATCTGTCACACTTGAAGGTCCGTGTTCCATGGCGTAGATTCCGGTAAGATCGTTTCATTTTATTTAAATATGGGAATGTAATGTTAACGAAAGAAGTTGGGGTCCCAGTGGGACTCCTTTTATCTTATGGAATCAAGGTTTAATATCTCCTGTGGGGAAAACAGGGGAGGACTTTAATCATATTTATGTGATTTCTTTTACAAGATATGACGAGTCCACGGATTTCATCCTTACTTATGGGATATCGCCTCCTGGTCAGCAGGAGGAGGCAAAGAGCACCACAGCAGAGCTGTATATATATAGCTCCTCCCTTCCCTCCCACTCCAGTCATTCTCTTTGCCTGTGTTAGTGATAGGAAGAGGTAAAGTGAGGTGTTTAGATTCTTCAATCAAGAGTTTATTATTTTAAATGGTACCAGTGAGTACTATTTTTATCAGGGTAGAGCTACAGGCTTTTCAGCAAGGGACCTGGGAGATCTTCGTTACTGTGATCTCCGATACTATTTGCTGCCCTGATGATGATGGTCTTAGCAAATATTATCTGAGACCCTGTTTGTTCCCACAGATCGGCTAAAGGGGATGAAAAGAGCATCTTCATTGTGTGGGACCACTTCATGCTGCGCTTAGCATTAAGGTATGTGCAGTCATTTGCTTCTGGGGAGACTGAGGTATCTCAGAACAGACTGGCATTTATTCCCTATACCGGGAAGGGGTAATTAGTTTGCACAGGGTTCATGGGTGGTGTGCATGGGTTTCCCCTCTTTATTAGGTGAAGTCAGCTGTGCTTTCAGTGCCCTAATATGTGATTAACCCGGTGGATATATTCTGTTTGTCGGCTTGATGCTGGGAGATTGCGAATTATTATCCAAGTGTTCTAACGTTAACTTGGCTAAGCTAATGGCAGGACAGGGGAGTGTGTTGTTTGTTTGAGGGGCACATTGGCGGTGCACTTTATACTTGATTGCGTTGGTTAAAACCGACATTTTTCTTCCCATGCAGTTTTCCTATTACCGGGGACTTAGTTTCCGCCCATGATGGGCGGGGTGTAGCGTTTTGCGCGCTTAGCCGCGCAGTTATCCGGATTCATGATCGGCAGCAGGTCTCTAGGCTCCGGTGGTGCAAGTGCTAGAGTTTGTCACTGAAACGTTACGCATTGTTAGACTGTACAAAATTTACTAAAAGTCTTATAGTGCTCCCTGTTATTACATGGTTTATTGCGGAGCAGAAAAATTGATACGACTTTATTTTTTTAAAGACACAGTATACATGTTTTTTCAAAAAAATTTCTTTAAGTGTTTGGTTTTTATATTATTTTTATTAAATTATAAAACGACCAATATTACTATTGCTGGTTTGTTTGTCATGTCTGAACTTCAGGAAAGTACATGTTCTATGTGTTTAGATGCCAATGTGGAACCCCCTATTCCTTTTTGTCCCTCATGTACTGAAAGTGCTTTACAGTTTAAAGAACAAATTTCTTCTGTTAAGTGTGATCAGTCCACGGGTCATCATTACTTCTGGGATATTAACTGCTCCCCTACAGGAAGTGCAAGAGGATTCACCCAGCAGAGCTGCATATAGCTCCTCCCCTCTACGTCACTCCCAGTCATTCTCTTGCACCCAGCAACTAGATAGGTCGTGTGAGAGGACTATGGTGATTATACTTAGTTTTATATCTTCAATCAAAAGTTTGTTATTTTAAAATAGCACCGGAGTGTGTTATTACCTCTCTGGCAGAGTTTGAGGAAGAATCTACCAGAGTTTTGCTATGATTTTAGCCGGAGTAGTTAAGATCATATTGCTGTTCTCGGCCATCTGAGGAGTGAGGTAAACTTCAGATCAGGGGACAGCGGGCAGATGAATCTGCATAGAGGTATGTAGCAGTTTTTATTTTCTGACAATGGAATTGATGAGAAAATCCTGCCATACCGATATAATGTCATGTATGTATACTTTACACTTCAGTATTCTGGGAGAATGGTACTTCACTAGAATTACACTGTAAGAAAGACATAAAGCTGTTTAATAACTAGAGATTATGTTTAACGTTTTTGCTGGAATGTAAAATCGTTTTCATTTGCTGAGGTACTGAGTGAATAAATGTTTGGGCACCATTTTTCCACTTGGCAGTTGCTTAATCTGTTTTTTCTGTCAGTTTCTGTTCTCCCTCACTGCTGTGTGTGTGGGGGAGGGGCGCTTTTACTATGCATCAAATATTTCAGTCAGCAACTCATTGTATTCCCTGCATGATCTGGTTCATCTCTACAGAGCTCAGGGGTCTTCAAAACTTATTTTGAGGGAGGTAATTTCTCTCAGCAGAGCTGTGAGAATTATAGTTTGACTGAAATAAAAACTTTTATTCTGTAATTTGTTTCCTGCTTTCAGAAATTGTTATCTTTGCTAATGGGATTAAACCTTTGCTAAAATTGTGTTGTTTACAAGGATTGAGGCTATAACTGTTTCAATTTATTAATTTTTAACTGTCATAGATCTTCTGTGCTTCTTAAAGGCACAGTACGTTTTAATATTATTCTATTTGAATTGTATTTCCAAGTTGCAAGTTTATTTGCTAGTGTGTTAAACATGTCTGATTCAGAAGATGATACCTGTGTCATTTGTTGCAATGCCAAAGTGGAGCCCAATAGAAATTTATGTACTAACTGTATTGATGCTACTTTAAATAAAAATCAATCTGTACAAATTGAACAAATTTCACCAAACAACGAGGGGAGAGTTATGCCGACTAACTCGCCTCACGTGTCAGTACCTACATCTCCCGCTCAGAGGGAGGTGCGTGATATTGTAGCGCCGAGTACAGCTGGGCGGCCATTACAAATCACATTACAGGATATGGCTACTGTTATGACTGAAGTTTTGACTAAATTACCAGAACTAAGAGGTAAGCGTGATCACTCTGGGGTGAGAACAGAGTGCGCTGATAATATTAGGGCCATGTCAGACACTGCGTCACAGGTGGCAGAACATGAGGACGGAGAACTTCATTCTGTGGGTGACGGTTCTGATCCAAACAGACTGGATTCAGATATTTCAAATTTTAAATTTAAACTGGAAAACCTCCGTGTATTACTAGGGGAGGTGTTAGCGGCTCTGAATGATTGTAACACAGTTGCAATACCAGAGAAAATGTGTAGGTTGGATAAATATTTCTCCAACATAGGTGTGTCCGGTCCACGGCGTCATCCTTACTTGTGGGATATTCTCTTCCCCAACAGGAAATGGCAAAGAGCCCAGCAAAGCTGGTCACATGATCCCTCCTAGGCTCCGCCTACCCCAGTCATTCTCTTTGCCGTTGTACAGGCAACATCTCCACGGAGATGGCTTAGAGTTTTTTAGTGTTTAACTGTAGTTTTTATTATTCAATCAAGAGTTTGTTATTTTGAAATAGTGCTGGTATGTACTATTTACTCAGAAACAGAAAAGAGATGAAGATTTCTGTTTGTATGAGGAAAATGATTTTAGCAACCGTCACTAAAATCCATGGCTGTTCCACACAGGACTGTTGAGAGCAATTAACTTCAGTTGGGGGAACAGTGAGCAGTCTCTTGCTGCTTGAGGTATGACACATTCTAACAAGACGATGTAATGCTGGAAGCTGTCATTTTCCCTATGGGATCCGGTAAGCCATGTTTATTACGATCGTAAATAAGGGCTTCACAAGGGCTTATTAAGACTGTAGACTTTTTCTGGGCTAAATCGATTCATTATTAACACATATTTAGCCTTGAGGAATCATTTTATTTGGGTATTTTGATATAATAATATCGGCAGGCACTGTTTTAGACACCTTATTCTTTAGGGGCTTTCCCAAAGCATAGGCAGAGCCTCATTTTCGCGCCGGTGTTGCGCACTTGTTTTTGAGAGGCATGGCATGCAGTCGCATGTGAGAGGAGCTCTGATACTTAGAAAAGACTTTCTGAAGGCGTCATTTGGTATCGTATTCCCCTTTGGGCTTGGTTGGGTCTCAGCAAAGCAGATACCAGGGACTGTAAAGGGGTTAAAGTTCAAAACGGCTCCGGTTCCGTTATTTTAAGGGTTAAAGCTTCCAAATTTGGTGTGCAATACTTTTAAGGCTTTAAGACACTGTGGTGAAAATTTGGTGAATTTTGAACAATTCCTTCATGTTTTTTCGCAATTGCAGTAATAAAGTGTGTTCAGTTTAAAATTTAAAGTGACAGTAACGGTTTTATTTTAAAACGTTTTTTGTACTTTGTTATCAAGTTTATGCCTGTTTAACATGTCTGAACTACCAGATAGACTGTGTTCTGAATGTGGGGAAGCCAGAATTCCTATTCATTTAAATAAATGTGATTTATGTGACAATGACAATGATGCCCAAGATGATTCCTCAAGTGAGGGGAGTAAGCATGGTACTGCATCATTCCCTCCTTCGTCTACACGAGTCTTGCCCACTCAGGAGGCCCCTAGTACATCTAGCGCGCCAATACTCCTTACTATGCAACAATTAACGGCTGTAATGGATAATTCTGTCAAAAACATTTTAGCCAAAATGAACACTTATCAGCGTAAGCGCGACTGCTCTGTTTTAGATACTGAAGAGCATGACGACGCTGATAATAATGTTTCTGAAGGGCCCCTAACCCAGTCTGATGGGGCCAGGGAGGTTTTGTCTGAGGGAGAAATTACTGATTCAGGGAACATTTCTCAACATGCTGAACCTGATGTGATTACATTTAAATTTAAGTTGGAACATCTCCGCATTCTGCTTAAGGAGGTATTATCCACTCTGGATGATTGTGACAAGTTGGTCATCCCAGAGAAACTATGTAAAATGGACAAGTTCCTAGAGGTGCCGGGGCTCCCAGAAGCTTTTCCTATACCCAAGCGGGTGGCGGACATTGTTAATAAAGAATGGGAAAGGCCCGGTATTCCTTTCGTCCCTCCCCCCATATTTAAAAAATTGTTTCCTATGGTCGACCCCAGAAAGGACTTATGGCAGACAGTCCCCAAGGTCGAGGGAGCGGTTTCCACTTTAAACAAACGCACCACTATACCCATAGAGGATAGTTGTGCTTTCAAAGATCCTATGGATAAAAAATTAGAAGGTTTGCTTAAAAAGATGTTTGTTCAGCAGGGTTACCTTCTACAACCAATTTCATGCGTTGTCCCTGTCGCTACAGCCGCATGTTTCTGGTTCGATGAGCTGATAAAGGCGGTCGATAGTGATTCTCCTCCTTATGAGGAGATTATGGACAGAATCAATGCTCTCAAATTGGCTAATTCTTTTACCCTAGACGCCACTTTGCAATTGGCTAGGTTAGCGGCTAAGAATTCTCGGTTTGCTATTGTGGCGCGCAGAGCGCTTTGGTTGAAATCTTGGTCGGCTGATGCGTCTTCCAAGAACAAGCTACTTAACATTCCTTTCAAGGGGAAAACGCTGTTTGGCCCTGATTTGAAAGAGATTATCTCTGATATCACTGGGGGTAAGGGCCACGCCCTTCCTCAGGATCGGCCTTTCAAGGCAAAAAATAAACCTAATTTTCGTCCCTTTCGTAGAAACGGACCAGCCCAAAGTGCTACGTCCTCTAAGCAAGAGGGTAATACTTCTCAAGCCAAGCCAGCTTGGAGACCAATGCAAGGCTGGAACAAGGGAAAGCAGGCCAAGAAACCTGCCACTGCTACCAAGACAGCATGAAATGTTGGCCCCCGATCCGGGACCGGATCTGGTGGGGGGCAGACTCTCTCTCTTCGCTCAGGCTTGGGCAAGAGATGTTCTGGATCCTTGGGCGCTAGAAATAGTCTCCCAAGGTTATCTTCTGGAATTCAAGGGGCTTCCCCCAAGGGGGAGGTTCCACAGGTCTCAGTTGTCTTCAGACCACATAAAAAGACAGGCATTCTTACATTGTGTAGAAGACCTGTTAAAAATGGGAGTGATTCATCCTGTTCCATTAAGAGAACAAGGGATGGGGTTCTACTCCAATCTGTTCATAGTTCCCAAAAAATAGGGAACGTTCAGACCAATCTTAGATCTCAAGATCTTAAACAAGTTTCTCAAGGTTCCATCGTTCAAGATGGAAACCATTCGAACTATTCTTCCTTCCATCCAGGAAGGTCAATTCATGACCACGGTGGATTTAAAGGATGCGTATCTACATATTCCTATCCACAAGGAACATCATCGGTTCCTAAGGTTCGCATTCCTGGACAAGCATTACCAGTTCGTGGCGCTTCCTTTCGGATTAGCCACTGCTCCAAGGATTTTCACAAAGGTACTAGGGTCCCTTCTAGCTGTGCTAAGACCAAGGGGCATTGCTGTAGTACCTTATTTGGACGACATTCTGATTCAAGCGTCGTCCCTTCCTCAAGCAAAGGCTCACACTGACATAGTCCTGGCCTTTCTCAGATCTCACGGATGGAAAGTGAACGTGGAAAAGAGTTCTCTATCTCCGTCAACAAGGGTTCCCTTCTTGGGAACAATAATAGACTCCTTAGAAATGAGGATATTTCTGACAGAGGCCAGAAAAACAAAGCTTCTAGACTCTTGTCGGATACTTCATTCCGTTCCTCTTCCTTCCATAGCTCAGTGCATGGAAGTGATCGGGTTGATGGTAGCGGCAATGGACATAGTTCCTTTTGCGCGCATTCATCTAAGACCATTACAACTGTGCATGCTCAGTCAGTGGAATGGGGATTATACAGACTTGTCTCCGAAGATACAAGTAAATCAGAGGACCAGAGACTCACTCCGTTGGTGGCTGTCCCTGGACAACCTGTCACAAGGGATGACATTCCGCAGACCAGAGTGGGTCATTGTCACGACCGACGCCAGTCTGATGGGCTGGGGCGCGGTCTGGGGATCCCTGAAAGCTCAGGGTCTTTGGTCTCGGGAAGAATCTCTTCTACCGATAAATATTCTGGAACTGAGAGCGATATTCAATGCTCTCAAGGCTTGGCCTCAGCTAGCGAGGGCCAAGTTCATACGGTTTCAATCAGACAACATGACAACTGTTGCGTACATCAACCATCAGGGGGGAACAAGGAGTTCCCTAGCGATGGAAGAAGTGACCAAAATCATTCTATGGGCGGAGTCTCACTCCTGCCACCTGTCCGCTATCCACATCCCAGGAGTGGAAAATTGGGAAGCGGATTTTCTGAGTCGTCAGACATTGCATCCGGGGGAGTGGGAACTCCATCCGGAAATCTTTGCCCAAGTCACTCAGCTGTGGGGCATTCCAGACATGGATCTGATGGCCTCTCGTCAGAACTTCAAAGTTCCTTGCTACGGGTCCAGATCCAGGGATCCCAAGGCGGCTCTAGTGGATGCACTAGTAGCACCTTGGACCTTCAAACTAGCTTATGTGTTCCCGCCGTTTCCTCTCATCCCCAGGCTGGTAGCCAGGATCAATCAGGAGAGGGCGTCGGTGATCTTGATAGCTCCTGCGTGGCCACGCAGGACTTGGTATGCAGATCTGGTGAATATGTCATCGGCTCCACCTTGGAAGCTACCTTTGAGACGAGACCTTCTTGTTCAGGGTCCGTTCGAACATCCGAACCTGGTTTCACTCCAGCTGACTGCTTGGAGATTGAACGCTTGATCTTATCGAAGCGAGGGTTCTCAGATTCTGTTATCGATACTCTTGTTCAGGCCAGAAAGCCTGTAACTAGAAAG
Organism: Bombina bombina; assembly: GCF_027579735.1. NCBI lineage: Eukaryota > Metazoa > Chordata > Amphibia > Anura > Bombinatoridae > Bombina > Bombina bombina. The sequence goes on along the minus strand of NC_069505.1, from coordinate 403,649,115 downwards.
ATTTACCACAAAATTTGGAAAAAATATATCTGTTGGTGTGAATCTAAAGGATTCCCTTGGGACAAGGTTAAGATTCCTAAGATTCTATCCTTCCTTCAAGAAGGATTGGAAAAAGGATTATCTGCAAGTTCCCTGAAGGGACAGATTTCTGCCTTGTCTGTGTTACTTCACAAAAAGCTGGCAGCTGTGCCAGATGTTCAAGCCTTTGTTCAGGCTCTGGTTAGAATTAAGCCTGTTTACAAACCTTTGACTCCTCCTTGGAGTCTCAATTTAGTTCTTTCAGGTCTTCAGGGGGTTCCGTTTGAACCCTTACATTCCGTTGATATTAAGTTATTATCTTGGAAAGTTTTGTTTTTAGTTGCAATTTCTTCTGCTAGAAGAGTTTCAGAATTATCTGCTCTGCAGTGTTCTCCTCCTTATCTGGTGTTCCATGCAGATAAGGTGGTTTTACGTACTAAACCTGGTTTTCTTCCAAAAGTTGTTTCTAACAAAAACATTAACCAGGAGATTATCGTACCTTCTCTGTGTCCGAAACCAGTTTCAAAGAAGGAACGTTTGTTGCACAATTTGGATGTTGTTCGCGCTCTAAAATTCTATTTAGAAGCTACAAAGGATTTTAGACAAACATCTTCCTTGTTTGTTGTTTATTCCGGTAAAAGGAGAGGTCAAAAAGCAACTTCTACCTCTCTCTCTTTTTGGATTAAAAGCATCATCAGATTGGCTTACGAGACTGCCGGACGGCAGCCTCCCGAAAGAATCACAGCTCATTCCACTAGGGCTGTGGCTTCCACATGGGCCTTCAAGAACGAGGCTTCTGTTGATCAGATATGTAGGGCAGCGACTTGGTCTTCACTGCACACTTTTACCAAATTTTACAAGTTTGATACTTTTGCTTCTTCTGAGGCTATTTTTGGGAGAAAGGTTTTGCAAACCGTGGTGCCTTCCATTTAGGTGACCTGATTTGCTCCCTCCCTTCATCCGTGTCCTAAAGCTTTGGTATTGGTTCCCACAAGTAAGGATGACGCCGTGGACCGGACACACCTATGTTGGAGAAAACAGAATTTATGTTTACCTGATAAATTACTTTCTCCAACGGTGTGTCCGGTCCACGGCCCGCCCTGGTTTTTTTAATCAGGTCTGATAATTTATTTTCTTTAACTACAGTCACCACGGTACCATATGGTTTCTCCTATGCAAATATTCCTCCTTAACGTCGGTCGAATGACTGGGGTAGGCGGAGCCTAGGAGGGATCATGTGACCAGCTTTGCTGGGCTCTTTGCCATTTCCTGTTGGGGAAGAGAATATCCCACAAGTAAGGATGACGCCGTGGACCGGACACACCGTTGGAGAAAGTAATTTATCAGGTAAACATAAATTCTGTTTTTGCGGTACCGACGAGTACTGAGGTTTTTCCTATACCTAAGAGACTTACTGAAATTGTTACTAAGGAGTGGGATAGACCCGGTGTGCCGTTCTCACCCCCCCCCCCCGATATTTAGAAAAATGTTTCCAATAGACGCCACCACAAGGGACTTATGGCAAACGGTCCCTAAGGTGGAGGGAGCAGTTTCTACTTTAGCTAAGCGTACCACTATCCCGGTGGAGGATAGCTGTGCTTTTTCAGATCCAATGGATAAAAAGTTAGAGGGTTACCTTAAGAAAATGTTTGTTCAACAAGGTTTTATATTGCAACCCCTTGCATGCATTGCGCCGATCACGGCTGCAGCGGCATTCTGGATTGAGTCTCTGGAAGAGAACATTGGTTCAGCTACTCTGGACGACATTACGGACAGGCTTAGAGTCCTTAAACTAGCTAATTCATTCATTTCGGAGGCCGTAGTACATCTTACTAAACTTACGGCGAAGAATTCAGGATTCGCCATTCAGGCACGCAGGGCGCTGTGGCTAAAATCCTGGTCAGCTGATGTTACTTCTAAGTCTAAATTGCTTAATATACCTTTCAAAGGGCAGACCTTATTCGGGCCCGGGTTGAAAGAGATTATCGCTGACATTACAGGAGGTAAAGGCCATGCCCTGCCTCAGGACAAAGCCAAAGCCAAGACTAGACAGTCTAGTTTTCGTTCCTTTCGTAATTTCAAAGCAGGAGCAGCATCAACTTCCTCTGCACCAAAACAGGAAGGAGCTGTTGCTCGCTACAGACAAGGCTGGAAACCTAACCAGTCCTGGAACAAGGGCAAGCAGACTAGAAACCTGCTGCTGCCCCCAAAACAGCATGAATTGAGGGCCCCCGATCCGGGATCGGATCTAGTGGGGGGCAGACTTTCTCTCTTCGCCCAGGCTTGGGCAAGAGATGTTCAGGATCCCTGGGCGCTAGAGATAATATCTCAGGGATACCTTCTGGACTTCAAATACTCTCCTCCAAGAGAGTGATTTCATCTGTCAAGATTGTCAACAATCCAGACAAAGAAAGAGGCTTTTCTACGCTGCGTACAAGAGCTCTTGTTAATGGGAGTAATCCATCCAGTTCCACGATCGGAACAGGGACAGGGGTTTTACTCAAATCTGTTTGTGGTTCCCAAAAAAGAGGGAACTTTCAGACCAATCCTGGACTTAAAGATCCTAAACAAATTCCTAAGAGTTCCATCGTTCAAGATGGAGACTATTCGGACAATTTTACCTATGATCCAAGAGGGTCAGTACATGACCACTGTAGATTTAAAAGATGCTTACCTGCACATACCGATTCACAAAGATCATTACCGGTACCTAAGGTTTGCCTTCCTAGACAGGCATTACCAGTTTGTGGCTCTTCCATTCGGATTGGCTACAGCGCCAAGAATCTTCACAAAGATTCTGGGTGCTCTTCTGGCGGTACTAAGACCGCGGGGAATCTCGGTAGCTCCATACCTAGACGACATTCTGATACAAGCTTCAAGCTTTCAAACTGCCAAATCTCATACAGAGTTAGTGCTGGCATTTCTAAGGTCACATGGATGGAAGGTGAACGAAAAGAAAAGTTCACTCGTTCCACTCACAAGAGTTCCCTTCCTGGGGACTCTTATAGATTCTGTAGAAATGAAGATTTACCTGACAGAGGACAGGCTATCAAGACTTCAAAGTGCTTGCCGCACTCTTCATTCCATTCAACACCCGTCAGTGGCTCAATGTATGGAGGTAATCGGCTTAATGGTAGCGGCAATGGACATAGTACCCTTTGCACGCTTACACCTCAGACCACTGCAACTGTGCATGCTAGGTCAGTGGAATGGGGATTACTCAGACTTATCCCCTTCTCTGAATCGGGATCAAGAGACCAGAAATTCTCTTCTATGGTGGCTTTCTCGGCCACACCTGTCCAGGGGGATGCCATTCAGCAGACCAGACTGGACAATTGTAACAACAGACGCCAGCCTTCTAGGTTGGGGTGCCGTCTGGAATTCCCTGAAGGCTCAGGGACTATGGAGTCAGGAGGAGAGTCTCCTGCCAATAAACATTCTGGAATTGAGAGCAGTTCTCAATGCCCTCCTGGCTTGGCCCCAGTTGACAACTCGGGGGTTCATCAGGTTTCAGTCGGACAACATCACGACTGTAGCTTACATCAACCATCAGGGAGGGACAAGAAGCTCCCTAGCTATGATGGAAGTATCAAAGATAATTCGCTGGGCAGAGTCTCACTCTTGCCACCTGTCAGCAATCCACATCCCGGGAGTGGAGAACTGGGAGGCGGATTTCTTAAGTCGTTAGACTTTTCATCCGGGGGAGTGGGAACTTCATCCGGAGGTCTTTGCCCAAATACTTCGACGTTGGGGCAAACCAGAGATAGATCTCATGGCGTCTCGACAGAACGCCAAGCTTCCTCGTTACGGGTCCAGATCCAGGGATCCAGGAGCAGTCCTGATAGATGCTCTGACAGCACCTTGGGACTTCAGGATGACTTACGTGTTTCCACCCTTCCCGTTGCTTCCTCGATTGATAGCCAGAATCAAACAAGAGAGAGCATCAGTGATTCTAATAGCACCTGCGTGGCCACGCAGGACTTGGTATGCAGACCTGGTGGACATGTCATCCTGTCCGCCTTGGTCTCTACCTCTGAAACAGGACCTTCTGATACAGGGTCCCTTCAAACATCAAAATCTAACTTCTCTGAAGCTGACTGCTTGGAAATTGAACGCTTAATTTTATCAAGACGTGGGTTTTCTGAGTCAGTTATTAGTACCTTAATACAGACTAGGAAACCTGTTACCAGAAAGATTTACCATAAGATATGGCGTAAATACCTACATTGGTGTGAATCCAAAGGTTACTCTTGGAGTAAGGTTAGGATTCCTAGGATATTGTCTTTTCTACAAGAAGGTTTAGAAAAGGGTTTATCTGCTAGTTCATTAAAGGGACAGATCTCAGCTCTGTCCATTCTGTTACACAAACGTCTGTCAGAAGTTCCTGACGTCCAGGCTTTTTGTCAGGCTTTGGCCAGGATTAAGCCTGTGTTTAAAACTGTTGCTCCACCATGGAGTTTAAACCTTGTTCTTAATGTTTTACAGGGCGTTCCGTTTGAACCCCTTCATTCCATTGATATAAAGTTGTTATCTTGGAAAGTTCTATTTTTAATGGCTATTTCCTCGGCTCGAAGAGTCTCTGAATTATCAGCCTTACATTGTGATTCTCCTTATTTGATTTTTCATTCGGATAAGGTAGTCCTGCGTACTAAACCTGGGTTCTTACCTAAGGTAGTTACTAACAGGAATATCAATCAAGAGATTGTTGTTCCTTCTTTATGCCCAAATCCTTCTTCAAAGAAGGAACGTCTACTGCACAACCTGGATGTAGTCCGGGCTCTAAAATTTTACTTGCAGGCAACTAAGGAATTCCGACAAACGTCTTCTCTGTTTGTCATTTACTCTGGGCAGAGGAGAGGTCAAAAAGCTTCCGCTACCTCTCTTTCTTTTTGGCTTCGTAGCATAATTCGTTTAGCTTATGAGACTGCTGGACAGCAGCCCCCTGAAAGAATTACAGCTCATTCTACTAGAGCTGTGGCTTCCACTTGGGCCTTCAAGAATGAGGCCTCTGTTGAACAGATTTGCAAGGCTGCAACTTGGTCTTCGCTTCATACTTTTTCCAAATTTTACAAATTTGACACCTTTGCTTCATCGGAGGCTATTTTTGGGAGAAAGGTTCTTCAGGCAGTGGTTCCTTCTGTATAAAGAGTCTGCCTATCCCTCCCGTCATCCGTGTACTTTTGCTTTGGTATTGGTATCCCAGAAGTAATGATGACCCGTGGACTGATCACACTTAACAGAAGAAAACATAATTTATGCTTACCTGATAAATTCCTTTCTTCTGTAGTGTGATCAGTCCACGGCCCGCCCTGTTTTTAAGGCAGGTAAATATTTTTTAATTTATACTCCAGTCACCACTTCACCCTTGGCTTTTCCTTTCTCGTTGGTCCTTGGTCGAATGACTGGGAGTGACGTAGAGGGGAGGAGCTATATGCAGCTCTGCTGGGTGAATCCTCTTGCACTTCCTGTAGGGGAGCAGTTAATATCCCAGAAGTAATGATGACCCGTGGACTGATCACACTACAGAAGAAAGGAATTTATCAGGTAAGCATAAATTATGTTTTTCTTTAATGCAAGTATATCTAAGGATGCTTCTCAGCCTGATGAGACTCAGGGTATGCCGCAACTTTCTCCCCAAACGTCACAACCTTTAACGCCCGCTCAGGCGACGCTGTGTTCTTCAACTGCGTCCACTTCATTTACTCTGCAGGATATGGCTGAAGTTATGTCATCCTTTCTTTCAGAAGTTTTATCTAAATTCCCAGCTTTACAAGGCAAATGCATTACGACAGAGACCCATGTGGTCCCTGCGACATCTGAAGCTTTGATGGCTATCTCCGATGTACCCTCCCAGGGCTCTGAATTGGGGGTAGGGAGGCCCTGTCTGAGGGGGAACTGTCTGACTCCGGCAGTGCATTGCCACCGACAGATTTGGACGTCATGTCCTTCAGGTTTAAGCTTGAACACCTCCGTCTTTTGCTACTAGAGGTTTTGGTGACTCTGGACGACTGTGACTCTATTGTGGTCCCACCAGAGAAATTGAGTAAGATGGACAGATACTTAGAGGTCCCTTCTTATTCCAATGTTTTTCCAGTTCCTAAGAGAATTTCGGAAATTATTGCAAGGGAATGGGAAAGACCGGGTATCCCGTTCTCACTGTCCCCTATCTTAAAGAAATGTACCCTATAGCTGACACCATTCGGGATTCTTGGCAGACGGTCCCTAAGGTGGAGGGAGCTGTCTTGACCCTGGCGAAGCGTACAACTATCCCTATCGAGGACAGTTGTGCTTTCAAAGACCCCATGAATAAGAAGTTGGAGGGTCTTCTCAAAAAACTCTATGTTCATCAAGGGTTTTTATTGCAACCAGCGGGCCTGCATTGTAACAGTCACGACTGCGGCTGCTTTTTGGTTTAACGCTCTAGAAGAGTCTCTTAGGACTGAGACTTCTTTAGAGGAAATACAGGATAGAATTAAGGCCCTTAAGCTGGCTAATTCTTTTATTACGGATGCTTCCTTTCAGATCACCAAATTGGCTGCTAAGAGTTCGGGTTTCTCTATCTTAGCACGAAGAGCCTTATGGTTAAAATCTTGGTCTGCGGATGTGTCCTTTAAATCCAAGCTTTTGGCTATTCCTTTCAAACGAAAGACCCTGTTCGGGACGGACTTGAAAGAGATCATTTCTGACATTATGGGAGGTAAGGGTCACCTCCTCCCTCAAGACAGGAAATTTAAGCAAAGGGGACGACGGAGTAATTTTCGTTCCTTTCGAAATTTCAAGGAAGTCTCCTCTTCCGCTAAACATGAAGGGAATTATGCACAAGCCAAGTCCACCTGGAGACCCAACCAGGCTTGGAAGATGGGTAAACAACCCAAGAATCCCGCTACTGCTACCAAAACAGCATGAAGGGGCGGCCCCCGATCCGGGACCGGATCTAGTAGGGGGCAGACTTTCGCTCTTTGTCCAGGCTTGGATAAGAGACTTCAGGATCCCTGGACACTAGAAATCGTGTCTCAAGGGTATCAGTTGGAGTTCAAAAATTCCTTCCCCAGAGGAAGATTTCTTCTTTCACGATTGTCTGTCGACCAGACAAAAAGAGAGGCGTTCTTACACTGTGTAAGAGACCTCTCTTCCATGGGAGCAATATGCCCCGTTCCAGTTCAGGAACAAGGGCAGGGGTTTTACTCAAATCTTTTTCTAGTTCCCAAAAAAGAGGGAACATTCAGACCCATTTTAGATCTCAAAAGTCTAAACAAATTTCTCAGAGTTCCATCCTTCAAGATGGAAACTATTCTGACCATTCTTCCATTGATCCAGGAGGGTCAATATATGACTACCGTGGACTTAAAGGATGCATACGGGGGGGCGGAGCTAGCCAGCCAGGGAACAAGACGTGCAATTGTCAAGCTCCTGGCTATAACTTTCTATATTTATGGATTTTTGCATCTAAATAAGGATTTTGACAACTGAAGTTAGCACCCAGTTGTGCAGGGTGACCCTTGCTATAACTGTTGGAGCTTGTTGATACACTTTTGACCTATTGGTCTTAGTGGTGGTACTGTGCGGGAGGCCGTAGCCATGTGGAGAACAGAAATGGCGCAGCTTCTTCATGACCATTTTCATAACCTTACACAAGCTATGCAAGAGGCTCTGACGAGCAAAACATTCTCCGCTAAGCCTTATCAATATGGAGATGGGCATACAGGAACGCGGTATGAGCAGAGAGAATCGGTCACAGATACTGAGGAGCTCATGAAGCTAGCTGCGGTTCAGCATGCTGGAACTGCCGACGGACAGGACACCATCCCTCCTCCCACTCAGGCAGTGCTGGGGAATATGTCAGATGAGGAAACAGAGTGCCCTGGGTTGGATTATGCGCTGGAAGCATTTACTAAGCCGCCACATGAGGTACCTAACATTCTGCTGGGTATTACTGTGAGCACATCGCAAACATTCGCACCTAAGAGACATGCCGACTATGACCCTTGTAGCATAACTAACATGGCAGAGGTAGTGGGTCAGACCCTGAGAAGGCGCCCTTGGGGGGTGACTGGCCCAGATCAGGGAAGTCCGAAGCTTGCCTCAGAGAAAGTTATTGCATTGTGTGCACGCTGGGATTATCAACATCGGATGGACACTGTAAGTTGGTGCGCATCAATGGGCCTCACATTACAAATACAGCATACTCCCGGTAACCTGAGAAGGGGCATCGGCTAATCTGGAGCTCCCTATGACTATGCTAACTGCCCTTGATCCAATTAGTGCATTCCTTTCAAGTATTGCCCACCAGAGTGAGCGGACCCAAACACGGTATTGGCTGACTTTATGATGGAACTGATCGTTCTTATGTGCTTACATAATGGAACCCCTGTTCTCATGTTTAATAAGAAGGACTACCTCGTGTGCATGTAACTGTGGGGATATTTATCTTATTAAATTTTTGTTCTTATTCTTTTAGTTAGACCTCCAATCCCTGGTAACTGTTTAAAATATATTGGTACATGTTTCTGCATATCTATAACTACGCTAATGTGCCCGACTGCCTAATCCCTGCTTACGGATACACCTCCTAAATATATTCCTTCATTGCGATCTAGGTTAAATCTTAGAGAGATTTTCAAACTATATATCATCCCTCTATAAGCTGGAAACTAAAACTGTATGAGATTAGGGGGAACGGATTCAGAAATGTATATAAAGATATTTTTGCTTTTAATTGAGAATTTGACTGGGGTAATTTTACTTTATGCTATATCACGTATTAGAGTTATTCTGTCCCTTGCTCTCAATGTTAGTACTACTCAGAAGATGATGTAATTTCTATAGATAGCTTTTATTTAATGTGTGTACCTGTTGATGGGTATAGGGCCCGTACCCAATCGACAGGGAATACTAAAGATTATACGGCTGCTATTACTCTATCTATGTTTCTCATTCTTTGTATAGTAATCACCCACTTATAGCACTCATATTTTATACATTTCCTCTGATTCAGTCATCTCCTCCTCCCCAGAAAGGGCAGAGTCTTGAAAGGGTGGTATGTCAATTCCCGTGTTTGGGAGCTAACTCCAATAGTGTTTAATCTAGGTATGGCCTATAATGATATGTTGAGATTCGTAAGGTCGGACACGTATGTGCCAGTTCCTATCTACCATAGATCCAGCTTCTTCAGTCGGTTTTGCTTCCGGGGTTGGTGTGGTCTTTAGTTTCTGAGAGATGTTTTCCTATCTAGATATTTTCAGGGCCATAGTATCCCCAGATAGCTAACTACTAACTGTAATACATGGTAGGGTTTGTGTCAAGGTCATTTATGAAACTTGCGTATAAATGATATAAAACCCCAAAGGAATACCTGTGCAACATAGTTGTCCTTATCTTTTTACATGAGTTAAGCAGGCTACACAACTCGCCTTTAGCGAGGCTGTTGCTTTATAGGGTACAGAGAAGCTACCAGCGGCCGAGGCGGCACTCTGTATTTTGTTTTACTTACCAGTATCCCCACTACAACATATTGCTTCCTTTAAGCAGCCTATATTTGAGTTTTATTATCACATATGCCCATTATAATTGCCCATACAAGCCATTCACTCATAGACCCATAGTGTCCACTTACAAAGTCCTATTGTTATATTCCCCCCCCCCCCCCCCGCCCACCTCTATACTCTGAGATTTGTAATTAGTCTCAGTGGTTTGCGCGGTTTCTCTTGTTAAATACCGCAAACAGAATCATATGCTGATAGCAATCCTGTGGATTCTATTTCATTCCTGGTTATTTATGTGTAACAACATACTGAATGTATGGGATTCATGACATTTTGTGAAAGAGAATAAGCCCTAGATTGAGTATTCATGGAACATTTTTTGATTCAATGTATGTTGCTAACCAAGTTTTATATACATACAGACAGTTTAAATTTGCAATCCTATCTGACTATGTTTAAATTTATAAGTAACAGTTCAATAGCTGTCGGAAAAGCATTATAAAACAAAAAATTACGAGGCTTTCATTTGTTTTGGGACTCTAACTATGACTTTACAACCGATTATTTTTGCATCTTCTATTTTTATGCTGGAAATCAGTACTATTTATATTACAGTTTCACTTATTCTGTGATGCTATTTTGTTTTTTATTATGTCTGTATGTCACAACCTTATTTGCCTCAATAAAAACTATTTAAAAAAAAAAAGGATGCATACCTTCATATTCCTATCCACAGAGATCATCACAAATTCCTGAGGTTTGCCTTTCTGAACAATCATTTTCAGTTCGTGGCCCTTCCTTTCGGTCTAGCCACGGCACCCAGAATTTTCACAAAGGTTCTGGGGTCTCTGCTAGCGGTTCTCAGGCCGCGGGTCATTGCAGTGGCGCCTTATCTGGACGATATTCTGATCCAGGCATCATTTTATCAACTAGCAAAGTCTCATACCGACATTGTCCTATCCTTTCTACGGACTCACGGGTGGAAGGTGAATCTGGAAAAGAGTTCACTAATTCCTCAGACAAGGGTTCCTTTCCTAGGAACTCTAATTGACTCTCTATGAAGTTTTTTTTGACGGAAGTCAGAAAGTTGAAGATTCTGAATACATGCCAAACCCTTCAGTCCAATCCTCGGCCGTCATTGGCTCAATGCATGGAGGTAATTGGATTGATGGTGGCAGCAATGGACAACATTCCGTTTGCTCATTTTCATCTCAGACCTCTACAACTGAGCATGCTCAAACAATGGAATGGAGATTATGCAAATTTGTCTCCTCAAATAGATCTGGATCAGGAGACAATGGACTCTCTTCTTTGGTGGTTGTCGCCAGATCACCTGTCCCAAGGGACATGCTTTCGCAGACCCTCTTGGGTGATCGTGACATCGGACGCCAGTCTAATAGGATGGGGTGCAGTCTGGAACTCCCTCAAGGCTCAGGGTGTGTGGATTCGGTCGGAGTCTCTGCTTCCCATCAATATTCTGGCGTTGAGAGCAATATTCAATGCGCTTCAGGCTTGGCCTCTGTTGGCTTCGGCCAAATTCATCAGATTTCAGTCGGACAACATCATGACTGTGGCTTACATCAATCATCAGGGAGGAACAAGGAGTTCCTTAGCGATGACAGACGTATCCAAGATAATTCAGTGTGCGGAAGCTCACTCTTGTTATCTGTCAGCAACCTACATCCCAGGAGTGGACAACTGGGAAGCGGATTTTCTGAGCAAACAGACGTTTCATCCGGGGGAGTGGGAACTCCATCCGGAGGTTTTTGCCAACCTGATTCTCAGATGGGGCAGGCCGGAGCTGGATCTTATGGCGTCTCGTCAGAATACCAAGCTTCCGAGATACGGATCCAGGTCCAGGGATCCTCAAGCCGAACTGATAGATGCCTTGGCAGTGCCTTGGTTGTTCAACCTAGCTTATGTGTTCCCGCTAGGTGATTGCTCGAGTCAAACAGGAGAGGGCTCGCAGGACTTGGTATGCCGATCTGGTGGACATGTCATCTCTGCCACCGTGGAAGCTTCCATTGCGGCAGGACCTTCTCGTTCAGGGACCCTTCCTTCATCTGAATCTAATTTCTCTGCAGCTGACTGCTTGGAGATTGAACGCTTGATTTTATCTAAGCGAGGGTTCTCTGATTCGGTCATTGATACCTTGATTCAGGCACGTAAGCCTGTTACTAGAAAAATTTACCATAAGATATGGCGTAAATATCTTTATTGGTGTGAATCCAAAGGCTACTCATGGAGTAGGGTTAGGATTCCTAGGATTTTATCTTTTCTCCAAGAAGGATTGAAGAAAGGGTTGTCAGCAAGTTCCTTAAAGGGACAGATTTCTGCTTTGTCTATTTTGCTTCACAAGCGTCTGGCAGATGTTCCAGATGTTCAGTCCTTTTGTCAGGCTCTGACTAGAATCAGGCCTGTATTTAGATCAATTGCTCCTCCTTGGAGTTTGAATTTAGTTATTAATGTTCTTCAATGGGTTCCATTTGAACCTATGCATTCCATAGATATTAAGTTATTATCTTGGAAGATTTTATTTTTGGTTGCTATTTATTCTGCTTGCAGAGTTTCGGAGCTTTCGGCATTACAATGTTATTCTCATCTTATTTTTCATTCCAATAAGGTAGTGTTGCGTACCAAACCTGGTTTTCTTCCTAAGGTTGTTTCTAACAAAAATATTAATCAAGAAATTGTTGTTCCTTCCTTGTGTCCTAACCCTTCTTCTAAGAAGGAGCATTTGTTACATAATTTGGACGTAGTCCGTGCCTTGAAGTTCTACTTGCAGGCGACTAAGGCTTTTCGTCAAACATCTTCTTTATATGTTGTGTTTTCTGGGAAACGTAGGGGTCAGAAAGCTATGGCTACCTCTCTTTCTTTTTGGCTGAAGAGTATCATCCGTGTTGCATATGAGACTGCTGGACAGCAGCCTCCAGAACGTATTACAGCTCATTCCACTAGAGCTGTGGCTTCCTCATGGGCATTTAAAAATGATGCTTCTGTTGAACAGATTTGCAAGGCTGCAACTTGGTCGTCTCTTCACACTTTTTCAAAGTTTTACAAATTTGATATTTTTGCCTCGTCCGAGGCTGTTTTTGGGAGAAAGATTCTTTAAGCAGTGATGCCTTCCGTTTAGGTTCCTGTCTTGTCCCTCCCTTTCATCCGTGTCCTATAGCTTTGGTATTGTATCCCATAAGTAAGGATGAAATCCGTGGACTCGTCATATCTTGTAAAAGAAAAGGAAATTTATGCTTACCTGATAAATTTATTTCTTTTACCATATGACGAGTCCACGGCCCATCCTGTCATTTCTTAAGAAAGGTCTTTATTTCTTTCATGTAATTAGCAAGAGTCCATGAGCTAGTGACGTATGGGATATAAATTCCTACCAGGAGGGGCAAAGTTTCCCAAACCTTAAAATGCCTATAAATACACCCCTCACCACACCCACAAATCAGTTTTACAAACTTTGCCTCCTATGGAGGTGGTGAAGTAAGTTTGTGCTAGATTCTACATTGATATGCGCTCCGCAGCAGGTTGGAGCCCGGTTTTCCTCTCAGCGTGCAGTGAATGTCAGAGGGATGTGAGGAGAGTATTGCCTATTTGAATGCAATGATCTCCTTCTACGGGGTCTATTTCATAGGTTCTCTGTTATCGGTCGTAGAGATTCATCTCTTACCTCCCTTTTCAGATCGACGATATACTCTTATATATATATATATATATACCATTACCTCTGCTGATTTTCGTTTCAGTACTGGTTTGGCTTTCTACAACATGTAGATGAGTGTCCTGGGGTAAGTAAGTAAGCTTATTTTCTGTGACACTCTAAGCTATGGTTAGGCACTTTTTTATAAAGTTCTAAATATATGTATTCAAACATTTATTTGCCTTGACTCAGGATGTTCAACATTCCTTATTTTCAGACAGTCAGTTTCATATTTGGGATAATGCATTTGAATCAATCATTTTTTCTTACCTTAAAAAATTTGACTTTTTCCCTGTGGGCTGTTAGGCTCGCGGGGGCTGAAAATGATTCATTTTATTGCGTCATTCTTGGCGCGGACATTTTTGGCGCAAAATTTTTTTTCTGTTTCCGGCGTCAAAAGTGTCGCCGTTCCGGATGTGGCGTCATTTTTAGCGCCAAAAGCATTTAGGCGCCAAATAATGTGGGCGTCTTATTTGGCGCTAAAAAAATATGGGCGTCATTTTTGTCTCCACATTATTTAAGTCTCATTATTTATTGCTTCTGGTTGCTAGAAGCTTGTTCACTAGGCATTTTTTTCCCATTCCTGAAACTGTCATTTAAGGAATTTGATCAATTTTGCTTTATATGTTGTTTTTTTCTATTACATATTGCAAGATGTTCCACGTTGCAACTGAGTCAGAAGATACTTCAGGAAAATCGCTGCCCGGTGCTGGAGCTACCAAGCTAAGTGTATCTGCTATAAACTTTTGGTATCTGTTTCTCCAGCTGTTGTTTGTATTGCATGTCATGACAAACTTGTTAATGCAGATAAAATTTCCTTTAGTACTGTTACATTACCTGTTGCTGTTCCGTCAACATCTAATTCTCAGAGTGTTCCTGATAACATAAGAGATTTTATTTTTAAATCCATTAAGAAGGCTATGTCTGTTATTTCTCCTTCTAGTATACATAAAAGTCTTTTAAAACTTTTCTTTTTTCAGATTAATTTTTAAATGAACATCATCATTCTGATACTGATAATGGTTCTTCTGGTTCAGAGGTTTCTGTCTCAGAGGTTGATGCTGATAAATCTTCGTATTTGTTCAAGATGGAATTTATTCGTTCTTTACTTAAAGAAGTATTAATTGCATTAGAAATAGAGGATTCTGGTCCTCTTGATACTAAATCTAAACGTTTAAATAAGGTTTTTAAATCTCCTGTAGTTATTCCAGAAGTGTTTTCTCTCCCTGATGCTATTTCTGAAGTAATTTCCAGGGAATGGAATAATTTGGGTAATTCATTTACTCCTTCTAAAACGTTTTAAGCAATTATATCCTGTGCCATCTGACAGATTAGAGTTTTTGGGACAAAATCCCTAAGGTTAATGGGGCTGTCTCTACTCCTGCTATATTTTTAGCGGATGTTGCTGCAGCTTCAACTTTTTGGTTAGAAGCTTTAGCGCAACAAGTAACAGATCATAATTTCTTCTGTTATGTGCGATCAGTCCACGGGTCATCATTACTTCTGGGATATAACTCCTCCCCAACAGGAAATGCAAGAGGATTCACCCAGCAGAGCTGATATAGCTCCTCCCCTCTACGTCAGTCCCAGTCATTCTCTTGCACCCAACGACTAGATAGGATGTGTGAGAGGACTATGGTGATTATACTTAGTTTTTATGACTTCAATCAAAAGTTTGTTATTTTACAATAGCACCGGAGCGTGTTATTACTTCTCTGGCAGAGTTTGAAGAAGAATCTACCAGAGTTTTTTACTATGATTTTAACCGGAGTAGTTAAGATCATATTGCTGTTCTCGGCCATCTGAGGGAGGTAAAGACTTCAGATCAGGGGACAGCGGGCAGATGAATCTGCATTGAGGTATGTAGCAGTTTTTATTTTCTGAATGGAATTGATGAAAAAATCCTGCTATACCGTTATAATGACATGTATGTATACACTTCAGTATTCTGGGAATGGTTTTTCACCGGAACTACTCTGTTAAAGGTCACTAATCCTTTTAATAAATATTGTCATGTTAAACGTTTTTGCTGGAATGTAGAATCGTTTACATTGCTGAGGTACTGAGTAAATAAATGTTTGGGCATTATTTTCCACTTGGCAGTTGTCTGCTTTAAATTGTGACAGTTTCGTTTCTCCTCACTGCTGTGTGTGAGGGGGAGGGGCCGTTTTTGGCGCTCTTTTGCTACGCATCAAAAAATTCCAGTCAGCTACTATTATATTTCCTGCATGATCCGGTTCACTGACAGATCTCAGGGGTCTTCAAACTTCTTTGAAGGGAGGTACATTCTCTCAGCAGAGCTGTGAGAATTTTTATTGACTGTGAATAAAAACGTTATTCTATAATTTTTTATGTCAAATTTAGTTATTTACTAATGGGAACAAACCTTTGCTAAAAGTTGTGTTATTTTAAACTTGATGCTATAACTGTTTCAGTTCATTATCTCAACTGTCATTTAATCGTTTAAGTACCTCTTTGAGGCACAGTACGTTTTTGTTAAAAAAGATTATAACCAGGTTGCAAGTTATTGCTAGTGTGTTAAACATGTCTGACTCAGAGAATGATATCTGTGTCATTTGTTCCAATGCCAAGGTGGAGCCCAATAGAAATTTATGTACTAACTGTATTGATGCTACTTTAAATAAAAGTCAATCTGTACAATGTGAACAAATTTCACCAAACTGCGAGGGGAGAGTTATGCCGACTAACTCGCCTCACGCGGCAGTACCTGCATCTCCCGCCCGGGAGGTGCGTGATATTATGGCGCCTAATACATCTGGGCGGCCATTACAGATAACATTACATGATATGGCTACTGTTATGACTGAAGTTTTGTCTAAATTACCAGAACTAAGAGGCAAGCGTGATCACTCTGGGGTGAGAACAGAGTGCGCTGACAATACTAGGGCCATGTCTGATACTGCGTCACAGCTTGCAGAGCATGAGGACGGAGAGCTTCATTCTGTGGGTGACGGTTCTGATCCAAACAGATTGGATTCAGATATTTCAAATTTTAAATTTAAATTGGAGAACCTCCGTGCATTACTAGGGGAGGTCTTAGCAGCTCTCAATGATTGTAACACCATTGCAATACCAGAGAAAATGTGTAGGTTGGATAAATACTTTGCGGTACCGGCGAGTACTGACGTTTTTCCTATACCTAAGAGATTAACTGAAATTGTTACTAAGGAGTGGGATAGACCCGGTGTGCCGTTCTCACCCCCTCCAATATTTAGAAAGATGTTTCCAATAGACGCCACTACTCGGGACTTATGGCAAACGGTCCCTAAGGTGGAGGGAGCAGTTTCTACTTTAGCTAAGCGTACCACTATCCCGGTGGAGGATAGCTGTGCTTTTTCAGATCCAATGGATAAAAAATTAGAGGGTTACCTTAAGAAAATGTTTGTTCAACAAGGTTTTATATTGCAACCCCTTGCATGTATCGCGCCGATTACGGCTGCGGCAGCATTTTGGATTGAGTCTCTGGAAGAGAACCTTAGTTCATCTACGCTAGACGACATTATGGACAGGCTTAGAGTCCTTAAACTAGCCAATTCATTCATTTCGGAGGCCGTAGTACATTTAACCAAACTTACGGCTAAGAACTCTGGATTCGCCATACAGGCACGTAGAGCACTGTGGCTAAAATCCTGGTCAGCTGATGTTACTTCTAAGTCTAAATTACTTAATATACCTTTCAAGGGGCAGTCTTTATTTGGGCCCGGGTTGAAAGAAATTATCGCTGACATTACAGGAGGTAAGGGCCACGCCCTACCTCAAGACAAAGCCAAAGCTAAGGCTAGACAGTCTAATTTTCGTCCCTTTCGGAATTTCAAACCTGGAGCAGCGTCAACCTCCACTGCACCAAAACAGGAAGGAGCTGTTGCTCGTTACAGGCAAGGCTGGAAACCTAACCAGTCCTGGAATAAGGGCAAACAGGCCTGGAAGCCTGCTGCTGCCCCAAAGACAGCATGAACCGAGAGCCCCCGATCCGGGACCGGATCTAGTGGGGGGCAGACTTTCTCTCTTCGCTCAGGCCTGGGCAAGAGATGTTCAGGATCCCTGGGCGCTGGAGATCATATCTCAGGGATACCTTCTAGACTTCAAATTATCTCCCCCAAAAGGGAGATTTCATCTGTCAAGGTTGTCAACAAACCAGATAAAGAAAGAAGCGTTTCTACGCTGTGTACAAGATCTGTTATTAATGGGAGTGATCCATCCAGTTCCGCGGTCGGAACAAGGACAAGGGTTCTACTCAAACCTGTTTGTGGTTCCCAAAAAAGAGGGAACTTTCAGGCCAATCTTAGATTTAAAGATTCTAAACAAATTCCTAAGAGTTCCATCGTTCAAAATGGAAACTATTCGGACAATCTTACCTATGATCCAAAAGGGTCAGTACATGACCACAGTGGATTTAAAAGATGCTTACCTTCACATACCGATTCACAAAGATCATCAACGGTATCTACGGTTTGCCTTCCTAGACAGGCACTACCAGTTTGTAGCTCTTCCATTCGGATTGGCTACGGCCCCAAGAATCTTCACAAAGGTTCTGGGTGCCCTTCTGGCGGTACTAAGACCGCGAGGGATTTCGGTAGCTCCGTACCTAGACGACATTCTAATACAAGCTTCAAGCTTTCAAACTGCCAAGTCTCATACAGAGTTAGTTCTGGCATTTCTAAGGTCGCATGGATGGAAAGTGAACGAAAAGAAAAGTTCTCTTTTTCCTCTCACAAGAGTTCCATTCTTGGGGACTCTTATAGATTCTGTAGAAATGAAGATTTACCTGACAGAAGACAGGTTAACAAGGCTTCAGGATGCATGCCGTGTCCTTCATTCCATTCAACACCCGTCAGTAGCTCAATGCATGGAGGTGATCGGCTTAATGGTAGCGGCAATGGACATAGTACCTTTTGCACGCCTACACCTCAGACCGCTGCAATTGTGCATGCTAAGTCAGTGGAATGGGGATTACTCAGATTTGTCCCCTACCCTGAATCTGAATCAAGAGACCAGAAATTCTCTTCTATGGTGGCTTTATCGGCCACACCTGTCCAGGGGGATGCCATTCAGCAGGCCAGACTGGACAATCGTAACAACAGACGCCAGCCTGCTAGGTTGGGGCGCTGTCTGGAATTCTCTGAAGACTCAGGGATTATGGAATCAGGAGGAGAGTCTCCTTCCAATAAACATTCTGGAATTGAGGGCAGTTCTCAATGCCCTTCTAGCTTGGCCCCAATTAACAACTCAGGGGTTCATCAGGTTTCAGTCGGACAATATCACGACTGTAGCTTACATCAACCATCAGGGAGGGACAAGAAGCTCCCTAGCAATGATGGAAGTATCAAAGATAATTCGCTGGGCAGAGTCTCACTCTTGCCACCTGTCAGCAATCCACATCCCGGGAGTGGAGAACTGGGAGGCGGATTTCTTGAGTCGCCAGACTTTTCATCCGGGAGAGTGGGAACTTCATCCGGAGATTTTTGCCCAAATACTTCGACGTTGGGGCAAACCAGAGATAGATCTCATGGCGTCTCGCCAGAACGCCAAACTTCCTCACTACGGGTCCAGATCCAGGGATCCGGGAGCGGTTCTGATAGATGCTTTGACAGCACCTTGGAACTTCGGGATGGCTTATGTGTTTCCACCCTTCCCGCTGCTTCCTCGATTGATTGCGAAAATCAAACAAGAGAGAGCATCTGTGATTCTAATAGCGCCTGCATGGCCACGCAGGACTTGGTATGCAGACCTAGTGGACATGTCATCCTGTCCACCTTGGTCTCTACCTCTGAGACAGGACCTTCTGATACAGGGTCCATTCAAACATCAAAATCTAACTTCTCTGAAACTGACTGCTTGGAAATTGAACGCTTGATTTTATCAAAGCGTGGTTTTTCTGAGTCGGTTATTGATACCCTGATCCAGGCTAGGAAGCCTGTTACCAGAAAGATTTACCATAAAATATGGCGCAAATACCTATACTGGTGCGAATCCAAACGTTACTCCTGGAGTAAGGTTAGGATCCCTAGGATATTGTCTTTTCTACAAGAAGGTTTAGAAAAGGGTTTATCGGCTAGTTCATTAAAGGGACAGATTTCAGCTCTGTCCATCTTGTTACACAGGCGTCTGTCAGAAAATCCAGACGTCCAGGCCTTTTGTCAAGCTTTAGCTAGGATCAAGCCTGTGTTTAAAGCCGTTGCTCCGCCATGGAGTTTAAACTTAGTTCTTAACGTTTTACAAGGTGTTCCATTTGAACCCCTTCATTCCATTGATATAAAATTGTTATCTTGGAAAGTTCTGTTTTTAATGGCTATTTCCTCGGCTCGAAGAGTCTCTGAGTTATCAGCATTACATTGTGATTCTCCTTATCTGATTTTTCACTCAGATAAGGTAGTTCTGCGTACTAAACCTGGGTTCTTACCTAAGGTAGTTACTAACAGGAATATCAATCAAGAGATTGTTGTTCCATCCTTGTGTCCAAATCCTTCTTCAAAGAAGGAACGTCTTCTACACAATCTGGATGTAGTTCGTGCCCTCAAGTTCTACTTGCAGGCAACTAAAAATTTTCGCCAAACTTCTTCCCTGTTTGTCGTTTATTCTGGACAGAGGAGAGGTCAAAAAGCTTCTGCTACCTCTCTCTCTTTTTGGCTTCGTAGCATAATACGTTTAGCCTATGAGACTGCTGGACAGCAGCCTCCTGAAAGAATTACAGCTCACTCCACTAGAGCTGTGGCTTCCACTTGGGCCTTTAAGAATGAGGCCTCTGTTGAACAGATTTGCAAGGCTGCAACTTGGTCTTCGCTTCATACTTTTTCCAAATTTTACAAATTTGACACTTTTGCTTCTTCGGAGGCTATTTTTGGGAGAAAGGTTCTTCAGGCAGTGGTTCCTTCTGTATAATGAGCCTGCCTATCCCTCCCGTCATCCGTGTACTTTTGCTTTGGTATTGGTATCCCAGAAGTAATGATGACCCGTGGACTGATCGCACATAACAGAAGAAAACATAATTTATGCTTACCTGATAAATTCCTTTCTTCTGTTGTGCGATCAGTCCACGGCCCGCCCTGTTTTTTAAGGCAGGTAAATATCTTTTAAATTATACTCCAGTCACCACTTCACCCTTGGTTACTCCTTTCTCGTTGATTCTTGGTCGAATGACTGGGACTGACGTAGAGGGGAGGAGCTATATCAGCTCTGCTGGGTGAATCCTCTTGCATTTCCTGTTGGGGAGGAGTTATATCCCAGAAGTAATGATGACCCGTGGACTGATCGCTCAACAGAAGAAAGGAATTTATCAGGTAAGCATAAATTATGTTTTTATAGCATTATTATTATTCTATAACATGCTAATAATTTTATTTGTGATACCATATTTGATATCATTAGAGTTGATGTCAGGTATATGTCTCTAGCTATTTTAGCTAGAAGAGCTTTATGGCTTAAAACTTGGAATGCTGATATGTCTTCTAAGTCTACTTTGCTATCCCTTTCTTTCCAGGGTAATAAATTATTCGGTTCTCAGTTGGATTCTATTATCTCAACTGTTACTGGAGGGAAGGGAACTTTTTTACCAAAGGATAAAAAATCTAAGGTAAATTTAGGTCTAATAATCGTTTTCGTTCCTTTCCTCACAACAAGGAACAAAAGCCTGATCCTTCATCCTCAGGAGCGGTATCAGTTTGGAAATCATTTCCAGTTTGGAATATATCCAAGCCTTATAGAAACCCAAAGCCAGCTCCTAAGTACCCATGAAGGTGCGGCCCTCATTCCAGCTCAGCTGGTATGGGGCAGATTACGTTTTCTTCAAAGAAATTTGGATCAATTCCGTTCACAATCTCTGGTTTCAGAACATTGTTTCAGAAAGGTACAGAATTGGCTTCAAGTTAAGGCCTCCTGCAAAGAGATTTTTTTCTTTCCCGTGTCCCAGTAAACCCAGCAAAGGCTCAGCATTTCTGAAATGTGTTTCAGATCTAGAGTTGGCTGGAGTAATTATGCCAGTTCCAGTTCTGGAACAGGGGCTGGGTTTTTATTCTATCTCTTCATTGTACCAAAGAAGGTCAATTCCTTCAGACCAGTTCCGGATCTATCAATATTGAATCGTTATGTAAGGATACCAACATTCAAGATGGTAACTGTAGGACTATCCTGCCTTTTGTTTAGCAAGGGCATTATATGTCTACAATAGATTTACAGGATGCATATCTGCATATTCCGATTCATCCAGATCACTTTTAGTTTCTGAGATTCTCTTTTTAGACAAGCATTACCAGTTTTGTGGCTCTACCGTTTGGCCTAGCATCAGCTCCAAGAATTTTTTTCAAAGGTTCTCGGTGCCCTTCTGTCTGTAATCAGAGAACAGGGTATTGGTATTTCCTTATTTTGGACGATATCTTGGTACTTGCTCAGTCTTCACATTTTCGCAGAATCTCATACGAATCGACTTGTGCTGTTTCTTCAAGATCATGGTTGGAGGATCAATTTACCAAAAAGTTCATTGATTCCTCAGACAAGGGTAACCTTTTTAGGTTTCCAGATAGATTCAGTGTCTATGACTCTGTCTTTGTCAGACAAGAGAAGTCTAACATTGATATCAGCTTGTCAAAACCTTCAGTCACAATCATTCCCTTTGGTAGCCTTATGCATGGAAATTTTAGGTCTTATGACTGCTGCATCGGATGCGACCTCTTCAGCTCTCTATGCTGAACCAATGGTGCAGGGATTACACAAAGATATCTCATTTAATATCTTTAAACCGATTATACGACACACTCTGACGTGGTGGACAGATCACCATCGTTTAGTTCAGGGGGTTTCTTTGTTCTTCCGACCTGGACTATAATCTCAACAGATGCAAGTCTTACAGGTTGGGGAGCTGTGTGGGGGTCTCTGACGGCACAAGGGGTTTGGGAATCTCAGGAGGTGAGATTACCGATCAATATTTTGGAACTCCGTGCAATTTTCAGAGCTCTTCAGTCTTGGCCTCTTCTGAAGAGAGAGTTGTTCATTTGTTTTCAGATAGACAATGTCACAACTGTGGCATACATCAATCATCAAGGAGGGACTCACAGTCCTCTGGCTATGAAAGAAGTATCTCGAATTTTGGTTTGGGCGGAATCCAGCTCCTGTCTAATCTCTGCGGTTCATATCCCAGGTATAGACAATTGGGAAGCGGATTATCTCAGTCGCCAAACGTTGCATCTGGGCGAATGGTCTCTTCACCCAGAGGTATTTCTTCAGATTGTTCAAATGTGGGAACTCCCAGAAATAGATCTGATGGCTTCTCATCTAAACAAGAAACTTCCCTGGTATCTGTCCAGATCCCGGGATCCTCAGGCGGAGGCAGTGGATGCATTATCACTTCCTTGGAAGTATCATCCTGCCTATATCTTTCTGCCTCTAGTTCTTCTTCCAAGAGTATTCTCCAAGATTCTAAAGGAATGCTCGTTTGTCCTGCTGGTAGCTCCAGCATGGCCTCACAGGTTTTGGTATGCGGATCTTGTCCGGATGGCCTCTTGCCAGCTGTGGACTCTTCCGTTAAGACCAGACCTTCTGTCGCAAGGTCCTTTCTTCCATCAGGATCTCAAATCCTTAAATTTTAAGGTATGGAGTTTGAACGCTTGATTCTTGGTCAAGAGGTTTCTCTGACTCTGTGATTAATACTAAAGGGCTTTGTTAAATCACGGGTCTTCAAAATGTGAGCCAACTGTCTAACTTAAATATGTGCTTATTCTCAGATGCAAAAATGTAAAAAACATAGAAACTGAAATCAAAGCAAATTATACAATAGGCACCTAGATACACATACACTGTTGTGACATTATTCAGTACTATACCAACTGAGATTTATATATATATATGTTAGAAATAATATGTATAATTAAGTTCTATTTTTAAAATCATTTAATCATTATTTATCTGTTCTATTCTAGTTCTCTGCTGCACAGGATCGATGCAAACATAGCAGTGGGTGACCATCAGACCACACACCTGTTGGCAATTTTTACATCCAATGATGAAATTGCCATACCTGCCCTGATAGGTCACTCACCACTTTATATTGACCCTGAACAGCAGAGACTAATATCTCTGATGAAGCGCATGTGCCCATGCGCGAAACGCGTAAGATTGGAGTTCACCTTGTATCCAGAAAGCCTACCTTGCAATAAAACTTTTTCCTGACACCTGGACTCAGCTCTCCTTCTTCCTCATTTTGGATTAATACTATGTGACAGGCTCGTAAATCTGTATCTAGAGAGATATATTATAGAGTCTGGAAGACTTATATTTCTTAGTGTCTTTCTCATCATTTTTCTTGGCATTCTTTTTGAATACCGAGAATTTTACAGTTTCTTCAGGATGGTTTAGATAAAGGTTTGTCCGCAAGTTCCTTGAAAGGACAAATCTCTGCTCTTTCTGTTCTTTTTCACAGAAAGATTGCTAATCTTCCTGATATTCATTGTTTTGTACAAGCTTTGGTTCGTATAAAACCTGTCATTAAGTCAATTTCTCCTCCTTGGAGTTTGAATTTGGTTCTGGGGGCTCTTCAAGCTCCTCCTTTTGAACCCATGCATTCTTTGGTCATTAAATTACTTTCTTGGAAAGTTTTGTTTCTTTTGGCCATCTCTTCTGCCAGAAGAGTCTCTGAATTATCTGCTCTTTCTTGTGAGTCTCCTTTTCTGATTTTTCATCAGGATAAGGCGGTGCTGCAAACTTCTTTTGAATTTTTTACCTAAGGTTGTGAATTCTAACAACATTAGTAGAGAAATTGTGGTTCCTTCATTATGTCCTAATCCTATGAATTCTAAGGAGAAATCATTGCATTCTTTGGATGCTGTTAGAGCTTTGTAATATTATGTTGCAGCTACTAAGTCTTTCCGAAAGACTTCTAGTCTATTTGTCATCTTTTCCGGTTCTAGAAAAGGCCAGGAAGCTTCTGCCATTTCTTTGGCATCTTGGTTGAAATCTTTATTTCATCCGCCTCGAAGGATTACAGCTCATTCTACTAGGTCAGTTTCTACTTCCTGGGCGTTTAGGAATGAAGCTTCGGTTGATCAGATTTGCAAAGCAGCAACTTGGTCCTCTTTGCATACTTTTACTAAATTCTACCATTTTGATGTGTTTTCTTCTTCTGAAGCATTTTTTGGTAGAAAAGTACTTCAGGCAGCGGTTTCAGTTTGAATCTTCTGCTTATGTTTTCATTAAACTTTATTTTGGGTGTGGATTATTTTCAGCAGGAATTGGCTGTCTTTATTTTATCCCTCCCTCTCTAGTGACTCTTGCGTGGAAAGATCCACATCTTGGGTAGTCATTATCCCATACGTCACTAGCTCATGGACTCTTGCTAATTACATGAAAGAAAACATAATTTATGTAAGAACTTACCTGATAAATTCATTTCTTTCATATTAGCAAGAGTCCATGAGGCCCACCCTTTTTTTTGTGGTGGTTATGATTTTTTTGTATAAAGCACAATTATTCCAATTCCTTATTTTTTATGCTTTCGCACTTTTTTCTTATCACTCCACTTCTTGGCTATTCGTTAAACTGATTTGTGGGTGTGGTGAGGGGTGTATTTATAGGCATTTTAAGGTTTGGGAAACTTTGCCCCTCCTGGTAGGAATGTATATCCCATACGTCACTAGCTCATGGACTCTTGCTAATATGAAAGAAATTAATTTATCAGGTAAGTTCTTACATAAATTATGTTTTTTGTTAAACTTCAGTCACCTCTGCACCTTGGCTTTTCCTTTGTCTTCCTAACTTCGGTCGAATGACTGGAGTGGGAGGGAAGGGAGGAACTATATATACAGCTCTGCTGTGGTGCTCTTTGCCTCCTCCTGCTGACCAGGAGGCGATATCCCATACGTAAGGATGAAATCCGTGGACTTGTCATATCGTGAAAGAAATACATTTATCAGGTAAGCATAAATTTCCTTTCTGTCTGCTTACGTGTAGTGATACTTGGGCTCAGGGCTATTCGGAACATAATGGCCTTATCAGACTGCGCGGTCCTTTTCCATCTAAAGGGGAGGACTGTCCACGGCTTCATTCATTACTATTGGTAATTAAGAACATGGCCACCAGGACAAGGCAAAGACACCCCAGCCAAAGGTTTAAATACCTCCCCCACTTCCCTCATCCCCCAGTCATTCTTTGCCTTTCGTCACAGAAGGATGGCAGAGGAGGGCCGGCGTTTCGGAGTAGTCTCTTATGGAGGGTAGTACTCTTCACATTGGGACTGGAGTTTTAAGTAGTCTTGTCAGTCTCAGTGAGGGCCTGGGCGAAAGTTAGAGTCTGGAGATGCAGGGAGAGTCTTTATGTGAAACCGTCCCGACTCATTAACAGCTCGAAAGCAATCAGCGTTGATGAGTTTCGCTACCTGCTTTCTACACTCAAGTCCATGTCAGGAGCGGCACTACTAACCTGTCACACTTGAAGGGCCGTGTTCCTGTTCCACGGCATAGATTCTGGTGCGATAGTTTCATTTTTTATTAATGATGATAACATAGAAGACAGTCACAGTGTGGCGCCTTTTTATCTTTACAGAATCAAGGGTTTAATATTCCTGGAAGGGGGATTATTGAACAGGGGGGTTTATACATGATATTTTTTATTGTGTCATTGCTGCGTTATGTGCGAGATGAGGCTCTGGTAATGTGTAGAACTTTCAGGTTACTTGCGGAAATCTTGCGTGCCATTTTTGGCACGTTTTTTCCCTAGTGCAGGGGCAGTCCTGCCAGGCGTTCCACGTGTCTGGGTGTGTATCTACCTTCTCTGTTGATCTGTGGCGCAGGAGATGTACAAGTTTCTGTAGTCCGGGTCATAGGAGGTGGTGAGTGCCCCGGCCATTGGTGGTATAAAGCTGCCCTTTGTAAATTAAGTTAGTCCACCCATAAGCGCAAGCAACGGAGGGCTCTGACGCGTTAGAGGGCCCTCCCTCATTAACAAAGTCTCATTCCTGTGTTTATTGTGAGGAGGTTCTAGTAGATCAACCTGCTCAACTATGTTCCACATGCGTTGATAAATTTACAACAGCTAAATGTAAACGGATGTCTAGTACTACTGATCCGTCCACCTCTGAGGGTTCTTCGTCCCGGGAGGTGCGTTCCCTACATTCATCTCCGATTGCACATGCAGCGCCCCGGGGTCCAACAGTTACTCCTTCAGGAGAGTTTTGTTGGCCGTCAGACTTTGAGGACCAACTGGAATCGACGGTTTCAAAAGTTATTCATGCCTTACCACGTTCTGCTAAGCGCAAACGTAGGGTTTATAATAGTTGCCCGGCCCAGGGTTTGTCATCGCAGATGGCAGATCCAGAGGCTCTATATGATGACGAGGCCCATTCCGACTCTTTGGAGGAGGCCCCTTCTGGGTCGGAGTCAGTGTCATCTAAACCTCCGGCGGAGGAGCCTGGTTATAGGATTAGAATGTGCGCTTTCTGCTGCGGCAGGTTCTTGCTACTCTGGAGGTTCCGGCACCTAAGATACCGGAGGAACCTGCGATTCCTAAGCTTGACAAGGTATACAAGGACATATATTCAGCGCTGTGGAATCTGTTGGCGCTCTACAAATACCTGATAATAATAATACCTCAGTCTTTCCCGGTTCCCGTTAAGATGGCTAATATTATTAAGAACGAATGGGAGCGTTTAGGTTCTTCCTTTTCCCCTTCTTCCTTTAAGAAACAGTTCCCAGGTCCGGACTCTCAGCTTGAGCTGTGGGGAATTATCCGTAAGGTGGATGAGGCTATCTCTACGCTCGCGTTCAAGATGGAAATGATCAGATCTATTCTGCCCCTAGTTCAAGAGGGGTAGTTCATGACAACTGTAGACTTGAAGCACGCTTACCTTAATGTGCCAATTCACAGGGACCAGTTCAGGTTCCTAAAATTTGCGTTTCTGGACCAACACTTCCAGATTGTGGCCCTTTCTTTTGGTCTGGCGACGGCCCTGAGAGTCTTCACGAAGGTTCTGGGGGCGCTGCTTGCAGTGGCCAGATCCAGGGGCATTGCGGTGGCGCCTTACCTGGACGACATCCTAGTTCAGTCACCGTCGCTCAGCCTCGCAGAGGATCATTTGAGGGCTCTTCTTCTTCTGCTCCAATCTCATGGTTGTAAGATTAACTCAGGAAAGTTCCCTGGTTCCCAGCAACAGGGTAGAGTTCCTGGGCACGATAATAGACTCTGTCCATGAAGATATTTCTCACAGACCACCTGTCTTGCCCTTCAGTCCTCCACAAGCCCGTCGGTGGCTCAATGTATAGAGGTGATAGGTCTCATGGTGTCAAGCATAGATGTCATCCCATTTGCCAGGTTCCATCTCAGACCTCTTCATTTGTGCATGTTGAGACAATGGAACGGCGATCATTCAGATCTATCACAGCTGATATCCATGGATGCTCGGACTCGGAACTCCCTCTCTTGGTGTATCCGTCCAGATCAACTGTCCATGGGGACATGCTTCTTGAGACCGTCCTGGGAGATTGTGACCACGGACGCCAGTCTGTCAGGATGGGGAGCTGTTTGGGGTGCCAGAATGGCACAAGGAAAGTGGGCCAGGGAGGAGTCTCACCTTCCGATCAACATCCTAGTACTACGAGCAATTTACAATGCTCTGAAGGCATGGCCTTCTCTGGAGTAGGTCAGTTTAATCGGATTCCAGACCGACAACATTACCTCGGTGGCTTACATCAACCATCAGGGGGGCACGAGGAGCTTCCTCTCAATGAGGGAGGTGTCTCGGATTCTGGAGTGGGTGGAGTCCCACGACTGCTCACTCTCAGCGATTCACATTCCAGGTGTGGACAACTGGTAAGCAGACTTTCTCAGCAGACAATCTTTCCATCCAGGGGAATGGTCTCTTCACCCCGAGGTGTTTGCAGAGATTTGTCACACATGGGTTATGCCGGAGATAGATCTCATGGTTTCCAGACTCATTTGCAAGCTACCTCAATACGGGTCGAGGTCCAGGGATCCCCAGGGAGAGCTGACAGATGCCTTAGTGGTTCCTTGGGATTTAGCCTAACTTACTTTTTTCCACCGCTACCACTTCTACCTCGAGTAGTGGCACTCTTCAAAAAGGAGCGGGCCTTGGCCATTCTGATAGCTCCTTCATGGCCGCAGAGGACGTGGTTTGTGGATCTGGTGGGGGTGGAGGTTACCCTGTCGCAGGGATCTGCTGTCACAGGGCCCCTTTCAACATCGAAATCTAGATTCTCTGAGGCTGACTGCGTGGAGATTAAATGCTTAGTCTTAGCCAAGAGAGGCTTTTCTGAAGGTGTGATTGATACTATAATTCAGGCAAGGAAGCCAGTTACTCGTCGCATCTACCATAACATGTGGAGGATTTACTTGTCCTGGTGTGAGAAGCATGGATAGTCTTGGTGGCATAAGGTGAAGGTAATCCAGGATTCTGGCCTTTCTCCATGATGGTTTGGAGAAAGGGTCTTGCCGCTAGTTCCTTAAAGGGACATATTTCGGCATTATCAGTTTTGTTGCATAGGAGACTCGCTGAGCTCCCTGACATCCAATCTTTTGTTCAGGCTCTGTCTAGAATCAGGCCTGTCTTTAGAGAGTCGACTCCGCCTTGGAGCTTAAACTTAGTCCTTAAGGTTTTGCAGAGGGTTCTGTTTGAACCTATGCATTCCATTGACATTAAGATTCTGTCCTGGAAGGTTCTCTTCCTGTTGGCTATTGCATCGGCACGCAGAGTATCTGAACTAGCTGCATTGCAATGTGATCCTCCTTATCTGGTGTTTCATGCGGATAAGGCTGTACTTCGCACTGGGTTGGGGTTTCTCCCCAAGGTGGTGTCTAACCTTAACATCAATCAGGAAATAGTTGTTGTTCTTTGTGTCCTAACCCTTCTTCTTCAAAGTCAAGGTTACTTCATAACTTGGAGGTGGTTCGTGCTTTGAAGTTCTATCTTCAGGGTACAAAGGATTTCAGACAGTCTACATCTTTTTGTGGTGTATTCTGGGAAGCGCAAGGGGCAAAGGGTCTCTGTGTAATCTTTGTCTTTGGTTGAGGAGCTTGATTCGCTTGGCTTATGAGACAGCGGGGCATAAGCCTCCTCAGAGGATCACGGCTCATTCAACTAGGGCTGTGGCTTCGTCTTGGGCCTTCAAGAATGAGGCCTCTATGGAGCAAATTTGTAGGGCGGCTACCTGGTCTTCCTTACACACTTTTACAAATTTGACGTTTTTGCTTCTGCGGAAGCTGTTTTGGGGAGAGAAGTTTTGCAGGCTGTGGTGCCCTCAGATTAGGGTCCGCCTTTTACCCTCCTGGTTTCATTCAGTATCCTATAGAGCTTGGGTATATGTTCCCAATAGTAATGAATGAAGCCGTGGATTCTCCTCCCCTTTAGATAGAAAACATAAATTATGCTTACCTGATAATTTAATTTCCATCGAGGGAAGGAGAGTCCACGGCTCCCGCCCGTATCTCCGATGGGTGGACCTAAATTTATTTATCTTCTGGCACCATTCATACCCTGATGTTTCTCCTACTGTTCCTTGTTCCCTCGGCATAATGACTGGGGGATGAGGGAAACGGGGGAGGTATTTAAGCCTTTGGCTGGGGTGTCTTTGCCTCCTCCTGGTGGCCAGGTTCTTAATTCTTAATAGTTAAGAATGAAGCCGTGGACTCTCCTCCCCTCGATGGAAATTAAATTATCAGGTAACCATAATTTGTTTTGTGCTGGCGCACTTTTTTTGCTAAACTTACACGGTGCACCGCGTGACCGGGTGTGGTCACTTTGTACTTCCATTTCCGTACTCGACGGATAGACTCTGTTCGTTGGTTGTCTGGTTCACAGGAGGTGGTGAATGCCCCAGCCATTGGGGGTGTAAGGTGCCGTTTAGCTTTTGTCCATATTTGCTATCTCCAAGTTATGGAGGATTCAGATTTTTTTTAGAGACGGACATCTCCGACTTGGAGTATACGTCTTGTGAGGAGTATGAAATGGCTCGGGTTATCCATGCCCATCAGTTAAGTTCTGTGCTAGAGTACTCTCTTCCCCGATTCAGGAAGCGTAGAGTGGGTTGAGACATCCGCCCCTGAGGATTCCATGTCCAGTGAGGCGTGTGTCCAAGAACTTTCTTTTGCTCGTAGGTTGCTGGGGCTACTTGTCCCCTTCTCGGGTGGTCGGGTCATCCGTGTTTGGAAGTCCGGATATGTCCTTGTTACTTCCTCCTTTAATATGTTGCACGCTCTCCTATGAGGTTGGGGGTTTTCCACTTTTGTTTTTCCCCAGCATTATCCACTGGTCGACTTGTTTGCCAGGAGTTGTGAGGCTCCCACTGTGTTTTCCTGTGAGGTACAGGAATTCCGGGAGACTGATCCTGTAAGGATCTTTTGGAGATATTGTCATCCTGTCTTCCTACAGACTGGTTTGGAGCCTGTTCCTTGTAATCCTGTGTAATCCTGTGGTCTTTAGAGGGGGGTGTTCCCTTTCGACTCTCTAAGAGATCTATCTCTTTGGGTTTACAGCAGAGGATCCGGGATCCAGTCACACCTTTGGGTGCTGGTTGCCCTCTTCCTAGACCTGTTAAGGTGGCTCTTTGGTCTGTATCTCTTTCAAGAGTTCCAATGTCCAGGGACATTGGGATATGGAAGTGCACTACAGGGGGCATTCCTCTGTATATGATCACTGGATGGTCCTTAAGGAGTTAAAACATAGACTGGTCTCGGGTTCTGGGGGTCTGGCTTATGGCCATGTCTCTTGCCTTAGATTTGAAGTCTGGATCTGGATCTGTCCTAGGTAAAACCATCTGCAGCTATTTGCACCATGAATGTGTGCTCACGGGCTGTTTTAAAATCGGTTTCAAGCCTTTGGGTTCTACATCTTCCGCTTGTCCCTTCAGGGACGATTTGGTATCTGCCTGAGGGCTAGTTTTAGTATTTCAGGCGAGACGGTTGTTGTCAGGGCAACTATTGCACCTTGATGTGAGCTTGTGGGTTGGTTTCAACTGAGCTGTCGGTATCTTATTAATGTTTTTTTACCATTTTTCTCTCTTCGCCAAGCCTCTGACTGGGGAAGCGGTTCCTTTACGTTTACCGTCCTTCAGGGGTAGGGGGTCTTGCAGTGTTTCAGTGTCCATGAGGCCTCATCGCGCTTTCTCTTCTCGTTTTCCGATGGGTGCGGCCCTCCTTTGCAAGCGGTCATAGGGCTGGTACTGGGACGCTGTCGTTCAGTGTCTTATCTCCCTTGGTTGGGAGTAGTCCTTTTTAGGATGGGAGCTGTGTAGAGGTTCTGGACCCAGAGCATGCAGTCTTCTGTCCTGTCAATCCTCCTTTAAATAAGGATCAGAGTTGTTTGTCCTTGGGGGGGCCCCCCCCCCCTTTTTTTTTTTTTTCTTCTGAGGGTGGTCCGGAGAATTTTTTATTCGGACATTGACAATTTTTTGGACTGGGTCCGTTACCTCAGAAGGGGGGGGGGGGGGTCAGGGATCTGGCTGCTCTGTTGAATCTTGACCATGTGCTTCCAGTCGCTGCAGGTCTAAGGGGCCTGAGGGTTATCTCCCTGCCTAGTGGCTGAGGGTTTGAAGTTGATCCTGCTGTGGCAGCTCTTTAACCTTGTTCCTGCTTTGGTGGGGGGGGGGGGGGGGGGGTCACGGTGTTCATTCCTCCACTGGTTGCTCATGCTGCTTGTGTTGGAGATTTTTTTAAGGTCCAAGAAGAGAGTGTCGTCTAGTTTTTTCGGCATTCTCTGTGGGATGGTCTCCCAAATTGGCTTAGGTTCAGCTTTGCTATCTTGAGGCTGGAGTTCACGAGTTCACGAGATAGCTTTTTCTCTGATGGGATAATCATCCTTGCCTGTAGGTTCAGAAGTTTGACTAGGTTTGACTAGTTTAGATACTGTGTCTGCTATCGCTAGGGTACAGTAAGTCGTATGGTGTTGTGTCAGGGATCTGAGGTTAAACCTTGGGGTTTTTCGTGATCACACTTTTTTTTAGCTGTAGTGTTGATCCCTGGTCCTGGCGCGGTTGTCTTTAGCAACCTTGGGTTCGCCTTAGTTGTTTCGAGGTTTCTTTCCTTTGTTGGTGTTCCTTTAGACATCTTATGGGTCCTCCGTTTTCCCCCTCAGGGGTAGGTGAAGATTCCTACTTTGGGCGAGGGTTAGTTCTGTGCAATCAGAAAGCCTGCGGGACTTGGCTCCTTGGTTTTTTTTTGTGCTCAATGGATCTAGGGATCTGAGTGTTCTTTAGCTTGGCTTTGTAGGTTATTTAACTGATGGGCAGTTACTGGGTCCTTTCAGGTTTTTAATCCTTCGGTCTAAGCGTTACATTTTTTTTGTAGGGTGTTATTTTTTTTTACGCTGTGGTGCCCTTAGAAGGGGCTGCCTTCTGTACCCGCCCTTTTATTTGCATTCAGTGTCCTCTATAGCTTGGGTATTATTTTCCCAAAAGTAATGAATGCAGATGTGGACTCTTCCTGTTTAAGAAGAAAAGCTTAAATTATGCTTACCTGATAATTTTCTTTTCTTCTGACGGGAAGAGTCCACAGCTCCCCACCAGTTTCTGAATTCCCAAAAGTAATGAATGTAGCTGTGGAGGACTCTTCCCATCAGAAGAAAAGAAAATTATCAGGTAAGCATAATTTAAGTTTTTGTGCTTGGCCTCCCAGGGGAAGGTCAAAGATAGAGGTGCTCTAGCTACTTGCCTATAGATTTATTTATGGGAGCTCAGACCAATGTGAGAGCCTATATCCCTGGGACATATCATTCCGAAAGAAGACTGAGAAGATTTCTACCACTCTGATGATGCAGGGATGCAGGAATACCTTGTTATGTGCACAGTATTTCCTAATGGGATTTCAGCCATAACTACCCACAGGCGTTGGGACCTGTCCCTTATCCTCCCCCCAGTGGGACCAGTGGTATATTCCTACATGCACTGGATTGACTCCCTACTGGAAACAGCGTCTGGCATCTTAGTGGCACTTTTACAGCTCATAAGCTATTAGTAAGTAAAGCATAGTTGAGGGGACTTGGCCTACCCACCTGCAGACACACACTTGGGTCTTAGAACCTTATCCTACTCTATGGAGTTACTGGGAAGTTATTCAGCCCTCCTTTACACAGCAGCAGCTTTTTTAGCTCCTGTTTTTTTTTATTTTTTTGTACTGGCCCTTTAAGGAACCACAGACGGGCATCCAGCCGTTCACTTGAGGACATTAGCGGTTCAACTGGGGACAGCAAGGATATGTTTTTACTGATATCTGCAAATTTTGCTTTTTTACTCATTTTTATTTTTACTGCAGTATCTCAGAGCGCTCCGGATGGTAGCTCCGTCCCTCCCTTTGGCGCTCTTTCTCCTCACAGCTCTGGCTCTGTCGCAAGCTGCTCTCCTGCTCAAGAGAGGATTTCATAATTTGCCCTGCAAATTTGAACATTTTTTCTGTCCTGCTTTCTCTGGAGGGAGGGAGTACCCATACAGGAGCTGCTGGTGAGGTGTTAGTATTCCTCTGGTGGGTCTGTCGTACAAAACTGTTCTTGTAGTTTCTCCCTTTTCTGTTTGGTGTCTTAGGTGTACTTTATTGCTGGCTCAGTGGGATAGAAGGATTTCTACATGTTTTATTTTTTAACATCTGGGATTGTATACCCTTAATTGTTAAATTGAACAATTTCTGGTACAATTGAGTCTAACAGTTCTGTTCCCCCTGTCAATATGTTGGACACATTAGAAGATAGATCCACTGAGCATACTTCCTTGCAAATTTTATGTTTACTTTACAAAACTGTTCCTGTATGTCAGGTGAACCAGATATATGTTTGTGTTCCACACATTGCACATGCAAATCAGTCATATGCCATTATGCCATCTACAGGCCCATGCCCTATCCCAGTTTATATTATTCAAGGTGCCGCTACAGACTTTTACCCCTAAGTTTACCCCATAATCTAGATGTGATCAGGGTGTTAAAATCTTATCTTCCGGCTACTAAAGGTTTTAGACAGAGTTCTAGTTTGATTGTTCACCATTCGGGTGCTTGTAAGGGGCAGAAAACTACTGCTGTAGCCTTAGCTTCTTGGCTCAAACAATTCATAAAGCTTACTTGTTGGCAGGAAAGTCTCCCCCTAAGAGTATCACAGCTCACTCCACAAAACCAGTTGCAGAGCTGCATTTGCAAAGCTGCTACCTGGTCTTCTCTTCACACATTCTCCAAATTTTATCAGTTTGACGTCCCACCCTTTCCTTAACATGGACTCTAAGCTTGGGTATTACATTCCATATGTTATGGACCTATGGACTCTCCTCTTGTGAAAGAAAACAAGCTGTAAGCTTACCTGATAAATTTGTTTCTTTCGGGATGGTTAGACTCTATAGGCCCCGCCCTTTATTTGGTGCATCAGGTCTAACTTGCACCTCGTTTTTACCCTACTTTTGTATTTCCTATCGATATGTTCTTTTCTCTGCTCAGCTATACATAAACTAAGGAGTGGTGGATATAATATCCCACATGTTATAGACTACCTATGGACTCTCATCATCACAAATGAAACAAATTTATCGGGTAAGCATAAATTTAGTTTTTTTTTATTTCTGGATGAATCACTTAAAGGGGCATACAACCAAAAAAAATTATTTCATTATTCAGTGAGAGCATGCAGTTTTTAACAACTTTCCATTTTACTTCTAATTTGTTTGATTCTCTTTGTATCCTTTGTTGTAAAACATACCTGGGTAGGCTCGGGAGCAGCAATACAACACCAGTATTTTAAACAAATATTTGGTTAAGGCTTTTTTTATCACAACAACCACTACAAATCTGAACAAATATCTTCTTTCAGGGCTGTTTGTCCTGTCCTTGATATCACCAGAAAGGACATGTTTTGGCACTTAATACATCATCTTAAATCAATCATTTAAAAGTGTCTAATGTTCTTCATCATCACTTTATTTAATGGTATATTGTGTGGTTCTACTTGTCTTTTCTTCTCAGGCAAACGTTTCTAGTGTTTTACCGAGTTCTTATGGACAAGCTTGAGAAATGTGTGAAAAACATCCCAGCTGGAAAGAAGTCTGACAACCTTCAGGTACTGATGGAAAATGTTGAAAATATATCAATAATGTTCATTACTCATTGAGAAATAACCATGAATATAAATAATGTTATAGATTAATAGCATTGTTCTCCCCAGGCTCTATTTAATGGGCACATTTTACAGAGCAACTGGCTAAAATTTAAGCCAGTATTAAGCTAAAATAAATATTACATTTTTCAATGTTTGTTGCACGAAATATGAAATCAATTTATATTAAATGATGCAATTAATTTATGCTTTGGACAACTTAACGCATTGTGAGGGTGGTGCGTACTGAGAAGTCAAGCACAGAGCAGTTGCATAGGAATAATTTACTTATTGCAAAGAATTAGAGCACAAAATACATTGATTACGATTTCATGCAGTTTACTGGATTTCTGCGTAAGACTTGGTCATCTCTATGTGCTAAACCAGACATTGGCTCACTGTGTTTGAATTTGCAGATGCTGCATTTGAAATTTGCTATCATGATGTTACTTGTGTACAGACTATATTCAAAAGATGCTGTCAAAAAACAATTATGTTCAATATGACAAGACAATAGTTTATACAGGAAGTTTACATTTGTGTGGTGTCAGAGCTTTTTAAGGCTTTTTGCTTCATGGCTACATATTAAAGGGACACTAAACTCACATTTCATGTAATTGGCAAGAGTCCATGAGCTAGTGACGTATGGGATATACATTCCTACCAGGAGGGGCAAAGTTTCCCAAACCTCAAAATGCCTATAAATACACCCCCCCCCCACCACACCCACAATTCAGTTTTACAAACTTTGCCTCTTATGGAGGTGGTGAAGTAAGTTTGTGCTAGATTTCTACGTTGACATTCGCTTCTCAGCATGCTGAAGCCCGGTTCCTCTAAGAGTGCAGTGAATGACAGAGGGATGTGAAGGGAGTATTACCTATTGAATACAATGGTCATCCTAACGGGGATCTATTTCATAGATTGTCTGTTATCGGTCGTAGACATTCATCTCCTACCTCCCTTTTCAGATCGACTATATACTCTTATATATCATTATCTCTACTGATTCTCGTTTCAGTACTGGTTTGGCTATCTACTTTATGTAGATGAGTGTCTTTTGGTAAGTATGTTTTCCTTTTATTTAAGACACTCTCAGCTATTGTTTTGCACTTTATATGTAAAGTTCTAAATATAATGTTTGTAATTATATTTGCCATGATTCAGGTTAATCAGTATATTTCCTTCTTACAGACTGTCAGTTTCATTTTTTGGGAAATGCATTTATAAATATATATACCTTTATATATAAAAAAAGAAAAAAAAATTCTTACCTGAAAATTTTTCAAATTGACTTTCTTTTCTAAATTGCTAAGTGCATTTGTTGTAAACTTGTGGTAACTGTTCCTCCGGCTGTAGTTTGTGCTAGTTGTCATGATAAACTTTCAAAAGCAGACAATATTTCCATTAGTAATAATCCATTATCTGTTGTTGTTCCTTCAACATCTAATGTTCAGGATATTCCTGTTAATGTGAGAGAATTTGTTTCTAATTCTATTCAGAAGGCTTTGTCTGTCATACCACCTTCTAATAAACGTAAAAGGTCTTTTAAAACTTCTCATGAATTTGATGAATTTTTAAATGACCAACAGCATTCTGATTTTTCTCCAACATAGGTGTGTCCGGTCCACGGCGTCATCCTTACTTGTGGGATATTCTCTTCCCCAACAGGAAATGGCAAAGAGCCCAGCAAAGCTGGTCACATGATCCCTCCTAGGCTCCGCCTACCCCAGTCATTCTCTTTGCTGTTGTACAGGCAACATCTCCACGGAGATGGCTTAGAGTTTTTTAGTGTTTAACTGTAGTTTTTATTATTCAATCAAGAGTTTGTTATTTTGAAATAGTGCTGGTATGTACTATTTACT
Organism: Bombina bombina; assembly: GCF_027579735.1. Lineage (NCBI taxonomy): Eukaryota > Metazoa > Chordata > Amphibia > Anura > Bombinatoridae > Bombina > Bombina bombina. The sequence goes on along the minus strand of NC_069505.1, from coordinate 403,611,975 downwards.
CAGAAACAGAAAAGAGATGAAGATTTCTGTTTGTATGAGGAAAATGATTTTAGCAACCGTCACTAAAATCCATGGCTGTTCCACACAGGACTGTTGAGAGCAATTAACTTCAGTTGGGGGAACAGTGTGCAGTCTCTTGCTGCTTGAGGTATGACACATTCTAACAAGACGATGTAATGCTGGAAGCTGTCATTTTCCCTATGGGATCCGGTAAGCCATGTTTATTACGATCGTAAATAAGGGCTTCACAAGGGCTTATTAAGACTGTAGACTTTTTCTGGGCTAAATCGATTCATTATTAACACATATTTAGCCTTGAGGAATCATTTTATCTGGGTATTTTGATATAATAATATCGGCAGGCACTGTATTAGACACCTTATTCTTTAGGGGCTTTCCCAAAGCATAAGCAGAGCCTCATTTTCGCGCCGGTGTGGCGCACTTGTTTTTGAGAGGCATGGCATGCAGTCGCATGTGAGAGGAGCTCTGATACTTAGAAAAGACTTTCTGAAGGCGTCATTTGGTATCGTATTCCCCTTTGGGCTTGGTTGGGTCTCAGCAAAGCAGATACCAGGGACTGTAAAGGGGTTAAAGTTTAAAACGGCTCCGGTTCCGTTATTTTAAGGGTTAAAGCTTCCAAATTTGGTGTGCAATACTTTTAAGGCTTTAAGACACTGTGGTGAAAATTTGGTGAATTTTGAACAATTCCTTCATGTTATTTCGCAATTGCAGTAATAAAGTGTGTTCAGTTTAAAATTTAAAGTGACAGTAACGGTTTTATTTTAAAACGTTTTTTGTACTTTGTTATCAAGTTTATGCCTGTTTAACATGTCTGAACTACCAGATAGACTGTGTTCTGAATGTGGGGAAGCCAGAATTCCTATTCATTTAAATAAATGTGATTTATGTGATAATGACAATGATGCCCAAGATGATTCCTCAAGTGAGGGGAGTAAGCATGGTACTGCATCATTCCCTCCTTCGTCTACACGAGTCTTGCCCACTCAGGAGGCCCCTAGTACATCTAGCGCGCCAATACTCCTTACTATGCAACAATTAACGGCTGTAATGGATAATTCTGTCAAAAACATTTTAGCCAAAATGAACACTTATCAGCGTAAGCGCGGCTGCTCTGGTTTAGATACTGTAGAGCATGACGACGCTGATATTAATATTTCTGAAGGGCCCCTAACCCAGTCTGATGGGGCCAGGGAGGTTTTGTCTGAGGGAGAAATTACTGATTCAGGGAACATTTCTCAACAGGCTGAACCTGATGTGATTGCATTTAAATTTAAGTTGGAACATCTCCGCATTCTGCTTAAGGAGGTATTATCCACTCTGGATGATTGTGACAAGTTGGTCATCCCAGAGAAACTATGTAAAATGGACAAGTTCCTAGAGGTGCCGGGGCTCCCAGAAGCTTTTCCTATACCCAAGCGGGTGGCGGACATTGTTAATAAAGAATGGGAAAGGCCCGGTATTCCTTTCGTCCCTCCCCCCATATTTAAAAAATTGTTTCCTATGGTCGACCCCAGAAAGGACTTATGGCAGACAGTCCCCAAGGTCGAGGGAGCGGTTTCCACTTTAAACAAACGCACCACTATACCCATAGAGGATAGTTGTGCTTTCAAAGATCCTATGGATAAAAAATTAGAAGGTTTGCTTAAAAAGATGTTTGTTCAGCAAGGTTACCTTCTACAACCAATTTCATGCATTGTCCCTGTCGCTACAGCCGCATGTTTCTGGTTCGATGATCTGATAAAGGCGGTCGATAGTGATTCTCCTCCTTTTGAGGAGATTATGGACAGAATCAATGCTCTCAAATTGGCTAATTCTTTCACCCTAGACGCCACTTTGCAATTGGCTAGGTTAGCGGCTAAGAATTCTGGGTTTGCTATTGTGGCGCGCAGAGCGCTTTGGTTGAAATCTTGGTCGGCTGATGCGTCTTCCAAGAACAAGCTACTTAACATTCCTTTCAAGGGGAAAACGCTGTTTGGCCCTGACTTGAAAGAGATTATCTCTGATATCACTGGGGGTAAGGGCCACGCCCTTCCTCAGGATCGGCCTTTCAAGGCAAAAAATAAACCTAATTTTCGTCCCTTTCGTAGAAACGGACCAGCCCAAGGTGCTACGTCCTCTAAGCAAGAGGGTAATACTTCTCAAGCCAAGCCAGCTTGGAGACCAATGCAAGGCTGGAACAAGGGAAAGCAGGCCAAGAAACCTGCCACTGCTACCAAGACAGCATGAAATGTTGGCCCCCGATCCGGGACCGGATCTGGTGGGGGGCAGACTCTCTCTCTTCGCTCAGGCTTGGGCAAGAGATGTTCTGGATCCTTGGGCGCTAGAAATAGTCTCCCAAGGTTATCTTCTGGAATTCAAGGGACTTCCCCCAAGGGGGAGGTTCCACAGGTCTCAGTTGTCTTCAGACCACATAAAAAGACAGGCATTCTTACATTGTGTAGAAGACCTGTTAAAAATGGGAGTGATTCATCCTGTTCCATTAAGAGAACAAGGGATGGGGTTCTACTCCAATCTGTTCATAGTTCCCAAAAAAGAGGGAACGTTCAGACCAATCTTAGATCTCAAGATCTTAAACAAGTTTCTCAAGGTTCCATCGTTCAAGATGGAAACCATTCGAACTATTCTTCCTTCCATCCAGGAAGGTCAATTCATGACCACGGTGGATTTAAAGGATGCGTATCTACATATTCCTATCCACAAGGAACATCATCGGTTCCTAAGGTTCGCATTCCTGGACAAACATTACCAGTTCGTGGCGCTTCCTTTCGGATTAGCCACTGCTCCAAGGATTTTCACAAAGGTACTAGGGTCCCTTCTAGCTGTGCTAAGACCAAGGGGCATTGCTGTAGTACCTTACTTGGACGACATTCTGATTCAAGCGTCGTCCCTTCCTCAAGCAAAGGCTCACACGGACATTGTCCTGGCCTTTCTCAGATCTCACGGATGGAAAGTGAACGTGGAAAAGAGTTCTCTATCCCCGTCAACAAGGGTTCCCTTCTTGGGAACAATAATAGACTCCTTAGAAATGAGGATTTTTCTGACAGAGGCCAGAAAAACAAAACTTCTAGACTCTTGTCGGATACTTCATTCCGTTCCTCTTCCTTCCATAGCTCAGGGCATGGAAGTGATCGGGTTGATGGTAGCGGCAATGGACATAGTTCCTTTTGCGCGCATTCATCTAAGACCATTACAACTGTGCATGCTCAGTCAGTGGAATGGGGACTATACAGACTTGTCTCCGAAGATACAAGTAAATCAGAGGACCAGAGACTCACTCCGTTGGTGGCTGTCCCTGGACAACCTGTCACAAGGGATGACATTCCGCAGACCAGAGTGGGTCATTGTCACGACCGACGCCAGTCTGATGGGCTGGGGCGCGGTCTGGGGATCCCTGAAAGCTCAGGGTCTTTGGTCTCGGGAAGAATCTCTTCTACCGATAAATATTCTGGAACTGAGAGCGATATTCAATGCTCTCAAGGCTTGGCCTCAGCTAGCGAGGGCCAAGTTCATACGGTTTCAATCAGACAACATGACAACTGTTGCGTACATCAACCATCAGGGGGGAACAAGGAGTTCCCTAGCGATGGAAGAAGTGACCAAAATCATTCTATGGGCGGAGTCTCACTCCTGCCACCTGTCTGCTATCCACATCCCAGGAGTGGAAAATTGGGAAGCGGATTTTCTGAGTCGTCAGACATTGCATCCGGGGGAGTGGGAACTCCATCCGGAAATCTTTGCCCAAGTCACTCAGCTGTGGGGCATTCCAGACATGGATCTGATGGCCTCTCGTCAGAACTTCAAAGTCCCTTGCTACGGGTCCAGATCCAGGGATCCCAAGGCGGCTCTAGTGGATGCACTAGTAGCACCTTGGACCTTCAAACTAGCTTATGTGTTCCCGCCGTTTCCTCTCATCCCCAGGCTGGTAGCCAGGATCAATCAGGAGAGGGCGTCGGTGATCTTGATAGCTCCTGCGTGGCCACGCAGGACTTGGTATGCAGATCTGGTGAATATGTCATCGGCTCCACCTTGGAAGCTACCTTTGAGACGAGACCTTCTTGTTCAGGGTCCGTTCGAACATCCGAATCTGGTTTCACTCCAGCTGACTGCTTGGAGATTGAACGCTTGATTTTATCGAAGCGAGGGTTCTCAGATTCTGTTATCGATACTCTTGTTCAGGCCAGAAAGCCTGTAACTAGAAAGATTTACCACAAAATTTGGAAAAAATATATCTGTTGGTGTGAATCTAAAGGATTCCCTTGGGACAAGGTTAAGATTCCTAGGATTCTATCCTTCCTTCAAGAAGGATTGGAAAAGGGATTATCTGCAAGTTCCCTGAAGGGACAGATTTCTGCCTTGTCGGTGTTACTTCACAAAAAACTGGCTGCTGTGCCAGATGTTCAAGCCTTTGTTCAGGCTCTGGTTAGAATTAAGCCTGTTTACAAACCTTTGACTCCTCCTTGGAGTCTCAATTTAGTTCTTTCAGTTCTTCAGGGGGTTCCGTTTGAACCCTTGCATTCCGTTGATATTAAGTTATTATCTTGGAAAGTTTTGTTTTTAGTTGCAATTTCTTCTGCCAGAAGAGTTTCAGAATTATCTGCTCTGCAGTGTTCTCCTCCTTATCTGGTGTTCCATGCAGATAAGGTGGTTTTACGTACTAAACCTGGTTTTCTTCCAAAAGTTGTTTCTAACAAAAACATTAACCAGGAGATTATCGTACCTTCTCTGTGTCCGAAACCAGTTTCAAAGAAGGAACGTTTGTTGCACAATTTGGATGTTGTTCGCGCTCTAAAATTCTATTTAGATGCTACAAAGGATTTTAGACAAACATCTTCCTTGTTTGTTGTTTATTCCGGTAAAAGGAGAGGTCAAAAAGCAACTTCTACCTCTCTCTCTTTTTGGATTAAAAGCATCATCAGATTGGCTTACGAGACTGCCGGACGGCAGCCTCCCGAAAGAATCACAGCTCATTCCACTAGGGCTGTGGCTTCCACATGGGCCTTCAAGAACGAGGCTTCTGTTGATCAGATATGTAGGGCAGCGACTTGGTCTTCACTGCACACTTTTACCAAATTTTACAAGTTTGATACTTTTGCTTCTTCTGAGGCTATTTTTGGGAGAAAGGTTTTGCAAGCCGTGGTGCCTTCCATTTAGGTGACCTGATTTGCTCCCTCCCTTCATCCGTGTCCTAAAGCTTTGGTATTGGTTCCCACAAGTAAGGATGACGCCGTGGACCGGACACACCTATGTTGGAGAAAACAGAATTTATGTTTACCTGATAAATTACTTTCTCCAACGGTGTGTCCGGTCCACGGCCCGCCCTGGTTTTTTTAATCAGGTCTGATAATTTATTTTCTTTAACTACAGTCACCACGGTACCATATGGTTTCTCCTATGCAAATATTCCTCCTTAACGTCGGTCGAATGACTGGGGTAGGCGGAGCCTAGGAGGGATCATGTGACCAGCTTTGCTGGGCTCTTTGCCATTTCCTGTTGGGGAAGAGAATATCCCACAAGTAAGGATGACGCCGTGGACCGGACACACCGTTGGAGAAAGTAATTTATCAGGTAAACATAAATTCTGTTATCTATCTCTGATGAGGATCTATCTGGTTCAGAACATTTTACCTCAGATATTGACACTGACAAATCCTCATATTTATTTAAAATGGAGTATATTCGTTCCTTATTAAAAGAGGTGTTGATTGCATTAGATATGGAGGAGACTAGTCCTCTTGATATTAAAACCAGTAAACGTTTAAATTTGTTTTTTAAACCTCATGTAGTTATTCCAGAGGTTTTTCCAGTTCCTGATGCTATTTCAGATGTAATTTCTAGGGAATGGAATAGACTGGGTGGTACTTTTACTCCTTCTTCAAGGTTTAAGAAACTGTATCCTTTGCCAACTGATAGATTGGAGTTTTGGGAAAAGATCCCCAAAGTTGATGGGGCCATCTCTACTCTTGCTAAACGTACTACTATTCCTACGGCAAATAGTACTTCTTTTAAGGATCCTTTAGATAGGAAACTTGAATCTTTTCCAAAGAAGGCTTATTTATGTTCAGGTCCTCTTCTTAGGCCTGCTATTTCTTTGGCTGATGTTGCTGCTGCTTCAACCTTTTGGTTGGAAACTTTAGCACAAGTACCAGATCATAATGTGTATAGCATTGTTAAGTTAATTCAACATGCTAATAATTTCATTTGTGATGCCATTTCTTTCATGTAATTAGCAAGAGTCCATGAGCTAGTGACGTATGGGATATACATTCCTACCAGGAGGGGCAAAGTTTCCCAAACCTCAAAATGCCTATAAATACACCCCTCACCACACCCACAATTCAGTTTTACAAACTTTGCCTCCCATAGAGGTGGTGAAGTAAGTTTGTGCTAGATTCTACGTTGATATGCGCTTCGCAGCAGGCTGGAGCCCGGTTTTCCTCTCAGAGTGCAGTGAATGTCAGAGGGATGTGAAGAGAGTATTGCCTATTTGAATACAATGGTCTTCCTCTAGGGGATCTATTTCATAGGTTCTCTGTTATCGGTCGTAGAGATTTCTTCTCCTACCTCCCTTTTCAGATCGACGATATACTCTTATATACCATTACCTCTACTGATTCTCGTTTCAGTACTGGTTTGGCTATCTACTATATGTAGATGAGTGTCTTAGGGTAAGTAAGTCTTATTTTATTATGACACTCTAAGCTATGGTTGGGCACTTTATATGTAAAGTTCTAAATATATGTCTTTAAACTTATATTTGCCATGATTCAGGATAATCAGTATTCCTTCTTTCAGACAGTCAGTTTCATTATTTGGGATAATGCTTATGAATGAATATTTTTTTCTTAGCTGTAAAAATTTTCAATTGACTTTTTTCCCTGTGGGCTGAAAAGCCGCGGGGGCTGAAAATGCTACAATTTATTGCGTCATTCTTGGCGCTGACTTTTTTGGCGCAAAAATTTTGTCATTTCCGGCACCCTAATTGACGCCGGAAGTTTCTTCGTGGTTGCGTCATTTTTTGACGTATATGTGTTGTGATAACTGTCACAGACGTTTTTTTGCGCCAAAAATGTGGGCGTCGTTTTTTTCGGCGTCACAGGATGTGGCGTCATATTTGGCGCCAAAAAATATGGGCGTTATACTTGGCGCCAATAATGTGGGCGTCATTCTTGGCGCCAAAAAATGTGGGCGTCATTCTTGTCTCCACCTTTTTTTCACATTATTTCAGTCTCATTTTTCATTGCTTCTGGTTGCTAGAGGCTTGTTCATTTGGCATTTTTTCCCATTCCTGAAACTGTCATTTAAGGAATTTGATAATTTTGCTTTATATGTTGTTTTTTCTATTACATATTGCAAGATGTCTCAACCTGACCCTGGATCAGAATCTACTTCTGGAAAGACGCTGCCTGATGCTGGTTCTACCAAAGTTAAGTGCATCTGTTGTAAACTTTTGGTAACTGTTCCTCCGGCTGTAGTTTGTGATAACTGTCATGATAAACTTTCTAATGCAGATTGTGTTTCCATTAGTAATAATCCATTACCTGTTGTTGTTCCTTCAACATCTATTGTTCAGGATGTTCCTGTTAATGTAAAAGAATTTGTTTCTAAATCTATTAGGAAGGCTCTGTCTGTTATTCCTCCTTCCAGTAAACGTAAAAGGTCTTTTAAAACTTCTCATATTTCAGATGAATTTTTAAATGACCGCCATCATTCTGACTTATCTGTTTCTGATGAGGATCTATCTGGTTCAGAAGATTCTGCCTCAGATATTGACACTGATAAATCTTCATATTTATTTAAGATGGAGTTTATTCGTTCTTTACTTAAAGAAGTGTTAATTGCATTAGATATGGAGGAGTCTAGTCCTCTTGATACTAAATCTACTAAGCGTTTAAATTCGGTTTTCAAACCTCATGTAGTTATTCCAGAAGTTTTTCCAGTTCCTGATGCTATTTCAGAAGTAATTTCTAGGGAATGGAATAGTCTGGGTACTTCATTTACACCTTCTCAAAGGTTTAAGAAATTGTACCCTGTGCCATCTGATAGATTAGAGTTTTGGGACAAAATCCCTAAAGTTGATGAGGCTATCTCTACTCTTGCTAAACGTACTACTATTCCTACGGCAGATAGTACTTCCTTTAAGGATCCTTTAGATAGGAAGCTTGAATCCTTTCTAAGGAGAGCTTATTTATGTTCAGGTAATCTTCTTAGACCTGCTATTTCTTTGGCTGATGTTGCTGCAGCTTCCACTTTCTGGTTAGAGGCTTTAGCGCAACAAGTGTCAGACCATAATGCTTATAGCATTGTTAAACTTCTTCAACATGCTAATAACTTTATTTGTGATGCCATTTTTTATATCATTAGAATTGATGTCAGGTATATGTCTTTAGCTATTTTAGCTAGAAGAGCTTTATGGCTTAAATCTTGGAATGCAGATATGACTTCTAAGTCAACTTTGCTTTCTCTTTCTTTCCAAGGTAATAAATTATTTGGTTCACAGTTGGATTCTATTATTTCAACTGTTATTGGGGGGAAGGAACCTTTTTGCCTCAGGACAAAAAATCTAAAGGTAAATACAGGGCTGCTAATCGTTTTCGTTCCTTTCGTCAGAATAAGGAACAGAAGCCTGACCCTTCCCCTAAAGGAACGGTTTCCGTTTAGAAACCTTCTCCAGTCTGGAATAAATCCAAGCCTTTTAGAAAGTCAAAACCAGCTCCCAAATCCGCATGAAGGTGCGGCCCTCATTCCAGCACAGCTGGTAGGGGGCAGGTTACGATTTTTCAAAGATATTTGGATCAATTCAATTCACAATCTTTGGATTCAGAACATTGTTTCTCAAGGGTACAGAATAGGTTTCAAGGTAAGACCACCTGTGAGAAGATTTTTTTCTCTCACGCATTCCAGTAAACCCAGTGAAGGCTCAGGCATTTCTGAAATGTGTTTCAGACCTAGAGTTGGCTGGGGTAATTGTGCCAGTTCCAGTTCTGGAACGGGGTCTGGGGTTTTACTCAAATCTTGTACCAAAGAAGGAGAATTCCTTCAGACCAGTTCTGGATCTAAAAATATTGAATCGTTATGTAAGGATACCAACATTCAAAATGGTGACTCTAAGGACTATTCTGCCTTTTGTTCAGCAAGGGCATTATATATCCACAATAGATTTACAGGATGCATATCTTCATATTCCAATTCATCCAGATCACTATCAGTTTCTGAGATTCTCTTTTCTAGACAAGCATTACCAGTTTGTTGCCCTTCCGTTTGGCCTAGCAACGGCTCCAAGGATCTTTTCAAAGGTTCTCGGTGCCCTTCTCTCTGTAATCAGAGAACAGGGTATTGCGGTATTTCCTTATTTGGACGATATCTTGGTACTTGCTCAGTCTTTACATTCTGCAGAATTTCATACGAATCAACTTGTGTCGTTTCTTCAAAGACATGGTTGGAGGATCAATTTACCAAAGAGTTCTTTAATTCCTTAGACAAAGGTAACCTTTTTGGGCTTTCAAATAGATTCAGTGTCCATGACTTTTTCTCTAACAGAAAAGAGACTTCTGAAGTTGGTTTCAGCTTGTCGAAACCTTCAGTCTCAATCGTTCCCTTCGGTAGCTTTGTGCATGGAAATTCTAGGTCTCATGACTGCTGCATCGGACGCGATCCCCTTTGCTCGTTTTCACATGAGACCTCTTCAGCTTTGTATGCTGAACCAGTGGTTCAGGGATTATACAAAGATATCACAAATAATATCCTTAAATCCCAATGTTCGATCTTCTCTGACTTGGTGGCTGAATCACCATCGTCTAATTCAAGGGGCCTCTTTTGTTTGTCCAACCTGGACTGTAATCTCAACAGATGCGAGTCTTTCAGGTTGGGGAGCTGTATGGGGATCTCTGACAGCGCAGGGGGTTTGGGAATCTCAGGAGGCGAGATTACCAATCAACATTTTGGAACTCCGTGCGATTTTCAGAGTTCTTCAGTTCTGGCCTCTTCTGAAGAGAGAATCGTTTATTTGTTTTCAGACAATGTCACAACCGTGGCGTATGTCAATCATCAAGGTGGGACTCACAGTCCTCAAGCTATGAAAGAAGTATCTCGGATACTTGTATGGGCGGAATCCAGCTCCTGTCTAATTTCTGCGGTTCACATCCCAGGTGTAGACAATTGGGAAGCGGATTATCTCAGTCGCCAGACGTTACATCCGGGCGAATGGTCTCTTCACCCAGAGGTATTTCTTCAGATTGTTCAAATCTGGTGACTTCCAGAAATAGATTTGATGGCCTCTCATCTAAACAAGAAACTTCCCAGGTATCTGTCCAGATCCAGGGATCCTCAGGCGGAAGCAGTGGACGCGTTGTCGCTTCCTTGGAATTATCATCCTGCTTATATCTTTCCGCCTCTAGTTCTTCTTCCAAAAGTGATTTCCAAAATTCTAATGGAACGTTCGTTTGTACTGCTGGTGGCTCCAGCATGGCCTCACAGGTTTTGGTATGCGGATCTCATTCGGATGGCCAGTTGCCAACCTTGGACACTTCCGTTAAGACCAGACCTTCTATCTCAAGGCCCATTTTTCCATCAGGATCTCAAATAATTAAATTTGAAGGTATGGAAATTAAACGCTTGATTCTTAGTCATAGAGGTTTCTCTGACTCAGTGATTAATACTATGTTACAGGCTCGTAAATCTGTGTCTAGGAAGATTTATTATCGAGTCTGGAAGACTTACATCTCTTGGTGTTCTTCTCATAAATTCTCCTGGCATTCTTTTCGAATTCCTAGAATTTTACACTTTCTTCAGGATGGTTTAGATAAGGGTTTGTCTGCAAGTTCTTTGAAAGGACAAATCTCTGCTCTTTCTGTTCTTTTTCACATAAAAATTGCTAATCTTCCTGATATTCATTGTTTTGTACAGGCTTTAAGTCATTAAGTCAATCTCTCCTCCTTGGAATCTTAATTTGGTTCTGAGGGCTTTACAGGCTCCTCCGTTTGAACCTATGCATTCTCTGGATATTAAATTACTTTCTTGGAAAGTTTTGTTCCTTTTGGCCATCTCTTCTGCTAGAAGAGTTTCTGAGTTATCTGCTCTTTCTTGTGAATCTCCTTTTCTGATTTTTCATCAGGATAAGGCGGTGTTGCAGACTTCATTTCAATTTTTACCTAAGGTTGTGAATTCTAACAACATTAGTAGAGAAATTGTTGTCCCTTCATTGTGTCCTAATCCTAAGAATTCTCTGGAGAAATCTTTACATTCTTTGGATGTAGTAAGAGCTTTGAAATATTATGTTGAAGCTACTAAAGATTTTAGAAAGACTTCTAGTCTATTTGTTATCTTTTCTGGTTCCAGGAAAGGTCAGAAAGCTTCTGCCATTTCATTGGCGTCTTGGTTAAAGTCTTTGATTCATCATGCTTATGTGGAGTCAGGTAAGTCCCCGCCTCAAAGGATTACGGCTCATTCTACTAGGTCAGTTTCTACTTCCTGAGTTTTTAGGAATGAAGCTTCTGTTGATCAGATTTGCAAAGCAGCAACTTGGTCTTCTTTGCATACTTTTACTAAATTCTACCATTTTGATGTTTTCTCTTCTTCTGAAGCAGTTTTTGGTAGAAAAGTACTTCAGGCAGCTGTTTCAGTTTGATTCTTCTGCTTATAATTTCAGTTTTTTTCATTATAAGATTAAAACTTTTGATTTGGGTTGTGGATTATTTTTTCAGCGGAATTGCCTGTCTTTATTTTGTCCCTCCCTCTCTAGTGACTCTTGCGTGGAAGTTCCACATCTTGGGTATCTGCTATCCCATACGTCACTAGCTCATGGACTCTTGATAATTACATGAAAGAAAACATAATTTATTTAAGAACTTACCTGATAAATTCATTTCTTTCATATTAGCAAGCGTCCATGAGACCCACCCTTTTTTGTGGTGGTTATGATTTTTTTGTATAAAGCACAATTATTCCAATTCCTTATTTTTGATGCTTTCGCTCCTTTTTTATCACCCCACTTCTTGGCTATTCGTTAAACTGAATTGTGGGTGTGGTGAGGGGTGTATTTATAGGCATTTTGAGGTTTGGGAAACTTTGCCCCTCCTGGTAGGAATGTATATCCCATACGTCACTAGCTCATGGACTCTTGCTAATATGAAAGAAATGAATTTATCAGGTAAGTTCTTACATAAATTATGTTTTTTGATATCATTAGAATTGATGTAAGATATATGTCTTTAGCTATATTAGCTAGAAGAGCTTTATGGCTTAAATCTTGGAATGCTGATATGACTTCTAAATCAACGTTGATCTTTCTTTCCAAGGTAATAAATTATTTGGTTCTCAGTTGGATTCTATTATTTCAACTGTCACTGGGGGGAAGGGAGCTTTTTTGCCTCAGCATAAAAAATCTAAGGGTAAATTTAGGGCTGCTAACCGTTTTCGTTCCTTTCGTCAAAATAAGGAACAGAAATCTGACCCTTCCCCTAAGGGAACGGTTTCCAATTGGAAGCCTTCTCCAGTTTGGAATAAATCCAAGCCATTTAAAAAATCAAAATCAGCCCCCAAGTCCGCATGAAGGTGCGGCCCTCATTCCAGCGCAGCTGGTAGGGGGCAGACTAAGATTTTACAAAGATGTTTGGATCAATTCAATCCAAAATCATTGGATTCAGAACATAATTTCTCAAGGGTACAGAATGGGTTTCAAAGTAAGACCGCCTGTGAGAATTTTTTCTCTCTCACGCAATCCAGTGAACCCAGTAAAGGCTCAGGCTTTCCTGAAGTGTGTTTCAGACCTAGAGGTATCTGGGGTAATTGTGCCAGTTCCTTTTCAGGAACGGGGTCTGGGGTTTTATTCAAATCTTTTCATTGTTCCAAAGAAGGAGAATTCTTTCAGACCAGTTCTGGATCTAAAAATTTTGAATCGTTATGTAAGAATACCAACATTCATGATGGTGATTATAAGGACTATTCTGCCTTTTGTTCAGCAAGGGCATTATATGTCCACATTAGACTTACAGGATGCATATCTTCATATTCCGATTCATCCAGATCACTATCAGTTCCTGAAATTCTCTTTTCTAGACAAGCATTACCAATTTGTTGCTCTTCCTTTTGGCCTAGCAACAGCTCTAATGATCTTTTCAAAGGTTCTCGGTGCCCTACTCTCTGTAATCAGAGAGCGGGGTATTGCGGTGTTTCCTTATTTGGACGATATCTTGGTACTTACTCGGTCTTTACATTCTGCAGAATCTCACACGAATCAACTAGTGTTGTTTCTTCAAAGACATGGTTGGAGGATCAATTTACCAAAAAGTTCCTTGATTCCTCAGACAAGGGTAACCTTTTTAGGATTCCAAATAGATTCAGTATCAATGACTTTGTCTCCAACTGACAAAAGACGTCTGAAATTGATTTCAGCTTGTCGAAACCTTCAGTTTCAATCATTCCCTTCAGTAGCTATGTGCATGGAGGTTTTAGGTTTCATGACTGCAGCATCGGACGCGATCCCTTTTGCTCGTTTTCACATGAGACCTCTTCAGCTTTGTATGCTGAGCCAATGGTGCAGGGATTATACAAAGATTTCACAATTAATATCCTTAAATCCCAATGTTCGACTATCTCTGACTTGGTGGTTAGATCACCATCGTTTAGTTCAAGGGGCTTCTTTTGTTCGTCCAACTTGGACTGCGATCACAACAGATGCGAGTCTTTCAGGTTGGGGAGCTGTCTGGGGATCTCTTACAGCGCAGGGGTTTTGGAAGTCTCAAGAGGCGAGATTACCAATCAATATTTTGGAACTCCGTGCGATTCTCAGAGCTCTTCAGTTTTGGCCTCTTCTGAAGAAAGAACCGTTTATTTGTTTTCAAACAATGTCAACAATGTCACAACTGTGGCATATGTCAATCATCAAGGTAGGACTCACAGTCCTCAAGCTATGAAAGAAGTATCTCGGATACTTGCATGGGCGGAATCCAGCTCCTGTCTAATTTCTGCGGTCCATATCCCAGGTATAGACAATTGGGAAGCGGATTATCTCAGTCGCCAGACTTTACATCCGGGAGAGTGGTCTCTTTACCCAGATGTGTTTTTTCAGATTGTTCAGATGTGGGGGCTTCCAGAAATAGATCTGATGGCTTCTCATCTAAACAGGAAACTTCCCAGGTATCTGTCCAGGTCCAGGGATCCTCAGGCGGAAGCAGTGGATGCGTTGACACTTCCTTGGAGTTTTCAACCTGCTTATATCTTTCCGCCTCTAGTTCTTCTTCCAAGAGTGATTTCCAAAATCATAATGGAGCGTTCATTTGTACTGCTGGTGGCAGCATGGCCTCACAAGTTTTGGTATGCAGATCTTGTTCGGATGTCTAGTTGCCAACCTTGGCCACTTCCGTTAAGGCCAGACCTTCTATTCCATCAGGATCTCAAATCATTAAATTTGAAGGTATGGAGATTGAACGCTTAGTGCTTAGTCATAGAGGTTTCTCTGACTCGGTGATTAATACTATGTTGCAGGCTCGTAAATCTGTATCTAGAAAGATTTATTACAGAGTTTGGAAGTTCATGGTGTTCTTCTCATAAATTCTCTTGGCATTCTTTTAGAATTCCTAGAATTTTACAGTTTCTTCAGGATGGTTTAGATAAGGGTTTGTCTGCAAGTTCCTTGAAAGGACAAATCTCTGCTCTTTCTGTTCTGTTCCCACAGAAAAATTGCTAATCTTCCTGATATTCATTGTTTCTCCAACATAGGTGTGTCCGGTCCACGGCGTCATCCTTACTTGTGGGATATTCTCCTCCCCAACAGGAAATGGCAAAGAGCCCAGCAAAGCTGGTCACATGATCCCTCCTAGGCTCCGCCTACCCCAGTCATTCTCTTTGCCGTTGTACAGGCAACATCTCCACGGAGATGGCTTAGAGTTTTTTAGTGTTTAACTGTAGTTTTTATTATTCAATCAAGAGTTTGTTATTTTGAAATAGTGCTGGTATGTACTATTTACTCAGAAACAGAAAAGAGATGAAGATTTCTGTTTGTATGAGGAAAATGATTTTAGCAACCGTAACTAAAATCCATGGCTGTTCCACACAGGACTGTTGAGAGCAATTAACTTCAGTTGGGGGAACAGTATGCAGTCTCTTGCTGCTTGAGGTATGACACATTCTAACAAGACGATGTAATGCTGGAAGCTGTCATTTTCCCTATGGGATCCGGTAAGCCATGTTTATTACGATCGTAAATAAGGGCTTCACAAGGGCTTATTAAGACTGTAGACTTTTTTTGGGCTAAATCGATTCATTATTAACACATATTTAGCCTTGAGGAATCATTTTATCTGGGTATTTTGATATAATAATATCGGCAGGCACTGTATTAGACACCTTATACCTTAGGGGCTTTCCCAAAGCATAAGCAGAGCCTCATTTTCGCGCCGGTGTGGCGCACTTGTTTTTGAGAGGCATGGCATGCAGTCGCATGTGAGAGGAGCTCTGACACTTAGAAAAGACTTTCTGAAGGCGTCATTTGGTATCGTATTCCCCTTTGGGCTTGGTTGGGTCTCAGCAAAGCAGATACCAGGGACTGTAAAGGGGTTAAAGTTTCAAACGGCTCCGGTTCCGTTATTTTAAGGGTTAAAGCTTCCAAATTTGGTGTGCAATACTTTTAAGGCTTTATGACACTGTGGTGAAAATTTGGTGAATTTTGCACAATTCCTTCATGTTTTTTCGCAATTGCAGTAATAAAGTGTGTTCAGTTTAAAATTTAAAGTGACAGTAACGGTTTTATTTTAAAACGTTTTTTGTACTTTGTTATCAAGTTTATGCCTGTTTAACATGTCTGAACTACTAGATAGACTGTGTTCTGAATGTGGGGAAGCCAGAATTCCTATTCATTTAAATAAATGTGATTTATGTGATAATGACAATGATGCCCAAGATGATTCCTCAAGTGAGGGGAGTAAGCATGGTACTGCATCATTCCCTCCTTCGTCTACACGAGTCTTGCCCACTCAGGAGGCCCCTAGTACATCTAGCGCGCCAATACTCCTTACTATGCAACAATTAACGGCTGTAATGGATAATTCTGTCAAAAACATTTTAGCCCAAATGAACACTTGTCAGCGTAAGCGCGGCTGCTCTGTTTTAGATACTGAAGAGCATGGCAACGCTGATACTAATATCTCTGAAGGGCCCCTAACCCAGTCTGATGGGGCCAGGGAAGTTTTGTCTGAGGGAGAAATTACTGATTCAGGGAACATTTCTCAACAGGCTGAACCTGATGTGATTGCATTTAAATTTAAGTTGGAACATCTCCGCATTCTGCTTAAGGAGGTATTATCCACTCTGGATGATTGTGACAAGTTGGTCATCCCAGAGAAACTATGTAAAATGGACAAGTTCCTAGAGGTGCCGGGGCTCCCAGAAGCTTTTCCTATACCCAAGCGGGTGGCGGACATTGTTAATAAAGAATGGGAAAGGCCCGGTATTCCTTTCGTCCCTCCCCCCATATTTAAAAAATTGTTTCCTTTGGTCGACCCTAGAAAGGACTTATGGCAGACAGTCCCCAAGGTCGAGGGGGCGGTTTCCACTTTAAACAAACGCACCACTATACCCATAGAGGATAGTTGTGCTTTCAAAGATCCTATGGATAAAAAATTAGAAGGTTTGCTTAAAAAGATGTTTGTTCAGCAGGGTTACCTTCTACAACCAATTGCATGCATTGTCCCTGTCGCTACAGCCGCATGTTTCTGGTTCGATGAGCTGATAAAGGCGGTCGATAGTGATTCTCCTCCTTATGAGGAGATTATGGACAGAATCAATGCTCTCAAATTGGCTAATTCTTTCACCCTAGACGCCACTTTGCAATTGGCTAGGTTAGCGGCTAAGAATTCTGGGTTTGCTATTGTGGCGCGCAGAGCGCTTTGGTTGAAATCTTGGTCGGCTGATGCGTCTTCCAAGAACAAGCTACTTAACATTCCTTTCAAGGGGAAAACGCTGTTTGGCCCTGACTTGAAAGAGATTATCTCTGATATCACTGGGGGTAAGGGCCACGCCCTTCCTCAGGATCGGCCTTTCAAGGCAAAAAATAAACCTACTTTTCGTCCCTTTCGTAGAAACGGACCAGCCCGAGGTGTTACGTCCTCTAAGCAAGAGGGTAATACTTCTCAAGCCAAGCCAGCTTGGAGACCAATGCAAGGCTGGAACAAGGGAAAGCAGGCCAAGAAACCTGCCACTGCTACCAAGACTGCATGAAATGTTGGCCCCAGATCCGGGACCGGATCTGGTGGGGGGCAGACTCTCTCTCTTCGCTCAGGATTGGGCAAGAGATGTTCTGGATCCTTGGGCGCTAGAAATAGTCTCCAAAGGTTATCTTCTGGAATTCAAGGGACTTCCCCCAAGGGGGAGGTTCCACAGGTCTCAGTTGTCTTTAGACCACATAAAAAGACAGGCATTCTTACATTGTGTAGAAGACCTGTTAAAAATGGGAGTGATTCATCCTGTTCCATTAAGAGAACAAGGGATGGGGTTCTACTCCAATCTGTTCATAGTTCCCAAAAAAGAGGGAACGTTCAGACCAATCTTAGATCTCAAGATCTTAAACAAGTTTCTCAAGGTTCCATCGTTCAAGATGGAAACCATTCGAACTATTCTTCCTTCCATCCAGGAAGGTCAATTCATGACCACGGTGGATTTAAAGGATGCGTATCTACATATTCCTATCCACAAGGAACATCATCGGTTCCTGAGGTTCGCATTCCTGGACAAGCATTACCAGTTCGTGGCGCTTCCTTTCGGATTAGCCACTGCTCCAAGGATTTTCACAAAGGTACTAGGGTCCCTTCTAGCTGTGCTAAGACCAAGGGGCATTGCTGTAGTACCTTACTTGGACGACATTCTGATTCAAGCGTCGTCCCTTCCTCAAGCAAAGGCTCACACGGACATCGTCCTGGCCTTTCTCAGATCTCACGGATGGAAAGTGAACGTGGAAAAGAGTTCTCTATCTCCGTCAACAAGGGTTCCCTTCTTGGGAACAATAATAGACTCCTTAGAAATGAGGATATTTCTGACAGAGGCCAGAAAAACAAAGCTTCTAGACTCTTGTCGGATACTTCATTCCGTTCCTCTTCCTTCCATAGCTCAGTGCATGGAAGTGATCGGGTTGATGGTAGCGGCAATGGACATAGTTCCTTTTGCGCGCATTCATCTAAGACCATTACAACTGTGCATGCTCAGTCAGTGGAATGGGGATTATACAGACTTGTCTCCGAAGATACAAGTAAATCAGAGGACCAGAGACTCACTCCGTTGGTGGCTGTCCCTGGACAACCTGTCACAAGGGATGACATTCCGCAGACCAGAGTGGGTCATTGTCACGACCGACGCCAGTCTGATGGGCTGGGGCGCGGTCTGGGGAGCCCTGAAAGCTCAGGGTCTTTGGTCTCGGGAAGAATCTCTTCTACCGATAAATATTCTGGAACTGAGAGCGATATTCAATACTCTCAAGGCTTGGCCTCAGCTAGCGAGGGCCAAGTTCATACGGTTTCAATCAGACAACATGACAACTGTTGCGTACATCAACCATCAGGGGGGAACAAGGAGTTCTCTAGCGATGGAAGAAGTGACCAAAATCATTCTATGGGCGGAGTCTCACTCCTGCCACCTGTCCGCTATCCACATCCCAGGAGTGGAAAATTGGGAAGCGGATTTTCTGAGTCGTCAGACATTGCATCCGGGGGAGTGGGAACTCCATCCGGAAATCTTTGCCCAAGTCACTCAGCTGTGGGGCATTCCAGACATGGATCTGATGGCCTCTCGTCAGAACTTCAAAGTTCCTTGCTACGGGTCCAGATCCAGGGATCCCAAGGCGGCTCTAGTGGATGCACTAGTAGCACCTTGGACCTTCAAACTAGCTTATGTGTTCCCGCCGTTTCCTCTCATCCCCAGGCTGGTAGCCAGGATCAATCAGGAGAGGGCGTCGGTGATCTTGATAGCTCCTGCGTGGCCACGCAGGACTTGGTATGCAGATCTGGTGAATATGTCATCGGCTCCACCTTGGAAGCTACCCTTGAGACGAGACCTTCTTGTTCAGGGTCCGTTCGAACATCCGAACCTGGTTTCACTCCAGCTGACTGCTTGGAGATTGAACGCTTGATCTTATCGAAGCGAGGGTTCTCAGATTCTGTTATCGATACTCTTGTTCAGGCCAGAAAGCCTGTAACTAGAAAAATTTACCACAAAATTTGGAGAAAATATATCTGTTGGTGTGAATCTAAAGGATTCCCTTGGGACAAGGTTAAGATTCCTAAGATTCTATCCTTCCTTCAAGAAGGATTGAATCTTAGGATTATCTGCAAGTTCCCTGAAGGGACAGATTTCTGCCTTGTCTGTGTTACTTCACAAAAAGCTGGCAGCTGTGCCAGATGTTCAAGCCTTTGTTCAGGCTCTGGTTAGAATTAAGCCTGTTTACAAACCTTTGACTCCTCCTTGGAGTCTCAATTTAGTTCTTTCAGTTCTTCAGGGGGTTCCGTTTGAACCCTTACATTCCGTTGATATTAAGTTATTATCCTGGAAAGTTTTGTTTTTAGTTGCAATCTCTTCTGCTAGAAGAGTTTCAGAATTATCTGCTCTGCAGTGTTCTCCTCCTTATCTGGTGTTCCATGCAGATAAGGTGGTTTTACGTACTAAGCCTGGTTTTCTTCCAAAGGTTGTTTCTAACAAAAACATTAACCAGGAGATTATCGTACCTTCTCTGTGTCCGAAACCAGTTTCAAAGAAGGAACGTTTGTTGCACAATTTGGATGTTGTTCGTGCTCTAAAATTCTATTTAGATGCTACGAAGGATTTTAGACAAACATCTTCCTTGTTTGTTGTTTATTCTGGTAAAAGGAGAGGTCAAAAAGCAACTTCTACCTCTCTCTCTTTTTGGATTAAAAGCATCATCAGATTGGCTTACGAGACTGCCGGACGGCAGCCTCCCGAAAGAATCACAGCTCATTCCACTAGGGCTGTGGCTTCCACATGGGCCTTCAAGAACGAGGCTTCTGTTGATCAGATATGTAGGGCAGCGACTTGGTCTTCACTGCACACTTTTACCAAATTTTACAAGTTTGATACTTTTGCTTCTTCTGAGGCTATTTTTGGGAGAAAGGTTTTGCAAGCCGTGGTGCCTTCCATTTAGGTGACCTGATTTGCTCCCTCCCTTCATCCGTGTCCTAAAGCTTTGGTATTGGTTCCCACAAGTAAGGATGACGCCGTGGACCGGACACACCTATGTTGGAGAAAACAGAATTTATGTTTACCTGATAAATTACTTTCTCCAACGGTGTGTCCGGTCCACGGCCCGCCCTGGTTTTTTTTTTTTAATCAGGTCTGATAATTTATTTTCTTTAACTACAGTCACCACGGTATCATATGGTTTCTCCTATGCAAATATTCCTCCTTAACGTCGGTCGAATGACTGGGGTAGGCGGAGCCTAGGAGGGATCATGTGACCAGCTTTGCTGGGCTCTTTGCCATTTCCTGTTGGGGAGGAGAATATCCCACAAGTAAGGATGACGCCGTGGACCGGACACACCGTTGGAGAAAGTAATTTATCAGGTAAACATAAATTCTGTTTTTGTACAGGCTTTGGTTCGTATCAAGCCTGTCATTAAGTCAATCTCTCCTCCTTGGAATCTTAATTTGGTTTTGAGGGCTTTACAGGCTCCTCCGTTTGAGCCTATGCATTCTCTGGACATTAAATTACTTTCTTGGAAAGTATTGTTCCTTTTGGCCATTTCTCCTGCTAGAAGAGTTTCTGAATTATCTGCTCTTTCTTGTGAGTCTCCTTTTCTGATATTTCATCAGGATAAGGCGGTTTTGCAGACTTCGTTTTAATTTTTACCTAAAGTTGGTGTCCTAATCCCAAAGAATTCTCTGGAGAGATCTTTACATTCTTTGGATGTGGTTAGAGCTTTGAAATATTATGTTGAAGCTACTAAAGATTTCAGAAAGACTTCTAGTCTATTTGTTATCTTTTCTGGTTCTAGGAAAGGTCAGAAGGCTTCTGACATTTCTTTGGCATCTTGGTTAAAGCTTTTAATTCATCATGCTTATTTGGAGTCGGGTAAATCCCCGCCTCAGAGGATTACGGCTCATTCTACTAGGTCAGTTTCTACTTCCTGGGCTTTTAAGAATGAAGCTTCGGTTGATCAGATTTGCAAAGCAGCAACTTGGTCTTCTTTGCATACTTTTACTAAATTCTACCATTTTGATGTTTTCTCTTCTTCAGAAGCAGTTTTTGGTAGAAAAGTACTTCAGGCAGCTGTTTCAGTTTGATTTTTCTGCTTATAATTTCAGTTTTTTTCATTATAAAGATTAAAACTTTTGATTTGGGTTGTGGATTTATTTTTCAGCGGAATTGGCTGTCTTTATTTTTATCCCTCCCTCTCTAGTGACTCTTGCGTGGAGTTCCACATCTTGGGTATTTGCTATCCCATACGTCACTAGCTCATGGACTCTTGCCAATTACATGAAAGAAAACATAATTTATGTAAAACTTTACCTGATAAATTAATTTCTTTCATATTGGCAAGAGTCCATGAGGCCCACCCTTTTTGTGGTGGTTATGATTTTTTTGTTTAAAGCACAATTATTCCAATTCCTTGTTGATGCTTTCGCTCCTTTCTTATCACCCCACTTCTTGGCTATTCGTTAAACTGAATTGTTGGTGTGGTGGGGGGTGTATTTATAGGCATTTTGAGGTTTGGGAAACTTTGCCCCTCCTGGTAGGAATGTATATCCCATACGTCACTAGCTCATGGACTCTTGCCAATATGAAAGAAATGAATTTATCAGGTAAATTCTTACATAAATTATGTTTTTTTACTTTCATGATTCAGAGCATGCAATTTAAAGCAACTTTCTAATTTACTCCTATTATCATTTTTTCTTCATTCTCTTGCTATCGTTATTCAGAAAGCAGGAATGTAAAGCTTAAGAGCCGGCCCATTTTTGGTTTGGCACTTGGGTTACGCTTGCTTATTGATGGCTAAATGTAGCCACAAATAAGCATGCGCTATCCAGGGTTCTGAACCAAAAATGGGCCGGCTCCTAATCTTTACATTCCTGCTTTCCTTCTTAATATGAGGAGAGTCCACGGCTTCATTCCTTACTTGTGGGAAATACTGAACCTGGCCACCAGGAGGAGGCAAAGACACCCCAGTCAAAGGCTTAAATACCTCCCCCACTTCCCTCATCCCCCAGTCATTCTTTGCCTTTCGTCACAGGAGGTTGGCAGAGAAGTGTCAGAAGATACGGAGTAGTTCCTTATGGAAGGTATCTAGCCCTTCGGAATGGGACTGGAGTCTTAGGTAGTCTTGTCAGCTTCTCAGTGAGAGCATTGACGAATATTAGAGTCTGGAGATGCAGGGAGAATCTTTCTGCGTATCCATCCAGACTCATATTAACACCTCCTTAAAGGGACACAACCCAAATTCTTTCTTTCGTGATTCAGATAGAAAATGCAATTTTAAGCAACTTTCTAATTTACTCCTATTATCAATTTTTCTTCGTTCTCTTGCTATCTTTATTTGAAAAAGAAGGCATCTAAGTTTTGTTTTGGTTCAGAACTCTGTACAGCCTTTTCTCCAACATAGGTGTGTCCGGTCCACGGCGTCATCCTTACTTGTGGGATATTCTCTTCCCCAACAGGAAATGGCAAAGAGCCCAGCAAAGCTGGTCACATGATCCCTCCTAGGCTCCGCCTACCCCAGTCATTCTCTTTGCCGTTGTACAGGCAACATCTCCACGGAGATGGCTTAGAGTTTTTTAGTGTTTAACTGTAGTTTTCTATTATTCAATCAAGAGTTTGTTATTTTGAAATAGTGCTGGTATGTACTATTTACTCAGAAACAGAAAAGAGATGAAGATTTCTGTTTGTATGAGGAAAATGATTTTAGCAACCGTAACTAAAATCCATGGCTGTTCCACACAGGACTGTTGAGAGCAATTAACTTCAGTTGGGGGAACAGTGTGCAGTCTCTTGCTGCTTGAGGTATGACACATTCTAACAAGACGATGTAATGCTGGAAGCTGTCATTTTCCCTATGGGATCCGGTAAGCCATGTTTATTACGATCGTAAATAAGGGCTTCACAAGGGCTTATTTAGACTGTAGACTTTTCTGGGCTAAATCGATTCATTATTAACACATATTTAGCCTTGAGGAATCATTTTATCTGGGTATTTTGATATAATAATATCGGCAGGCACTGTATTAGACACCTTATTTCTTAGGGGCTTTCCCAAAGCATAAGCAGAGTCTCATTTTCGCGCCGGTGTGGCGCACTTGTTTTTGAGAGGCATGGCATGCAGTCGCATGTGAGAGGAGCTCTGATACTTAGAAAAGACTTTCTGAGCGTCATTGGTATCGTATTCCCCTTTGGGTTTGGTTGGGTCTCAGCAAAGCAGATACCAGGGACTGTAAAGGGGTTAAAGCTTAAAACGGCTCCGGTTCCGTTATTTTAAGGGTTAAAGCTTCCAAATTTGGTGTGCAATATTTTTAAGGCTTTAAGACACTGTGGTGAAAATTTGGTGAATTTTGAACAATTCCTTCATGTTTTTTCGCAATTGCAGTAATAAAGTGTGTTCAGTTTAAAATTTAAAGTGACAGTAACGGTTTTATTTTAAAACGTTTTTTGTACTTTCTTATCAAGTTTATGCCTGTTTAACATGTCTGAACTACCAGATAGACTGTGTTCTGAATGTGGGGAAGCCAGAATTCCTATTCATTTAAATAAATGTGATTTATGTGATAATGATAATGATGCCCAAGATGATTCCTCAAGTGAGGGGAGTAAGCATGGTACTGCATCATTCCCTCCTTCGTCTACACGAGTCTTGCCCACTCAGGAGGCCCCTAGTACATCTAGCGCGCCAATACTCCTTACTATGCAACAATTAACGGCTGTAATGGATAATTCTGTCAAAAACATTTTAGCCAAAATGAACCCTTGTCAGCGTAAGCGTGGCTGCTCTGTTTTAGTTACTGAAGAGCATGACGACGCTGATATTAATATCTCTGAAGGGCCCCTAACCCAATCTGAGGGGGCCAGGGAGGTTTTGTCTGAGGGAGAAATTACTGATTCAGGGAACATTTCTCATCAGGCTGAATCTGATGTGATTACATTTAAATTTAAGTTGGAACATCTCCGCATTTTGCTTAAGGAGGTATTATCCACTCTGGATGATTGTGAAAAGTTGGTCATCCCAGAGAAACTATGTAAAATGGACAAGTTCCTAGAGGTGCCGGGGCTCCCAGAAGCTTTTCCTATACCCAAGCGGGTGGCGGACATTGTTAATAAAGAATGGGAAAGGCCCGGTATTCCTTTCGTCCCTCCCCCCATATTTAAAAAATTGTTTCCTATGGTCGACCCCAGAAAGGACTTATGGCAGTCAGTCCCCAAGGTCGAGGGAGCGGTTTCTACTTTAAACAAACGCACCACTATACCCATAGAGGATAGTTGTGCTTTCAAAGATCCTATGGATAAAAAATTAGAAGGTTTGCTTAAAAAGATGTTTGTTCAGCAGGGTTACCTTCTACAACCCATTTCATGCATTGTCCCTGTCACTACAGCCGCATATTTCTGGTTTGATGAACTGATAAAGGTGCTCGATAGTGATTCTCCTCCTTATGAGGAGATTATGGACAGAATCAATGCTCTCAAATTGGCTAATTCTTTCACTCTAGACGCCACTTTGCAATTGGCTAGGTTAGCGGCTAAGAATTCTGGGTTTGCTATTGTGGCGCGCAGAGCGCTTTGGTTGAAATCTTGGTCGGCTGATGCGTCTTCCAAGAACAAGCTACTAAACATTCCTTTCAAGGGGAAAACGCTGTTTGGCCCTGACTTGAAAGAGATTATCTCTGATATCACTGATGGGGTAAGGGCCACGCCCTTCCTCAGGATCGGCCTTTCAAGGCAAAAAATAGACCTAATTTTCGTCCCTTTCGTAAAAACGGACCAGCCCAAAGTGCTACGTCCTCTAAGCAAGAGGGTAATACTTCTCAAGCCAAGCCAGCTTGGAGACCAATGCAAGGCTGGAACAAGGGAAAGCAGGCCAAGAAACCTGCCACTGCTACCAAGACAGCATGAAATATTGGCCCCCGATCCGGGACCGGATCTGGTGGGGGGCAGACTCTCTCTCTTCGCTCAGGCTTGGGCAAGAGATGTTCTGGATCCTTGGGCGCTAGAAATAGTCTCCCAGGGTTATCTTCTGGAATTCAAGGGACTTCCCCCAAGGGGAAGGTTCCACAGGTCTCAGTTGTCTTCAGACCACATAAAAAGACAGGCGTTCTTACATTGTGTAGAAGACCTGTTAAAAATGGGAGTGATTCATCCTGTTCCATTAAGAGAACAAGGGATGGGGTTCTACTCCAATCTGTTCATAGTTCCCAAAAAAGAGGGAACGTTCAGACCAATCTTAGATCTCAAGATCTTAAACAAATTTCTCAAGGTCCCATCGTTCAAGATGGAAACCATTCGAACTATCCTTCCTTCCATCCAGGAAGGTCAATTCATGACCACGGTGGATTTAAAGGATGCGTATCTACATATTCCTATCCACAAGGAACATCATCGGTTCCTAAGGTTTGCATTCCTGGACAAACATTACCAGTTTGTGGCGCTTCCTTTCGGATTAGCCACTGCTCCAAGGATTTTCACAAAGGTACTAGGGTCCCTTCTAGCGGTGCTAAGACCAAGGGGCATTGCCGTAGTACCTTACCTGGACGACATTCTGATTCAAGCGTCGTCCCTCCCTCGAGCAAAGGCTCACACGGACATCGTCCTGGCCTTTCTCAGATCTCACGGCTGGAAAGTGAACGTGGAAAAGAGTTCACTATCCCCGTCAACAAGGGTTCCCTTCTTGGGAACAATTATAGACTCCTCAGAAATGAGGATTTTTCTAACAGAGGCCAGAAAAACAAAACTTCTGGACTCTTGTCGGATACTTCATTCCGTTCCTCTTCCTTCCGTAGCTCAGTGCATGGAAGTGATCGGGTTGATGGTAGCGGCAATGGACATAGTTCCTTTTGCGCGCATTCATCTAAGACCATTACAACTGTGCATGCTCAGTCAGTGGAATGGGGACTATACAGACTTGTCTCCAAAGATACAAGTAAATCAGAGGACCAGAGACTCACTCCGTTGGTGGCTGTCCCTGGACAACCTGTCACAAGGGATGACATTCCGCAGACCAGAGTGGGTCATTGTCACGACCGACGCCAGTCTGATGGGCTGGGGCGCGGTCTGGGGATCCCTGAAAGCTCAGGGTCTTTGGTCTCGGGAAGAATCTCTTCTACCGATAAATATTCTGGAACTGAGAGCGATATTCAATGCTCTCAAGGCTTGGCCTCAGCTAGCGAGGACCAAGTTCATACGGTTTCAATCAGACAACATGACGACTGTTGCGTACATCAACCATCAGGGGGGAACAAGGAGTTCCCTAGCGATGGAAGAAGTGACCAAGATTATTCTATGGGCGGAGTCTCACTCCTGCCACCTGTCTGCTATCCACATCCCGGGAGTGGAAAATTGGGAAGCGGATTTTCTGAGTCGTCAGACATTGCATCCGGGGGAGTGGGAACTCCATCCGGAAATCTTTGCCCAAGTCACTCAGCTGTGGGGCATTCCAGACATGGATCTAATGGCCTCTCGTCAGAACTTCAAAGTTCCCTCCTACGGGTCCAGATCCAGGGATCCCAAGGCGGCTCTAGTGGATGCACTAGTAGCACCTTGGACCTTCAAACTAGCTTATGTGTTCCCGCCGTTTCCTCTCATCCCCAGGCTGGTAGCCAGGATCAACCAGGAGAGGGCGTCGGTGATCTTGATAGCTCCTGCGTGGCCACGCAGGACTTGGTATGCAGATCTGGTGAATATGTCATCGGCTCCACCTTGGAAGCTACCTTTGAGACGAGACCTTCTTGTTCAGGGTCCGTTCGAACATCCGAATCTGGTTTCACTCCAGCTGACTGCTTGGAGATTGAACGCTTGATTTTATCGAAGCGAGGTTTCTCAGATTCTGTTATCGATACTCTTGTTCAGGCCAGAAAGCCTGTAACTAGAAAGATTTACCACAAAATTTGGAAAAAATATATCTGTTGGTGTGAATCTAAAGGATTCCCTTGGGACAAGGTTAAGATTCCTAGGATTCTATCCTTCCTTCAAGAAGGATTGGAAAAAGGATTATCGGCAAGTTCCCTGAAAGGACAGATTTCTGCCTTGTCGGTGTTACTTCACAAAAAGCTGGCAGCTGTGCCAGATGTTCAAGCCTTTGTTCAGGCTCTGGTTAGAATCAAGCCTGTTTACAAACCTTTGACTCCTCCTTGGAGTCTCAATTTAGTTCTTTCAGTTCTTCAGGGGGTTCCGTTTGAACCCTTACATTCCGTTGATATTAAGTTATTATCTTGGAAAGTTTTGTTTTTAGTTGCAATTTCTTCTGCTAGAAGAGTTTCAGAATTATCTGCTCTGCAGTGTTCTCCTCCTTATCTGGTGTTCCATGCAAGATAAGGTGGTTTTACGTACTAAACCTGGTTTTCTTCCAAAAGTTGTTTCTAACAAAAACATTAACCAGGAGATTATCGTACCTTCTCTGTGTCCGAAACCAGTTTCAAAGAAGGAACGTTTGTTGCACAATTTGGATGTTGTTCGCGCTCTAAAATTCTATTTAGATGCTACAAAGGATTTTAGACAAACATCTTCCTTGTTTGTTGTTTATTCAGGTAAAAGGAGAGGTCAAAAAGCAACTTCTACCTCTCTCTCTTTTTGGATTAAAAGCATCATCAGATTGGCTTACGAGACTGCCGGACGGCAGCCTCCCGAAAGAATCACAGCTCATTCCACTAGGGCTGTGGCTTCCACATGGGCCTTCAAGAACGAGGCTTCTGTTGATCAGATATGTAGGGCAGCGACTTGGTCTTCACTGCACACTTTTACCAAATTTTACAAGTTTGATACTTTTGCTTCTTCTGAGGCTATTTTTGGGAGAAAGGTTTTGCAAGCCGTGGTGCCTTCCATTTAGGTGACCTGATTTGCTCCCTCCCTTCATCCGTGTCCTAAAGCTTTGGTATTGGTTCCCACAAGTAAGGATGACGCCGTGGACCGGACACACCTATGTTGGAGAAAACAGAATTTATGTTTACCTGATAAATTTCTTTCTCCAACGGTGTGTCCGGTCCACGGCCCGCCCTGGTTTTTTAATCAGGTCTGATAATTTATTTTCTTTAACTACAGTCACCACGGTACCATATGGTTTCTCCTATGCAAATATTCCTCCTTAACGTCGGTCGAATGACTGGGGTAGGCGGAGCCTAGGAGGGATCATGTGACCAGCTTTGCTGGGCTCTTTGCCATTTCCTGTTGGGGAAGAGAATATCCCACAAGTAAGGATGACGCCGTGGACCGGACACACCGTTGGAGAAAGAAATTTATCAGGTAAACATAAATTCTGTTTTTTTATTTGTCTATGAATTTATCCACCAATCAGCAAGGACAACCCAGGTTGTTTACCAAAAATGGGACGGCATCTAAACTTACATTCTTGCATTTCAAATAAAGATACCAAGAGAATGAAGACAATTTAATAATAAGAGTAAATTAGAAAGGTGCTTAAAATGTCATGCTCTATCTGAATCACAAAAGAAAAAAATTGGGTTCAGTGTCCCTTTAAGCAATCAGTTTTGACGAGTTTCACTGCCTGCTTTTTTCACTCAAGTCCATGTCAGGAGCGATGCTAAAAGACTGTCAAACTTGAAAGGCTGTGTTTCTGTTCCACGGCATAGATTCTGGTAAGATCGTTTCATTTTATACTCTTATGATAACGCAAGAAGACAGGGTCACAGTGTGGCTCCTTTTATCTGTATGGAATCAAGGGTTAATATCTCCGGAAGGGGATTATTGAACAGGGGGGATTATTCGCATAATGAAATATTGTGTTTATGCTGCGATATGTGTGAGATGAGGCTCAGGCAGGTGTTGGAACGTACAGGTTTTACTTTAATTTTGATTTAGCTGCGCAGCCTGTTTGGCTTGGCGCGCTTTTAGCTGCAGCAGGGTAGATCCTGCGTGGCGCATCATGTGACAGGGTGTGGTCACACTGATCTTCTCTTCTTCCTGACCATGCGGTTTACTGGAGACGAAGTGGTTTCTCTGTTGGGCCTGAGTCATAGGAGGTGATGAGTGCCCCAACCATTGGGGGTATAAAGGTGCAATTTTTCTTTCTTTTTTAAGACACGATCATCTTAATTACTAATGGGATATTCACCTCCTGGTTAGCAGGAGGAGGCAAAGAGCACCACAGCAGAGCTGTTAAATAGCTCCTCCCTTCCCTCCCACTCCAGTCATTCTCTTTGCCTACGTTAGTTATAGGAAGAGGTAAAGTGAGGTGTATATTCTTCAATCAAGAGTTTATTATTTTTAAAGTAGTACCAGATTGTGCTACTTTGTCCTGGGGTGTAGCCGTAGTCCATATAAGTCTCTACAGTAGAGCTTTTGGTGGCTTTAAAGCAATGGGAACTTGTGGGACATAATTCTCACTGCACCTCCCATAAATTGTATGTTGCCCTGTCTCTGAAAGTCTGAGGGGATATACTCAGTCCTTTCTTTTCTACACAGGCCCATGTGAGGGAGAGGGCCTTGCAAGCTGGGTGTACTGCCCTGCTGTTGGGCAGCAATTTAAGGTAAGTGCTGACTTATATTCTGGGGAAGGATTTCTCTCAGACTAAGTGGGCACTTTATTTGCTAAGGAGAGAATGAGAGAAGACTGCTTAAGATTATACTCCTTTATTCTCTGGGACACCTTATCTCTCCAACTGGAGAGGACGTGACAGCTTTGCAGGCTCCGAGGCTCAGGAAACTTTAATTTGGTGACGGTTCTCTGAGGACTTAAGTCGCTAATCTGAAGAGATTCAGTGTGAGGTGTTTGTGTAAACCCGCTGTCAAATAGCAGGCGGTAGACCAAATCTGTCGTTTTGTTTTTTCCACTGGGTTAATTATTTCCCGGTGGCGTTTTCTGTACTATAACAATGGCGACCAGGAGATTATTTTGTGTACCCCCCACGATGGGCGGAGTTTGTGTGGCGCCAATTTGGCCCGCGCACTTCCTACTCAAGAGTCACTGGTTAATAAAGCTGAGACAGTGACATAAGGGTAGAACCGGATAGCGCTTCAGCTAGACACTGGTTACTTACAATTAAGACAATAGCGTCCAGTGCTAGACTCGCAGTCTTTAACATCTACGCAGAGGTCGGACAGCGTTCAGCTGACTTCTGGACATGTTTCTAAAACACTGGTTACTTTCAAATAAGACAGTATCGTCAAGTGCTAGACTTTCAGTCTTTAATATCTACACAGAGGTCGGACAGCTTTTCAGCTGAGTTCCGGACCTTTTTTTGGGCTAAATTTATGTGATACATTTTTTTAAAAATGCATTTGGTAGCAGGGCTCCTGAGCAAGGTCAGCCTGAGAGGTAAATGTAATCTGCAGTAGTTTCGTACTATGATAGATTCTTTCAGCACTCAAAAATAAAAAGTTACACTTTACAATTTAAAGAGACAGTAACGTTTTTTATGCATAAAATATTCAACCTGTTTCTTTGTCTAAATCATCTTTTATTACTCAGAATGGACCTAGAGGCCCTGCTTAGGGGTCTCTTGGTTTTCTGCTTTGATGCAAATATGTCATAAAGGTAGATTTTTATGAAACTACTCCTTCTAAGCCAGGTTACTTAGGAGTCTATTGACAATGGTAATGGTTGTCACAAATGTTTCCTATTATGTGCCAAAACTTTACAGCCCACACTCAGTGTCCTACGCTTCCTCTCACGCTCCACCTGGAGTTTAACTTTTCATGAATTGTCTGTTTTTTTCCATACTGCAGGGAAAAGTACAAGAGGACATATATTCAATCAATGAATAATGTGACTAATTCAGTAGTATCTATGCTGAATGTTTTTTTCCTGTAACTCTAAAAAGGAGGATACTTCGGTAGTACCTGAGGGGGAATTCTGGGACTCGGATGGGGTAATTCCTTTATCCGATCCTGTGATTGCTTCCTTTAGTTTTAGCTTGGATACCTTCATTTGTGAAGGCTTTGAGAGCTGTAGTAGCCTGATGGTTAGCCAAGCTGCCTAGCACGCGGAAGGTTTGCAGTTGGAATCCAGCGGCAGCTATTTGCATATTGAGTGTGCCTGCAAGGTGGCATTATGGTTAAAATTTTGGTCTGAGGATGTTTCATCCACAGGATGAGAGAAATAAGTGAAGGGACGTCACAGTTAATTTTAGGTCCTTTTGAGATTTCTAGGGAAATTCTTTCCCTCCTTTTCCCTTGCAGTAACAGTCTTAGTCTTCTGTCTTTGAATAGGAGAAAGCAGTCCAAGAAGCTTGCTGTCCAATTGAAGACAGCATAAGGGCCTGCACCCGTTCAGTAAGGGGTCAGGCTTGGGTTGGTGTTTCTTTCATGTAATTGGCAAGAGTCCATGAGCTAGTGACGTATGGGATATACAATCCTACCAGGAGGGGCAAAGTTTCCCAAACTTCAAAATGCCTATAAATACACCCCTCACCACACCCACAATTCAGTTTTACAAACTTTGCCTCCTATAGAGGTGGTGAAGTAAGTTTGTGCTAGATTTCTACGTTGACATGCGCTTCTCAGCATTTTGAAGCCCGTTTCCTCTCAGAGTACAGTGAATGTCAGAGGGATGTGAAGGGAGTATCGCCTATTGAATGCAATGGTTTTCCTCACAGGGATCTATTTCATAGGTTCTCTGTTATCGGTCTTAGAGATTCATCTCCTACCTCCCTTTTCAGATCGACGATATACTCTCATATTCCATTACCTCTACTGATAACTGTTTCAGTACTGGTTTGGCTATCTGCTTTTTTGTGGATGGGTGTCTTCTGGTAAGTATGTTTTCATTACAGGGACACTCAAGTCAAAATTAAACTTCATGATTCAGATACAGCATGCAATTATAAACAACTTTCCAATTTTCTTCCATTAACAAAATATGCACAGTCTTTTAATATTTACACGTTTTGAGTCACCAGCTCCTACTGAGCATGTGCAAGAGTTCACAGCATATACGTATATGCATTTGTGATTGGCTGATGGCTGTCACATGGTACGTGTATGCATTTGTGATTGGCTGATGGCTGTCACATGATACAGGGGGAGTGGAAATAGACATAACTTTGCAATTTATTTTTTAAAAAATCTACTACTCATTTGAAGTTCAGACTAAGTGCTATTACATTGTCTTCTTATCATGCATTTGTTGATTATGCAAATCTACTGTATTGACTGGTCCTTTAAGACACTCTCAGCTATGGTTTGGCACTTTATGTATTTATATAAAGTTCTAAATATACTGTATGTATTGTACTTATATTTGCCATGATTCAGGTTTCGGTATAAAAAAATATTTCCTTTTGCAGACTGTCAGTTTCATATCTGGGAAATGCATTTTTTAGGAAAATGTATTTCTTACCTGGGGTATAGTCTCTTTTTTCAATTGACTGTCATTTTCAATTTGCGGGCAGAATTAGGCTCGCGAGGGCGCAAAATGCTAAAGTTCGTTGACGCAAATTCGCCATTTCCGGCGTCTTAGTTGACGCTGGGTCCTTTCACAAGGTTGCGTCATCTATGACGCGAGTGTGTCGTTTCCGGACGTTTTTGGTGCCAAAAAATATTTTTTCTGTTTGTTGTGCATCATACTTTGCGCCAAATATTTTCATTATTTAAAACCCCATTCCTATATGCCTCTTGTCTTTTTTCTCTATCAGAGGGCTATGCTTTTTTTCCCATTCCTGAAACTGCCAAATAAGGAAATTGATAATTTTGCTTTATATGTTGTTTTTTTCTCTTACATTTGCAAGATGTCTCAATCTGATCCTGTCTCAGAAATCACTGTTGGAACCCTGCGGCCTGATAACAGTTCTACCAAAGCTAAGTGCATTTGTTCTAAACTTGTGGAGGTTATACCTCCAGCTGTGGTTTGTATTATAGTTGTCATGATAAACTTTTATATACAGATAATGTATCCATCAGTAATAGTTCATTACCTGTTGCTGTTCCTTCAACATCTAATGCACAAGATATACCTGTAAATTTAAAAGAATTTATTTCTGATTCTATTCAGAAGGCTTTGTCTGCCATTCCGCCTTTTAATAAATGTAAAAGTTATTTTTAAACTTCTCATAAGGTTGATGAAATTTCAAATGACCAGCAACATACTGAATTATTCTTCTCTGATGAGGATCTATCTGATTCAGAAGATCCTGCCTCAGATATTGGCCCTGACCAATCCTCTTATTTATTTAAAAAGGAGTATATTCGTTCTTTGTTAAAAGAAGTGTTGATTACATTAGATATGGAGGAAACTAGTCCTCTTGATATTAAAACTAGTAAACGTTTAAATTCTGTTTATAAACCTCCTGTGGTTATTCCAGAGGTTTTTCCCGTTCCTGATGCTATTTCTGATATGATTTCTAAGGAATGGAATAGGCCTGGTACTTCTTTTATTCCTTCTTCAAGGTTTAAAAGATTGTATCCTTTGCCAGCAGTTAGATTGGAGTTTTGGGAAAAGATCCCCAAAGTTGATGGGGCTATCTCTACTCTTGCTAAACGTACTACTAATACTACGGAAGATAGTACTTCTTTTAAAGATCCTTTAGATAGGAAACTTGAATTTTATCTAAGGAAAGCTTATTTCTTTCATGTAATTGGCAAGAGTCCATGAGCTAGTGACGTATGGGATATACATTCCTACCAGGAGGGGCAAAGTTTCCCAAACTTCAAAATGCCTATAAATACACCCCTCACCACACCCACAATTCAGTTTTACAAACTTTGCCTCCAATGGAGGTGGTGAAGTAAACTGTGCTAAATTTCTACGTTGATATGCGCTTCGCAGCAGGCTGAAGCCCGGTTTTCCTCTCAGAGTGCAGTGAATGTCAGAGGGATGTGAAGAGAGTATTGCCTATTTGAATACCATGGTCTTCCTCTAGGGGATCTATTTCATAGGTTCTCTGTTATCGGTCGTAGAGATTTCTTCTCCTACCTCCCTTTTCAGATCGACGATATACTCTTATATACCATTACCTCTACTGATTCTCGTTTCAGTACTGGTTTGGCTATCTACTATATGTAGATGAGTGTCTTAGGGTAAGTAAGTCTTATTTTATTTATGACACTCTAAGCTATGGTTTGGCACTTTATATGTAAAGTTCTAAATATATGTTTTAAACTTATATTTGCCATGATTCAGGTCAATCAGTGTTCCTTCTTTCAGACTGTCAGTTTCATTTTTTGGGAAAATGCATATGAATTAAATTTTTTTCTTACCTTTAAATTTTCAATTGACTTTTTTCTTCTAAATTGCGGGCTGTTAGGCTCGCGGGTGCAGAAAATGCTAGAATTTATTGCGTCATTTTGGGCGCGAGACTTTTTTGGTGCGAGAATGACATCATTTCTGGCGTCGTAGTTGACGCCGGAACTTTTCACGTAGTTGCGTCATTTTTGTCTCGTCTTTGTTGCAGACGTTTTTTGGCGCCAAAAAATGTGGGCGTCATACTTGGCACCAGTTTTTTTCACATTATTTCAGTCTCACTTTTTAGTTGCTTCTGGTTTCTAGAGGCTTGTTTTGTTTTGCATTTTTTCCCATTCCTGAAACTGTCATTTAAGGAATTTGATAATTTTGCTTTATATGTTGTTTTTTCTATTACATATTGCAAGATGTCACTACCTGACCCTGGATCAGAATCTACTTCTGGAAAGACGCTGCCTGATGTTGGTTCTACCAAAGCTAAGTGCATTTGTTGTAAACTTTTGGTAACTGTGCCTCCGGCTGTAGTTTGTGTTAGTTGTCATGATAAACTATCAAACGCGGATAATATTTCCATTAGTAATAATCCATTACCTGTTGTTGTTCCTTCAACATCTAATGTTCAGGATGTTCCTGTTAATGTAAAAGAATTTGTTTCTAATTCTATTCGGAAGGCTCTGTCTGTTATACCTCCTTCTAGTAAACGTAAAAGGTCTTTTAAAACTTCTCATATTTCAGATGAATTTTTAAATGACCGCCATCATTCTGACTTATCTATCTCTGATGAGGATCTATCTGGTTTAGAAGATTCTGCCTCAGATATTGACACTGATAAATCTTCATATTTGTTTAAAATGGAGTTTATTCGTTCTTTACTGAAAGAAGTGTTGATTGCATTAGATATGAAGTAGTCTAGTCCTCTTGATATTAAAACTAATAAGCGTTTAAATTCGGTTTTTAAACCTCATGTATTCCAAAAGTTTTTCCAGTTCTGCTATTTCAGAAGTAATTTCTAGGGAATGGAATAGTCTGGGTACTTCATTTACTCCTCCAAGGTTTAAGAAATTGTACCCTTTGCCGTCTGATAGATTAGAGTTTTGGGAAAAAATCCCCAAAGTTGATGGGGCTATCTCTACTCTTGCTAAACGTACTACTATTCCTACGGCAGATAGTACTTCTTTTAAGGATCCTTTAGATAGGAAGTTTGAATGCTTTCTAAGGAAGGCTTATTTATGTTAAGGTAATCTTCTTAGACCTGCTATTTCTTTGGCTGATGTTGCTGCGGCTTCCACCTTCTGGTTGGAGGCTTTAGCGCAACAAGTGTCAGACCATAATGCTTATAGCATTGTTAAACTTCTTCAACATGCTAATAACTTTGTTTGTGATGCCATTTTTGATATCATTAGGATTGATGTCAGGTATATGTCTTTAGCTATTTTAGCTAGAAGAGCTTTATGGCTTAAATCTTGGAATGCAGATATGACTTCTAAGTCAACGTTGCTTTCTCTTTCTTTCCAAGGTAATAAATTATTTGGTTCTCAGTTGGATTCTATCATTTCA
This sequence comes from Bombina bombina, assembly GCF_027579735.1. Taxonomy (NCBI): domain Eukaryota; kingdom Metazoa; phylum Chordata; class Amphibia; order Anura; family Bombinatoridae; genus Bombina; species Bombina bombina. The sequence continues at coordinate 403,576,075 of NC_069505.1, read as the reverse complement.
ACTGTTACTGGGGGGAAGGGAGCTTTTTTTGCCTCAGGATAAAAAATCTAAGGGTAAACATAGGGCTGCTAATCGTTTTCGTTCCTTTCGTCAGAATAAGGAACAGAAGCCTGACCCTTCTCCTAAAGGAACAGTTTCCGTTTGGAAACCTTCTCCAGTCTGGAATAAATCCAAGCCTTTTAGAAAATCAAAACCAGCTCCCAAGTCCGCATGAAGGTGCGGCCCTCATTCCAGCACAGCTGGTAGGGGGCAGGTTACGTTTTTTCAAAGATGTTTGGATCAATTCGATTCAAAATCTTTGGATTCAGAACATTGTTTCTCAAGGGTACAGAATAGGTTTCAAGGTAAGACCGCCTGTGAGAAGATTTTTTTTCTCTCACGCATTCCAGTAAACCCAGTAAAGGCTCAGGCGTTTCTGAAATGTGTTTCAGACCTGGAGTCAGCTGGGGTAATTGTGCCAGTTCCAGTTCTGGAATGGGGCCTGGGGTTTTTATTCAAATCTGTTCATTGTACCAAAGAAAGAGAATTCTTTCAGACCAGTTCTGGATCTAAAAATATTGAATCGTTTTGTAAGGATACCAACATTCAAAATGGTGACTATAAGGACTATTCTGCCTTTTATTCAGCAAGGGCATTATATGTCCACAATAGACTTACAGGATGCATATCTTCATATTCCAATTCATCCGAACCACTATCAGTTCCTGAGATTCTCTTTTCTAGACAAGCATTACCAGTTTCTTTCATGTAATTAGCAAGAGTCCATGAGCTAGTGACGTATGGGATATACATTCCTACCAGGAGGGGCAAAGTTTCCCAAACCTCAAAATGCCTATAAATACACCCCTCACCACACCCACAATTCAGTTTTTACAAACTTTGCCTCCCATGGAGGTGGTGAAGTAAGTTTGTGCTAGATTCTACGTTGATATGCGCTTCACAGCAGGCTGGAGCCCGGTTTTCCTCTCAGAGTGCAGTGAATGTCAGAGGGATGTGAAGAGAGTATTGCCTATTTGAATTCAATGGTCTTCCTCTAGGGGATCTATTTCATAGGTTCTCTGTTATCGGTCGTAGAGATTCATCTCTTACCTCCCTTTTCAGATCGACAATATACTCTTTTATATACCATTACCTCTACTGATTCTCGTTTCAGTACTGGTTTGGCTATCTACTATATGTAGATGAGTGTCTTAGGGTAAGTAAGTCTTATTTTTTATGACACTCTAAGCTATGGTTGGGCACTTTATATGTAAATTTCTAAATATATGTCTTTAAACTTATATTTGCCATGATTAAGGATAATCAGTATTCCTTATTTCAGACAGTCAGTTTCATTATTTGGGATAATGCATATGAAATATTTTTTTCTTACCTTAAAGAATTTTTTCAATTGACTTTTTTTTTTCCCTGTGGGCTGTTAGGCTCGCGGGGGCTAAAAATGCTTCAATTTATTGCGTCATTCTTGGCGCTGACTTTTTTGGCGCAAAAATTTTGTCATTTCCGGCGCCCTAATTGACGCCGGAAGTTTGTGCATGGTTGCGTAATTTTTGACGTTCAGACGTATTTTTGCGCCAAAATTGTGGGCGTCGTTTTTTCGACGTCACAGGATGTGGCGTTGTACTTGGCGCCAATAATGTGGCCGTCATTCATGGCGCCAAAAAATGTGGGCGTCATTCTTGTCTCCACCTTTTTTTCACATTATTTCAGTCTTATTTCTTTCATGTAATTGGCAAGAGTCCATGAGCTAGTGACATATGGGATATACAATCCTACCAGGAGGGGCAAAGTTTCCCAAACCTCAAAATGCCTATAAATACACCCCTCACCACACCCACAATTCAGTTTTACAAACTTTGCCTCCTATGGAGGTGGTGAAGTAAGTTTGTGCTAAGATTTCTACGTTGATATGCGCTTCTCAGCATTGTTGAAGCCCGATTCCTCTCAGAGTACAGCGAATGTCAGAGGGACGTGAAGGGAGTATCACCTATTGAATATGATGATTTCCCTAACGGGGGTCTTTTTCATGGGTTCTCTGTTATCGGTCATAGAGATTCATCTCCTACCTCCCTTTTCAGATCGACGATATACTCTCAAATTTACTATTACCTCTACTAAAGAACTGTTTTAGTACTGGTTTGGCTATCTGCTATTTGTGGATGGGTGTCTTTTGGTAAGTATGTTTTTATTTCTTAAGACACTCTCAGCTATGGTTTGGCACTTTATGCAATTTATATAAAGTTCTAAATATATGTATTGTACTTATATTTGCCATGAGTCAGGTTCATGTATTTCCTTCTGCAGACTGTCAGTTTCATATTTGGGAATATAAACACTTTAAGAAATTTGTTTCTTACCTGGGGTTTAGTCTTTTTAAATTTTGACTACTTTTGCATTTGCGGGTATTAGGCCCGCGGGTGCGTCAAATGTTAGACTTTATTGCGTCATTTTTGGCCCGGGAAATTACGTTTTTTGACGCAACTTCGTAATTTCCGGCGTCATATGTGACGTCGAGACCTTTCACACGGCGGCGTCATTAGTGACGCAAGTGTGTCATCTCCGGTCATTTTTGGCGCCAAAAAAGTTTACGTTACGTTGTGCGTCATACTTGGCACCAATTTTTTCATTATTTAATACCCCATGCATGTTTGCCTCCTGCTTTCTTCTATCAAGAGGCCTATGCTTTTGCATTTTTTCCCATTCCTGAAACTGTCATTTAAGGAAATAGATAATTTTGCTTTATATGTTGTTTTTTCTTTTACATTGAGCAAGATGTCCCAATCCGATCCTGTCTCTGAAGTTTCTGCTGGAACATTGCTGCCTGACGTCGGTTCTACCAAAGCTAAGTGCATTTGTTGCAAAATTGTAGAAATTATCCCACCGAATGTTATTTGTAATAGTTGTCATGATAAACTTTTACATGCAGATAGTGTTTCTATCAGTAATAGTACATTGCCAGTTGCAGTTCCTTCAACTTCTAATGTGCATGATATACCTGTAAATTTCAAAGAATTTGTTTCTGAATCTATTATGAAGGCTTTGTCTGCATTTCCACCTTCTAATAAACGTAAAAGGTCTTTTAAAACTTCTCATTTAGCTGATGAAATTTCAAATGACCAACAACATAATAATTCATCCTCTTCTGATGAGGATCTATCTGAAACAGAAGATCCTTCCTCCGATATTGACACTGACAAATCTACTTATTTATTTAAAATAGAGTATATGCGTTCTTTATTAAAAGAAGTGTTAATTACTTTGGATATTGAGGTAACCAGTCCTATTGACGTTCAGTCTAATAAACGTTTAAATGCTGTTTTTAAACCTCCTGTGGTTTCCCCAGGTGTTTTTCCCATTCCTGAGGCTATTTCTGATATGGTTTCTAGGGAATGGAATAAGCCAGGTACTTCCTTTGTTCCTTCTTCAAGGTTTAAGAGATTGTATCCTTTACCAGCAAAATCTATCCCCAAAGTTGATGGGGCTATTTCTACTCTTGCTAAACGTACCACTATTCCTATGGAAGATAGCACTTCCTTTAAGGATCCTTTAGATAGGAAGCTTGAATCTTATCTAAGGAAGGCCTATTTATATTCAGGTCATCTTCTCAGACCTGCTATTTCTTTGGGTGATGTTGCGGCCGCATCAACTTTCTGGTTGGAAAATTTAGCGCAGCATGAATTGGATTCTGACATATCTAGCATTGTTCGCTTACTGCAACATGCTAATCATTTTATTTGTGATGCCATTTTTGATATTATCAAAATTGATATTAGATCCATGTCTTTAGCTGTATTAGCTAGAAGAGCTTTGTGGCTTAAATCTTGGAATGCTGATATGACATCTAAATCTAGATTACTATCTCTTTCTTTCCAAGGTAATAATTTATTTGGTTCTCAGTTGGATTCTATTATTTCAACTATCACTGGAGGAAAAGGAGTTTTCTCTTGTTAAGTGTGTTCAGTCCACGGGTCATCCATTACTTATGGGATATATTCTCCTTCCCAACAGGAAGTTGCAAGAGGATCACCCAAGCAGAGCTGCTATATAGCTCCTCCCCTCACATGTCATATCCAGTCATTCTCTTGCAAGTCTCAACAAAGAAGGAGGTCGCAAGAGGAGATAGGAGTTTTTTATCTAATTATTCTTCAATCAAAAGTTTATTATTTTAAAATGGCACCGGAGTGTGCTATTTTTTTCTCTCAGGCAGTATTTAGAAGAAGAATCTGCCTGCGTTTTCTATGATCTTAGCAGACGTAACTAAGATCCACTGGCTGTTCTCACACATTCTGAGGAGTGGGGTAACTTCAGAAAAGGGAATAGCATGCGGGGTTCCCCGCAAATGAGGTATGTGCAGTAATATTTTCTAGGAATGGAATTGACTAAGAAAACACTGCTGTTATCCATATGATGTAATTACAGCCTTTAATGCAGTAGTAGCGACTGGTATCAGGCTGATAAATGTATGCGCAGTTGAGTTAATTTCTAGGGACTAGAATTTGACTGAGAAAATACTGTTAATACTGAAATAAATGTATGAGCCTTAACTGCAGTAGAAGCGACTGGTAGCAGGCTTAGTGATAACTTTGCATAACACTGGAAAGTTGTTTTAAAACGTTTACTGGCATGTTATTCGTTTTGTGAGGTACTTTGGTGATAAATCTTTTTGGGCATGATTTTTTTCCATATGGCTAACGTATATTTCTGCATAGAAACCGTTGGTCTCCCACTGTTGTATTATGAGTGGGAGGGGCCTTTTTTAGCGCCTTGTTGCGCAGTTAAAATTCTAGCACAGTCTTCCTGCTTCTTCCTCCTTGATCCAGGACGTCTCCAGAGAGCTCAGGGGTCTTCAAAATTCATTTTTGAGGGAGGTAATCAGTCACAGCAGACCTGTGACAGTGTGTTTGACTGTGATAAAAGCGTTAAATCTTTAATTGATTATCCGTTTTTTGGGTATTGAGGGGTTAATCATCCGTTTGCTAGTGGGTGCAATCCTCTGCTAAATTCATACATTTACTGTTATAATTGTTGGCTATAACTGAATTAATTCATTGTTATTTCAACTGTGACAGTTTTTTGTGTTTTTAAAAGCGCTGCAGCGTTTTTTCTATTGCTTGTAAATTTTTTGAAAGATTTTTTCCAAGCTTGCTAGCCTTCATTGCTAGTCTGTCTAAACATGTCTGATACAGATGAATCTACTTGTTCATTATGTTTAAAAGCCAATGTGGAGCCCAATAGAAATATGTGTACCAATTGTATTGATGTTACTTTAAATTAAAGTCAGTCTTTACTGGTAAAGAAATTATCACCAGACAACGAGGGGGAAGTTATGCCGCCTAACTCTCCTCACGTGTCAGTACCTTCGCCTCCCGCTCAGGAGGTGCGTGAGATTGTGGCGCCAAGTACATCAAGGCCCTTACAAATCACTTTGCATGATATGGCTAATGTTATGAAAGAAGTATTATATAATTTGCCTGAGTTAAGAGGCAAGCGCGATAGCTCTGGGTTTAGGACAGAGCGCGCCGATGACACGAGAGCCGATACTGCGTCACAATTTGCAGAACATGAGGACGGAGAGCTTCATTCTGTGGGTGACGGATCTGATCCGGGGAGACCGGATTCGGAAATTTCAAATTTTAAATTTAAGCTTGAGAACCTCCGTGTATTGCTAGGGGAGGTGTTAGCGGCTCTGAATGATTGCGACACGGTTGCAATCCCAGAGAAATGATGTAGGCTGGATAAATACTATGCGGTACCGGTGTGTACTGACGTTTTTCCTATACCTAAAAGGCTTAAAGAGATTATTAGCAAGCAGTGGGATAGACCCGGTGTGCCCTTTTCCCCTCCTCCGATATTTAGAAAAATGTTCCCAATAGACGCCACCACACGAGACTTATGGCAGACGGTCCCTAAGGTGGAGGGAGCAGTTTCTACTTTAGCCAAGCGTACCACTATCCCGGTGGAGGATAGTTGTGCTTTCTCAGATCCAATGGATAAAAAATTAGAATGTTACCTTAAGAAAATGTTTGTTCAACAAGGTTTTATATTACAGCCCCTTGCATGCATTGCGCCCGTCACTGCTGCAGCGGCATTCTGGTTTGAGTCTCTGGAAGAGGCTATTCGCACAGCACCATTGGATGAGATTATGAACAAGCTTAAAGCCCTTAAGCTAGCTAATGCATTTGTTTCGGATGCCGTTGTGCATTTAACCAAACTCACGGCTAAGAACTCCGGATTCGCCATCCAGGCGTGCAGAGCGCTATGGCTTAAATCCTGGTCAGCAGATGTAACTTCTAAATCTAAATTGCTTAATATTCCTTTCAAAGGGCAAACCTTATTCGGGCCCGGCTTGAAAGAAATTATTGCTGACATTACTGGTGGTAAGGGTCACACCCTCAGGACAGGGCCAAATCAAAGGCCAAACAGTCTAATTTTCGTGCCTTTCGTAATTTCAAGGCAGGAGCAGCATCAACTTCCTCCGCTCCAAAACAGGAAGGGACTGCTACTCGTTACAGACAGGGTTGGAAAGGCAACCAGTCCTGGAACAAGGGCAAGCAGGCCAGAAAACCTACTTCTGCCCCTAAGACAGCATGAAGAAAGGGCCCCCTATCCAGAAACGGATCTAGTGGGGGGCAGACTTTCTCTCTTCGCCCAGGCCTGGGCAAGAGATGTCCAGGATCCCTGGGCATTGGAGATATCTCAGGGATACCTTCTGGACTTCAAAACTTCTCCTCCACAAGGGAGATTTCATCTGTCAAGGTTATCAACAAATCTAATAAAGAAAGAGGCATTTCTAAGATGTGTACAAGACCTCTTAGTAATGGGAGTGATCCACCCGGTTCCGCGGACGGAACAAGGGCAAGGTTTTTACTCAAATCTGTTCGTGGTTCCCAAAAAAGAGGGAACCTTCAGGCCAATCTTGGACCTGAAGATCTTAAACAAATTCCTAAAAGTTCCATCGTTCAAGATGGAAACTATTCGAACAATCCTACCCATGATCCAAGAGGGTCAATATATGACCACAGTGGACTTAAAGGATGCCTACCTTCACATACCGATTCACAAAGATCATTATCGGTACCTAAGGTTTGCCTTTCTAGACAGGCATTACCAGTTTGTAGCTCTTCCCTTCGGGTTGGCTACGGCCCCAAGAATTTTTACAAAGGTTCTGGGATCGCTTCTGGCGGTACTAAGACCGCGAGGCATAGCGGTGGCTCTGTACCTAGACTACATTCTGATACAAGCGTCAAGTTTTCAAAATGCAAAGTCTCATACAGAGATAGTTCTAGCATTTCTGAGGTCGCATGGGTGGAAAGTGAACATGGAAAAGAGTTCTCTGTTACCACTCACAAGGGTTCCCTTTCTAGGGACTCTTATAGATTCTGTAGAGATGAAGATTTACCTGACGGAGTCCAGGTTATCAAAAATCCTAAATGCTTGCTGTGTCCTTCATTCCGTTCCAAGCCCATCAGTAGCTCAGTGCATGGAAGTAATCGGCTTAATGGTCGCGGCAATGGACATAGTGCCATTTGCGCGCCTGCATCTCAGACCACTGCAACTATGCATGCTAAGTCAGTGGAACAGGGATTACTCAGATCTGTCCCCTTTACTAAATCTGGACCAGGAGGCCAGAGATTCTCTTCTCTGGTGGTTGTCGCGGGTTCATCTGTCCAAAGGAATGACTTTTCGCAGACCAGATTGGACGATTGTAACAACAGATGCCAGCCTACTAGGCTGGGGTGCAGTCTGGAACTCCCTGAAGGCTCAGGGATCGTGGACTCAGGAGGAGAAACTCCTCCCAATAAACATTCTGGAGTTAAGAGCAATATTCAATGCTCTTCTAGCTTGGCCTCAGTTAGCAACACTGAGGTTCATCAGATTTCAGTCGGACAACATCACGACTGTGGCTTACATCAATCATCAAGGGGGAACCAGGAGTTCCCTAGCGATGTTGGAAGTCTCGAAGATAATTCGCTGGGCAGAGTCTCACTCTTGTCATCTGTCAGCGATCTACATCCCAGGCATGGAGAACTGGGAGGCGTATTTTCTAAGTCGCCAGACCTTTCATCCGGGGGAGTGGGAACTTCACCCGGAGGTGTTTGCTCAACTGATTCTTCGTTGGGGCGAACCGGAGCTGGATCTCATGGCATCTCGCCAGAACGCCAAGCTTCCTTGTTACGGATCCAGGTCCAGGGACCCGGGAGCGGTGCTGGTAGATGCACTAGCAGCCCCTTGGGTTTAGAACATGGCTTATGTGTTTCCACCATTTCCGTTGCTACCTCGACTGATTGCCAGGATCAAACAGGAGAGGGCATCGGTGATTCTGATAGCGCCTGCGTGGCCACGCAGGACCTGGTATGCAGACCTAGTGGACATGTCGTCCTGTCCGCCATGGTCTCTGCCTCTGAGGCAGGACCTTCTAATTCAGGGTCTTTTCAACCATCCAAGCCTAATTTCTCTGAGGCTGACTGCATGGAGATTGAACGCTTGATTCTATCAAAGCGTGGTTTTTCGGAGTCGGTAATTGATACATTAATACAGGCTCGGAAACCTGTTACCAGAAAAATTTACCATAAGATATGGCGTAAATATTTATATTGGTGTGAATCCAAGAGTTACTCATGGAGTAAGGCTAGGATTCCTAGGATATTGGCTTTTCTACAAGACGGTTTAGAAAAGGGTTTATCCGCTAGTTCGTTAAAGGGACAGATTTCTGCTCTGTCTATTCTTTTACACAAACGTCTGGCAGAGAATCCAGACGTCCAGGCTTTTTGTCAGGCTTTGGCTAGGATTAAGCCTGTGTTTAAAACTGTTGCTCCTCCGTGGAGCTTAAACTTGGTTCTTAAAGTTCTTCAGGGTGTTCCGTTTGAACCCCTTCATTCCATTGATATTAAGCTTTTATCTTGGAAAGTTCTGTTTTTGATGGCTATTTCCTCGGCTCGAAGAGTCTCTGAGTTATCTGCCTTACATTGCGATTCTCCTTATCTGATTTTTCATTCAGACAAGGTAGTTCTGCGTACTAAACCTGGGTTTTTACCTAAGGTTGTTTCTAACAGGAATATCAATCAAGAGATTGTTGTTCCATCATTATGTCCTAATCCTTCCTCAAAGAAGGAACGTCTTTTGCATAATCTGGACGTAGTCTGTGCCCTGAAGTTCTACTTACAGGCAGCTAAAGATTTTCGGCAAACTTCTTCTCTGTTTGTCGTTTATTCGGGTCAGAGGAGAGGTCAAAAGGCTTCGGCCACCTCTCTCTCTTTTTGGCTTCGTAGCATAATACGTTTAGCCTATGAGACTGCTGGACAGCAGCCTCCTGAAAGAATTACAGCTCATTCAACTAGAGCTGTGGCTTCCACCTGGGCCTTTAAAAATGAGGTCTCTGTTGAACAGATTTGCAAGGCTGCAACTTGGTCTTCACTTCATACCTTTTCAAAATTTTACAAATTTGACACTTTTGCTTCTTCGGAGGCTGTTTTTGGGAGAAAGGTTCTACAGGCAGTGGTTCCTTCTGTTTAATGTTCCTGCCTTGTCCCTCCCATCATCCGTGTACTTTAGCTTTGGTATTGGTATCCCATAAGTAATGGATGACCCGTGGACTGAACACACTTCACAAGAGAAAACATAATTTATGCTTACCTGATAAATTTATTTCTCTTGTAGTGTGTTCAGTCCACGGCCCGCCCTGTCTTTTTATGAGGCAGTTCTAAATTTTAATTAAAACTCCACCACTGCACCCTATAGTTTTTCCTTTCTCGTCTTGTTTCGGTCGAATGACTGGATATGACATGTGAGGGGAGGAGCTATATAGCAGCTCTGCTTGGGTGATCCTCTTGCAACTTCCTGTTGGGAAGGAGAATATATCCCATAAGTAATGGATGACCCGTGGACTGTACACACTACAAGAGAAATAAATGTATCAGGTAAGCATAAATTATGTTTTTTTTTGCCTCAGGATAAAAAACCTAAGGGTAAATCTAAGGCTTCTAACCGTTTTCGTTCCTTTCGTCAGAATAAGGAACAAAAACTCAATCCTCCTCCCAAGGAATCTGCTTCCAGTTGGAAGCCTTCCTCAAATTGGAATAAATCCAAGCCATTTAGGAAACCAAAGTCTGCCCCTAAATCCGCATGAAGGTGCAGCCCTCATTCCAGCTCAGCTGGTAGGGGGCAGATTAAGGTTTTTCAAGGATTTTTGGATAAAATCTGTCCAAAATCATTGGATTCAGAGCATTGTCTCTCAAGGGTATCGAATAGGAATCAAAGTAAGACCTCCTGTGAGAAGATTTTTTCTCTCACATATTCCTGTAAATCCAGTAAAAGCTCAGGCTTTTCTGAAGTGTGTTTCAGATCTGGAGTCTTCAGGGGTAATCATGCCAGTTCCTCTTCAGGAACAAGATTTGGGGTTTTATTCAAACCTATTCATTGTACCAAAGAAAGAAAATTTGTTCAGACCAGTTCTGCATCTGAAAATTTTGAATCGTTATGTAAAAGTACCAACTTTCAAGATGGTGACTATAAGGACTATTCTGCCTTTTGTTCAGCAAGGACATTATATGTCCACAATAGACTTGCAGGATGCATACCTTCATATTCCGATTCATCCAGAACACTATCAGTTTCTCAGATTCTCTTCTCTAGACAAGCATTACCAATTTGTTGCTCTTCCATTTGGCCTAGCAACAGCTCCAAGAATCTTTTCAAAGGTTCTGGGTGCCCTACTATCTGTAATCAGAGAACAGGGTATTGCTGTGTTTCCTTATTTGGACGATATCTTGGTACTAGCTCAGTCTTTACATACTGCAGAATCTCACACAAATCAACTAGTGTTGTTTCTTCGGAAACATGGTTGGAGGATCAATTTACCAAAAAGTTTCTTGATTCCTCAGACAAGGGTCACCTTTTTAGGTTTCCAGATAGATTCAGTGTCCATGACTCTGTCTCTAACAGACAAGAGACGTTTAAAATTGGTTGCAGCCTGCCGGCGCCTTCAGTCTCAGTCATTCCCTTCAGTGGCTATGTGCATGGAAGTTTTAGGTCTCATGACTGCAGCATCGGACGCAATCCCCTTTGCTCGTTTTCACATGAGACCTCTACAGCTTTGTATGCTGAATCAATGGTGCAGGGATTATACAAAGATATCACAATTAATATCCTTGAATCCCAATGTACGACACTCTCTGACATGGTGGATAGATCACCATCGTTTGGTTCAAGGGGCTTCTTTTGTTCGTCCAACCTGGACTGTGATCACAACAGATGCGAGTCTTTCAGGTTGGGGAGCTGTTTGGGGGTCTCTGACAGCACAAGGGGTTTGGAAATCTCAAGAGGCGAGATTACCAATAAATATTTTAGAACTCCGTGCAATTCTCAGGGCTCTTCAGTTCTGGCCTCTACTAAAGAGAGAACCGTTCATTTGTTTTCAGACAGACAATATCACAACTGTGGTTTATGTCAATCATCAGGGTGGGACTCACAGTCCCCAAGCTCTTCAGTTCTGGCCTCTACTAAAGAGAGAACCGTTCATTTGTTTTCAGACAGACAATATCACAACTGTGGTTTATGTCAATCATCAGGGTGGGACTCACAGTCCCCAAGCTATGAAAGAAGTATCTTGGATACTTGCTTGGGCGGAATCCAGCTCCTGTCTAATCTCTGCGGTACATATCCCAGGTGTAGACAATTGGGAGGCGGGTTATCTCAGCCGCCAGACTTTACATCCAGGGGAGTGGTCTCTCCATCCAGATGTGTTTTCTCAGATTGTTCAGATGTGGGGGCTTCCAGAGATAGATCTCATGGCCTCTCATCTAAACAAGAAGCTTCCCAGATACCTGTCCAGGTCCAGAGATGTTCAGGCGGAAGCAGTGGATGCGCTGACACTTCCTTGGTGTTATCAACCTGCTTACATCTTCCCGCCTCTAGTTCTTCTTCCAAGAGTGATTTCCAAAATCATCATGGAACAGTCTTTTGTGTTGCTGGTGGCTCCAGCATGGCCACACAGGTTTTGGTATGCGGATCTGGTTCGGATGTCCAGTTGCCCGCGTTGGCCACTTCCATTACGGCCGGACCTACTATCTCAAGGTCCGTTTTTCCATCAGGATCTCAAATCATTAAATTTGAAGGTATAGAAATTGAACGCTTAGTTCTAAGTCATAGAGGTTTCTCTGATTCAGTGATTAATACTATGTTACAAGCTCGTAAATCTGTCTCTAGGAAGATTTATTATAGAGTTTGGAAGGCTTACATTTCATGGTGTTCTTCTCATAAATTCTCCTGGCATTCTTTTAGAATTCCTAGAATTTTGCAGTTTCTTCAGGATGGTCTGGATAAGGGTTTGTCTGCAAGTTCCTTGAAAGGACAAATCTCCGCTCTTTCTGTTTTATTTCACGGAAAAATTGCTATACTTCCTGATATACACTGTTTTGTACAGGCTTTAGTTCGTATTAAGCCTGTCATTAAGTCAATTTCTCATTCCTTGGAGTCTTAATTTGGTTCTGAGTGCTTTACAGGCTCCTCCATTTGAACCTATGCATTCTTTGGACATTAAACTACTTTCTTGGAAAGTGTTGTTCCTTTTGGCTATCTCTTCTGCTAGAAGAGTTTCTGAGCTATCTGCTCTTTCTTGTGAGTCTCCTTTTCTGATTTTTCATCAGGATAAGGCAGTTTTGCGGACTTCTTTTCAATTTTTACCTAAGGTTGTGAATTCTAACAACATTAGTAGAGAAATTGTTGTCCCTTCTTTATGTCCTAATCCTAAGAATTCTTTGGATGTGGTAAGAGCTTTGAAATATTATGTGGAAGCTACTAAAAAATTCAGGAAGACTTCTAGTCTATTTGTTTTATTTTCTGGTCCTAGGAAAGGTCAGAAAGCTTCTGCTGTTTCCTTGGCTTCTTGGTTGAAACTTTTGATTCATCAAGCTTATTTGGAGTCGGGTCAAACCCCGCCTCAGAGAATTACAGCTCATTCTACTAGATCAGTCTCTACTTCATGGGCTTTTAAGAATGAAGCTTCAGTCGATCAGATTTGCAAAGCAGCCACTTGGTCCTCTTTGCATACATTTACTAAATTCTACCATTTTGATGTATTTGCTTCTTCGGAAGCAGTTTTTGGTAGAAAAGTTCTTCAGGCAGCTGTTTCAGTTTGATTCTTCTGCTTTTGATTTAAGTTTTTTTCTTTTCAAAGTGAAAATAACTTATTTTTTGGGTTGTGGATTATTTTTTCAACGTAATATGGCTGTTTTTATTTTATTCCCTCCCTCTCTAGTGACTCTTGAGTGGAAGACTCCACATCTTGGGTATTGATATCCCATATGTCACTAGCTCATGGACTCTTGCCAATTACATGAAAGAAAACATAATTTATGTAAGAACTTACCTGATAAATTCATTTCTTTCATATTGGCAAGAGTCCATGAGGCCCACCCTTTTTATGGTGGTTATGATTTTTTGTATAAAGCACAATTATTTCCAAATTTCCTTTGTTGATGCTTTCTACTCCTTTCTTTACCACCCCACTGCTTTGCTATTATATGTTGTTTTTTCTATTACATATTGCAAGATTTCTCAACATGACCCTGGATCAGAATCTACTTCTGGAAAGACGCTGCCTGATGCTGGTTCTACCAAAGTTAAGTGCATCTGTTGTAAACTTTTGGTAACTGTTCCTCCGGCTGTTGTTTGTGATAACTGTCATGATAAACTCTCTAATGCAGATTGTATTTCCATTAGTAATAATCCATTACCTGTTGTTGTTCCTTCAACATCTAATGTTCAGGATGTCCCTGTTAATGTAAAAGAATTTGTTTCTAAATCTAATAGGAAGGCTCTGTCTGTTATTCCTCCTTCCAGTAAGCGTAAAAGGACTTTTAAAACTTCTTATATTTCAGATGAATTTTTAAGTGACCGTCGTCATTCTGACTTATCGGTTTCTGATGAGGATCTATTCTGCCTCAGATATTGACACTAATAAATCTTCATATTTATTCAAGATGGGGTTTATTCGTTCTTTACTTAAAGAAGTGTTAATTGCTAGATATGGAGGAGTCTAGTCCTCTTGATACTAAATCTACTAAGCGTTTAAATTAGGTTTTTAAACCTCATGTAGTTATTCATGAAGTTTTTCCAGTTCCTGATGCTATTTCAGAAGTAATTTCTAGGGAATGGAATAGTTTGGGTACTTCATTTACTCCTTCTCAAAGGTTTAGGAAATTGTACCCTGTGCCATCTGATAGATTAGAATTTTGGGATAAAATTCCTAAAGTTGATGGGGCTATTTCTACTCTTGCTAAACGTACTACTATTCCTACGGCGGATAGTACTTCTTTTAAGGATCCTTTAGACAGGAAGCTTGAATCCTTTCTAAGGAGAGCTTATTTATGTTCAGGTAATCTTCTTAGACCTGCTATTTCTTTGGCTGATGTTGCTGCAGCTTCAACTTTCTGGTTGGGGGCTTTAGCGCAACAAGTGTCAGACCATAATGCTTATAGCATTGTTAAACTTCTTCAACATGCTAATAACTTTATTTTTGATGCCATTTTTGATATCATTAGAATTGATGTCAGATATATGTCTTTAGCTATCTTAGCTAGAAGAGCTCTATGGCTTAAATCTTGGAATGCAGATATGACTTCTAAGTCAACTTTGCTTTCTCTTTCTTTCCAAGTTAATAAATTATTTGGTTCACAGTTGGATTCTATTATTTCAACTGTTACTGGGGGGAAAGGAACTTTTTTGCCTCAGGACAAAAAATCTAAAGGTAAATACAGGGCTGCTAATCGTTTTCGTTCCTTTCGTCAGAATAAGGAACAAAAGCCTAACCCTTCCCCTAAAGGAACGGTTTCTGTTTGGAAACCTTCTCCAGTCTGGAATAAATCCAAGCCTTTTAGAAAGTCAAAACCAGCTCCCAAATCCGCATGAAGGTGCGGCCCTCATTCCAGCACAGCTGGTAGGGGGCAGGTTACGATTTTTCAAAGATATTTGCATCAATTTGATTCACAGTCTTTGGATTCAGAACATTGTTTCACAAGGGTACAGAATAGGTTTCAAGGTAAGGCCGCCTGTGAGAAGATTTTTTCTCTCACGCATTCTAGTAAACCCAGTGAAGGCTCAGGCATTTCTGAAATGTGTTTCAGACCTAGAGTTGGCTGGGGTAATTGTGCCAGTTCCAGTTCTGGAACGGGGTCTGGGGTTTTACTCAAATCTATTCATTGTACCAAAGAAGGAGAATTCCTTCAGACCAGTTCTGGATCTAAAAATATTGAATCGTTATGTGAGAATACCAACATTCAAAATGGTGACTATAAGGACTATTCTGCCTTTTGTTCAGCAAGGGCATTATATGTCCACAATAGATTTACAGGATGCATATCTTCATATTCCAATTCATCCAGATCACTATCAGTTTCTGAGATTCTCTTTTCTTGACAAGCATTACCAGTTTGTTGCCCTTCCGTTTGGCCTAGCAACAGCTCCAAGGATCTTTTCAAAGGTTCTCGGTGCCCTTCTCTCTGTAATCAGAGAACAGGGTATTGCGGTATTTCCTTATTTGAACGATATCTTGGTACTTGCTCAGTCATTACATTCTGCAGAATCTCATACGAATCAACTTGTGTTCTTTCTTCAAAGACATGGTTGGAGGATCAATTTACCAAAGAGTTCTTTGATTCCTCAGACAAAAGGTAACCTTTTTGGGCTTTCAAATAGATTCAATGTCCATGACTTTGTCTGTAACAGAAAAGAGACGTCTGAAGTTGTATTCAGCTTGTCGAACCCTTCAGTCTCAATCATTCCCTTCGGTAGCTTTTTGCATGGAAATTCTAGGTCTCATGACTGCTGCATCGGACGCGACCTCTTCAGCTTTGTATGTTGAACCAGTGGTGCAGGGATTATACAAGGATATCACAAATAATATCCTTAAATCCCAATGTTCGATCTTCTCTGACTTGGTGGTTAGATCACCATCGTTTAATTCAAGGGGCCTCTTTTGTTCGTCCAACCTGGACTGTGATCTCAACAGATACGAGTCTTTCAGGTTGGGGAGCTGTATGGGGATCTCTGACAGCGCAGGGGGTTTGGGAATCTCAGGAGGCGAGATTACCAATCAACATTTTGGAACTCCGTGTGATTTTCAGAGCTCTTCAGTTCTGGCCTCTTCTGAAGAGAGAATCGTTTATTTGCTTTCAGACAGACAATGTCACAACCGTGGCGTATATCAATCATCAAGGTGGGACTCACAGTCCTCAGGCTATGAAAGAAGTATCTCGGATACTTGTATGGGCGGAATCCAGCTCCTGTCTAATCTCTGCGGTTCACATCCCAAGTATAGACAATTGGGAAGCGGATTATCTCAGTCGTCAGACGTTACATCCGGGCGAATGGTCTCTTCACCCAGAGATATTTCTTCAGATTGTTCAAATCTGGGGACTTCCAGAAATAGATCTAATGGCTTCTCATCTAAACAAGAAACTTCCCAGGTATCTGTCCAGATCCAGGGATCCTCAGGCGGAAGCGGTGGATGCGTTGTCACTTCCTTGGAATTATCAACCTGCTTATATCTTTCCGCCTCTAGTTCTTCTTCCAAGAGTGATTTCCA
Organism: Bombina bombina; assembly: GCF_027579735.1. Taxonomy (NCBI): domain Eukaryota; kingdom Metazoa; phylum Chordata; class Amphibia; order Anura; family Bombinatoridae; genus Bombina; species Bombina bombina. The sequence continues at coordinate 403,559,496 of NC_069505.1, read as the reverse complement.
AAATCCTAATGGAGCGTTCGTTTGTACTGCTGGTGGCTCCAGCATGGCCACACAGGTTTTGGTATGCGGATCTCGTTCGGATGGCCAGTTGCCAACCTTGGACACTTCCGTTAAGGCCAGACCTTCTATCTCAAGGCCCTTTTTTTCCATCAGGATCTCAAATCATTAAATTTGAAGATATGGAGATTGAACGCTTAATACTTAGTCATAGACATACTATGTTACAGGCTCGTAAATCTGTGTCTAGAAAGATTTATTACAGAGTTTGGAAGACTTACATTTCTTGGTGTTCTTCTCATAGATTCTCTTGGCATTCTTTTAGAATTCCTAGAATTTTACAGTTTCTTCAGGATGGTTTGGATAAGGGTTTGTCTGCAAGTTCCTTGAAAGGACAAATCTTTGCTCTTTCTGTTCTGTTTCACAGAAAAATTGCAAATCTTCCTGATATTCATTGTTTTGTACAGGCTTTGGTTCGTATCAAGCCTGTCATTAAGTCAATCTCTCCTCCTTGGAGTCTTAATTTGGTTTTGAGGGCTTTACAGGCTCCTCCGTTTGAGCCTATCTCTGGACATTAAATTACTTTCTTGGAAAGTCTTGTTCCTTTTGGCCATCTCTTCTGCTAGAAGAGTTTCTGAGTTATCTGCTCTTTCTTGTGAGTCTCCTTTTCTGATTTTTCATCAGGATAAGGCAGTTTTGCGGACTTCATTTAAATTTTTACCTAAAGTTGTGAATTTTAACAACATTAATAGAGAAATTGTTGTCCCTTCATTGTGTCCTAATCCTAAGAATTCTCTGGAGAGATCTTTATATTCTTTGGATGTAGTAAGAGCTTTGAAATATTATGTTGAAGCTACTAAAGATTTCAGAAAGACTTCTAGTCTATTTGTTATCTTTTCTGGTTCTAGGAAAGGTCAGAAGGCTTCTGCCATTTCTTTGGAGTCTTGGTTAAAGCTTTTGATTCATCATGCTTATGTGGAGTCGGGTAAATCCCCTCCTCAGAGGATTACGGCTCATTCTACTAGGTCAGTTTCTACTTCCTGGGCTTTTAAGAATGAAGCTTCGGTTGATCAGATTTGCAAAGCAGCAACTTGGTCTTCTTTGCATACTTTTACTAAATTCTACCATTTTGATGTTTTTTCTTCCTCAGAAGCAGTTTTTGGTAGAAAAGTACTTCAGGCAGCTGTTTCAGTTTGATTCTTCTGCTTATAATTTCAGTTTTTTTCATTATAAGATTAAAACTTTTTTATTTGGGTTGTGGATTGTTTTTTCAGCGGTATTGGCTGTCTTTATTTTATCCCTCCCTCTCTAGTGACTCTTGCGTGGAAGTTCCACATCTTGGGTATCTGCTATCCCATATGTCACTAGCTCATGGACTCTTGCCAATTACATGAAAGAAAACATAATTTATGTAAGAACTTACCTGATAAATTCATTTCTTTCATATTGGCAAGAGTCCATGAGGCCCACCCTTTTTTATGGTGGTTATGATTTTTTTGTATAAAGCACAATTATTCCAATTCCTTGTTTGATGCTTTCGCACCTTTCTTATCACCCCACTTCTTGGCTATTCGTTAAACTGAATTGTGGGTGTGGTGAGGGGTGTATTTATAGGCATTTTGAGGTTTGGGAAACTTTGCCCCTCCTGGTAGGAATGTATATCCCATACGTCACTAACTCATGGACTCTTGCCAATATGAAAGAAATGAATTTATCAGGTAAGTTCTTACATAAATTATGTTTTATAGTCAGGTCATCTTCTTAGGCCTGCAATTTCTTTGGCTGATGTTGCAGCTGCTTTAACTTTTTGGTTGGAAACTGTAGCGCAACAAGTATCGGATCATGATTTGTCTAGCATTGTTAAGTTGATTCAACATGCTAATAATTTCATTTGTGTTCCCATTTTTTATATCAAAATTGATGTTCAATCTATGTCTTTAGCTATTTTAGCTAGAAGAGCTTTGTGGCTCAAATCTTGAAATCCAAGGTAATAAATTATTTGGTTCTCAGTTGGTTTCAATAATTTCAACTGTCACTGGGGGAAGGGAGTTTTCTTTTGCAAGATGTACCGAGTCCACGGTTTCATCCTTACTTGTGGGATATTATCCTTCCTAACAGGAAGTGGCAAAGAGAGCACCCACTGCAGAGCTGTCTATATAGCTCCCCCCTTAACTCCACCCCCCAGTCATTCTCTTTGCCGGCTCTAAGCAGGAAGGGTAAAGTGAAAGAGGTGATAAACTGTTAATTTTTATTTTCTTCAAGCAAGAGTTTGTTATTTTAAAATGGTACCGGTGTGTACTATTTACTCTCAGGCAGGAGATGGATGAAGATTTCTGCCTAGAGGATGATGATTTTAGCATTTGTAACTAAGATCAAATGCTGTTCCCACAGAGGCTGAGGAGTACAGGAAACTTCAGTGTGAGGAACAGTTTCATGCTATACAGCAATGAGGTATGTTCAGTCATTTTTTCTGGAGAGACTGTGATATTTCAGAAAGGCTGATAGTATCCCCATGAGGGTAAGGGTAAGCAGTAATCCTAGACTTATAGTGGCATTACTAAGCTTGCATAAAGGGCTAAAATTATGGTTGACACTCAGTTTGAATGATATTAACAAACGGTTGTGTGTACTGGGAGTGCTGTTAATAAACCTTTGGGGGACAACTGTATTGAGGGTACACTTGGCTTTTTGGGGTTTTAGAACCCACATGGCTGGTAAAAACGCTTGGTGGGTTTTTTGGAGGCCTTAGAAACATCGAGTGAGATGGGCGGGGCATAATTTGGCACCTCAGTTGCGCAGTTGTTTTCTCTTGACAAGCAGCAAGCTACAACACTGGAGGGTCCTGGTGAACTTTTTGGGCCAAAACGAAGCTTTATCCCCACATTTCCAATCCCTAAGGGCAGGTAGGAACCACAGCAGAGCTCTGGCAAGGTGCTGACAGGGTTTTGTCCGGTTTTTGGCACTTTGTCAATCCGGTTTCCATATTTAGGGGTTAAATGTTTAATTTGCTTGTGGTGCAATCTTACTAAAGCTTATTGAATCTGCTGTAAAAATTTCGAAAAGTTTGATGTATTTTTAAGCAGTTTTGCAGATTGTGTATGCCTTTTTTTTTCTCTTAAAGGCACAGTACCGTTTTTTTAAAATTGTTGTTTTTTCACTGAATAAAGCTTGATTTTCAAGCTTGATTGTCTCATTACTAGCCTGTTCAACATGTCTGACATTGAGGAAACTCCTTGCTCAATATGTTTAGAAGCCATTGTGGAACCCCCTCTTAGAATGTGTCCCACATGTACTGATATGTCTATAAATTTCAAACAGCATATTTTGACTTATAAGAGTTTGGCACTGGATGATTCTCAGACAAGGAAATCAGGTTATGCCATCTAGTTCTCCCCAAGAGACACAACTAGTAACGCCTGCACAAGTGACGCCAAGTACCTCTAGTGCGTCTAATTCTTTCACCTTGCAAGATATGGCCTCAGTTATGAATTCTACCCTCACAGAGGTTTTATCTAAACTGACTGGGTTGCAAGGGAAGCGCAGTAGCTCTGGGTTAAGAACAAATGCTGAGCCTTCTGGCGCTTTAGTTGCCGTATCCGATGTACCCTCACAATGTTCAGAGGTAGGGGTGAGGGATTTGCTGTCTGAGGGAGAGATTTCTGATTCAGGAAAGATGTTCCCTCAGACAGATTCAGATATGACGACCTTTAAATTTAAGCTAGAACACCTCCGCTTATTGCTCAGGGAGGATTTAGTGACTCTGGATGATTGTGACCCTATTGTAGTTCCAGAGAAATTGTGTAAAATGGACAGATATTTAGAGGTTCCTGTCTACACTGATGTTTTTCTGGTCCCTAAGAGGATTTCGGACATTGTTACTAAGGAGTGGGATAGACCAGGTATTCCGTTCGCTCCCCCTCCTATTTTTAAGAAGATGTTTCCCATATCCGACACCATGCGGGACTCGTGGCAGACGGTCCCTAAGGTGGAGGGAGCTATTTCTACTCTAGCTAAGCGTACAACTATGCCTATTGAGGACAGTTGTGCTTTCAAAGATCCTATGGATAAAAAATTAGAGGGTCTCCTAAAGAAAATTTTTGTTCATCAGGGTTTTCTTCTCCAGCCTATAGCGTGCATTGTTCCTGTAACCACTGCAGCTGCCTTTTGGTTCGAGGCTCTGGAAGAGGCTCTTCAGGTGGAGACCCCATTAGATGATATTCTGGATAGAATTAGGGCTCTTAAGGTAGCTAATTCTTTCATTACAGATGCCACTTTTCAAAGGTAAACAGGCCAAGAAGCCTGCTGCTGCCACCAAGACAGCATGAAGGGGTAGCCACCGATCCGGGAGCGGATCTAGTAGGGGGCAGACTTTCTCTCTTTGCTCAGGCTTTGGCAAGAGACGTTCAGGACTCCTGGGCTTTAGAAATCGTAACCCAGGGGTATCTTCTAGATTTCAAAGATTCTCCTCCAAGGGGGAGATTCCATCTTTCTCAATTGTCTGTAAACCAGACAAAAAGAGAGGCGTTCTTATGCTGTGTAGAAGACCTATTTACTATTTGTGTGATCTGCCCAGTTCCGAAAACAGAACAGGGGCAGGGGTTCTACTCCAATCTGTTTGTGGTTCCCAAGAAAGAGGGAACCTTCAGACCAATCCTAGATCTCAAGATCCTAAACCAATTCCTCAGTCCCATCCTTCAAGATGGAGACCATTCGGACTATTTTACCAATGATCCAGGAGGGTCAATATATGACCACCGTGGACTTAAAGGATGCGTATCTACACATTCCTATCCACAAAGATCATCACCAGTTCCTCAGGTTTGCCTTTTTGGACAAGCATTACCAGTTTTTGGCTCTTCCCTTCGGGTTGGCCACGGCTCACAGAATTTTCACAAAGGTGCTAGGGTCCCTTCTGGCGGTCCTAAGGCCATGGGGCATAGCAGTGGCGCCTTATCTAGATGACATCCTAATTCAATCGTCGACTTTCCAACTAGCCAAGTCTCACACGGACATAGTGTTGGCCTTTCTAAGATCTCATGGGTGGAAGGTGAACGTAAAAAAGAGTTCTCTTTCCCCTCTCACAAGCGTTTCATTACTAGGGACTCTGATAGACTTGGTGGACATGAAAATATTTCTGACGGAGGTCAGGAAATCAAAGATTTTAGCAACCTGCCGAGCTCTTCATTCCATTCCTCGGCCGTCAGTGGCTCAGTGTATGGAGGTAATCGGACTAATGGTAGCGGCAATGGACATAGTTCCGTTTGCTCGCTTACATCTCAGACCACTGCAACTATGCATGCTCAGACAGTGGAATGGGGATTATGCAGATGTATCTCCTCAGATAAATCTGGATCAGGAGACCAGAGATTCTCTTCTTTGGTGGTTGTCACAGGATCACCTGTCCCAGGGAATGTGTTTCCGCAGGCCAGTGTGGGTTATAGTGACGACGGACGCCAGCCTACTGGGCTGGGGGGCAGTCTGGAATTCCCTGAAAGCACAGGGTTTGTGGACTCAGGAGGAGGCCCTCCTACCGATAAATATTCTAAAATTAAGAGCGATATTCAATGCTCTTCAGGCGTGGCCTCAGCTGGCTTCGGCCAGATTCATCAGATTTCAGTCGGACAACATCACGACTGTGGCTTATATCAATCATCAGGGGGAACAAGGAGTTCCATAGCGATGATAGAAGTTTCCAGAATAATCCGATGGGCAGAGACTCACTCTTGCCATCTATCAGCAATCTATATCCCAGGGGTAGAGAATTGGGAGGCGGATTTTCTAAGTCGTCAGACTTTTCATCCGGGTGAGTGGGAACTCCATCCGGAGGTGTTTGCTCAACTGGTTCAGCTATGGGGCACGCCAGAATTGGATCTGATGGCGTCTCGTCAGAACGCCAAACTTCCTTGTTACGGGTCCAGGTCAAGGGATCCTCAGGCAGTACTGATAGATGCTCTAGCAGTACCCTGGTCGTTCAACCTGGCTTATGTGTTTCCACCATTCCCTCTCCTTCCGCGTCTGATTGCCAGAATCAAACAGGAGAGAGCTTCGGTGATTTTGATAGCACCTGTGTGACCACGCAGGACTTGGTATGCAGACCTGGTGGACATGTCATCTCTGCCACCATGGACTCCACTGAGACCGGACCTTTTGATTCAAGGTCCGTTCAAGCATCCTAATCTAATTTCTCTGCAACTGACTGCTTGGAGATTGAACGCTTGATTTTATCAAAGTGGGGTTTCTCTGAGTCGGTCATAGATACCTTGATTCAGGCTTGAAAGCCTGTCACCAGGAAAATCTATCATAAGATATGGCGTAAATATCTTTTTTGGTGCGAATCCAAAGGTTACTCATGGAGTAAGATCAGGATTCCTAGGATTTTGTCCTTTCTCCAAGAGGGATTGGAGAAGGGATTGTCAGCTAGTTCCTTAAAAGGGCAGATATCTGCTTTGTCTATTCTATTGCACAAGCGTCTGGCAGATGTTCCAGACGTTCGTGCTTTTTGTCAGGCTTTAGTTAGAATCAAGCCTGTGTTTAAACCTGTTGCTCCGCCATGGAGTCTGAATTTAGTTCTTAAAGTTCTTCAGGGGGTTCCGTTTGAACCCATGCATTCCATAGATATTAAGCTTCTATCTTGGAAAGTTCTGTTTCTAGTTGCTATCTCTTCAGCTCGAAGAGTTTCTGAACTATCTGCATTACAATGTGACTTGCCTTATCTTGTTTTCCATGCTGATAAGGTGGTTTTGCGTACCAAACCTGGGTTCCTCCCTATGGTTGTTACTAATAGGAATATCAATCAGGAAATTGTTGTTCCTTCTCTGTGTCCTAATCCTTCTTCTAAGAAGGAACGTCTGTTGCACAACTTGGACCTGGTTTGTGCTTTGAAGTTTTATTTGCAGGCAACCAAAGATTTTCGTCAAACATCTTCTTTGTTTGTTGTCTATTCTGGAAAGCGTAGAGGTCAAAAGGCTACAGCTACCTCTCTTTCCTTTTGGCAGAAAAGCATCATCCGTTTGGCTTATGAGACTGCTGGACAGCAGCCTCCTGAAAGAATTACAGCTCACTCTACTAGAGCGGTGGCTTCCACATGGGCTTTTAAAAATTATGCTTCTGTTGAACAAATTTGTAAGGCTGCGACTTGGTCTTCGCTTCATACCTTTTCCAAATTTTACAAATTTTATACTTTTGCTTCTTCGGAGGCTATTTTTGGGAGAAAGGTTCTGCAAGCAGTGGTGCCTTCCGTTTAGGTTCCTGTCTTGTCCCTCCTTTCATCCGTGTCCTAAAGCTTTGGTATTGGTATCCCACAAGTAAGGATGAAACCGTGGACTCGGTACATCTTGCAAAAGAAAACAAAATTTATGCTTACCTGATAAATTTCTTTCTTTTGCGATGTACCGAGTCCACGGCCTGCCCTGTCTATTCAAGACAGATAGTATTTTTTATTGAAAACTTCAGTCACCTCTGCACCTTATAGTTTCTCCTTTTTCTTCCTAAGTCTTCGGTCAAATGATTGGGGGGTGGAGTTAAGTGGGGAGCTATATAGACAGCTCTGCTGTGGGTGCTCTCTTTGCCACTTCCTGTTAGGAAGGATAATATCCCACAAGTAAGGATGAAACCGTGGACTTGGTACATCGCAAAAGAAAGAAATTTATCAGTTAAGCATAAATTTAGTTTTTTTGCCTCAGGATTAAAGACCTAAGGGTAAATCTAAAGCTTCTAACCGTTTTCGTTCCTTTCGACAAAATAAGGAACAGAAACCTAATCCTTCCCCCATGGAGTCTGCTTCCAATTGGAAGCCTTCTTCAAATTGGAATAAATCCAAGCCATTTAAGAGATCAAAACCAGCCCCCAAGTTCGCATGAAGGTGCGGCCCTCATTCCAGCTCAGCTGGTAGTGGGCAGATTAAAATTTTTCAAATTATACAGAATAGGATTCAGAGTAAGACCGCCTGTGAGAAGATTTTTTTCTCTCACGAATTCCGGCAAACCCAGTAATGGCTGGCTTTCCTGAAGTGTGTTTCAGACCTGCAGTTATCAGGGGTAATCATGCCAGTTCCGTTTCAGGAACAGGGTCTGGGGTTTTATTCAAATCTATTCATTGTTCCAAAGAAAGAAAATTCATTCAGACCAGTTTTGGATCTAAAGATTTTGAATCGATATGTAAGAGTACCAACTTTCAAAATGGTGACTATAAGGACTAATTCTGCCTTTTGTTCAACAAGGGCATTATATGTCCACAATAGACTTACAGGATGCATATCTTCATATTCCGATTCATCCAAATCACTATCAGTTCCTGAGATTCTCTTTTCTAGACAAGCAATTTGTTGCTCTTCCTTTTGACCTAGCGACATCAAATCTTTTCAAAGGTTCTAGGTGCCCTACTCTCTGTAATCAGAGAGCAGGGTATTGCGATATTTCCTTATTTGGACGATATCTTGGTACTTGCTCAGTCTTTACATTCTGCAGAATTTCACACAAATCAACTAGTGTTGTTTCTTCAAAGACATGTTTGGAGGATCAATTTATCAAAAAGTTCTTTGTTTCTTCAGACAATGGTAACCTTTTTAGGTTTCCAGATAGATTCAGTGCCAATGACTTTGTCTCTAACAGACAAGAGACGTTTGAAATTGGTTGCAGCCTGTCGGAACCTTCAGTCTCAGTCATTCCCTTCAGTAGCTATGTGAATGGAAGTTTTAGGTCTCATGACTGCAACATCGGACACAATCCCCTTTGCTCGTTTTCATATGAGACCTCTCCAGCTTTCTATGCTGAACCAATGGTGCAGGAATTATACAAGGATATCACAATTATTATCCTTAAATCCCATTGTTCGACTCTCTCTGACTTGGTGGTTAGATCACCATTGTATAATTTTAGGGGCCTCTTTTGTTCATCCAACCTGGACTGTGATCACAACAGATGCAAGTCTTTCAGGTTGGGGAGCTGTTTGGGGATCTCTGACAGCACAAAGGGTTAGGAAATCTCAAGAGGCGAGATTACCAATCAATATTTTGTAACTCCGTGCGATTCTCAGGGCTCTTCAGTTTTGGCCTCTGTTGAAGAGAAAACCGTTCATTTGTTTTCAGACAGACAATATCACAACTGTGGCATATGTCAGTCATCAGGGTGGGACTCAGTCCTCAAGCTATGAAAGAAGTATCTCAGATACTTGTTTGGGCAGAATCCAGCTCCTGTCTAATTTCTGCGGTTCATATCCCAGGTACAGACAATTGGGAAGCGGATTACCTCAGTCGTCAGACTTTACATCCGGGAGAATGGTCTCTTCACCCAAATGTGTTTTCTGAAATTGTTCAGATGTGGGGACTTCCAGAAATAGGTCTGATGGCATCTCATCTAAACAAAAGACTTCCCAGGTACCTGTCCAGGTCCAGGGATCCTCAGGCGCAAGCAGTGGATGCATTGACACTTCTTTGGTGTTATCAACCTGCTTATATTTTCCCGCTTCTTGTTCTTCCAAGAGTGATCTCCAAGATCATCATGGAGCAATCATTTGTACTGCTGGTGGCTCCAGCATGGCCTCACAGGTTTTGGTATGCGGATCTTGTTCGGATGTCCAGTTGCCAACCTTGGCCACTTCCATTAAGGCCAGAACTTTTATCTCAAGGTCCGTTTTTCCATCAGGATCTCAAATCATTAAATTTGAAGGTATGGAAATTGAACGCTTAGTCATAGAGGTTTCTCTGACTCAGTGATTAATACTATGTAGGACAAACTTCTGCACTATTTGGTCGTGGTCCGTGCTTTAAGGTTTTACCCTACAGGCGACTAAGGACTTTCGTCAGTCTTCTTCTTTGTTTGTGGTTTTCTCAGGAAAACGTAAGAGACAGAAGGCTATGGCTACTTCTCTTTCTTTTTGGCTGCAGAGTATCATATGTTATGCATTTGAGACTGCTGGCCAACAGCCTCCCGAAAGGGTTACGGATTATTCCACTAGGGCTGTTGCTTCCTCATGGGCGTTCAAAAATTAAGCTTCTGTGGAACAGATTTGCAAGGTTGCAACTTGGTCCTCTCTCCACACTTTTTCAAAGTTCTACAAATTTGACACTTTTGCCTTGGCTGAGGCCGCTTTCGTGAGAAAGGTTCTTCAAGCAGTGGTGCCTTCCGTTTAGGTTTCCTGTCTTGTCCCTCCCGTATCATCTGTGTATTCTAGCTTTGGTATTGGATCCCATTAGTAATTAAGATGATTCGTGGGCTCATCGTGTCTTAAAAAAGAAAAGAAAATTTATGCTTACCTGATAAATTTATTTCTTTTTTGACACGATGAGTCCACGGCCCACCCCGTACTTGTAGACCGGTTGTGGTTATGTAAACTTCAGATACCTCTGCACCTTTGTTTTTCCTTTCTCTTCCTAACTTCGGTCGAATGACTGGAGTGGAAGGGTAGGGAGGAGCTATTTAACAGCTGTGCTGTGGTGCTCTTTGCCTCCTCCTGCTGACCAGGAGGTTAATATCCCATTAGTAATTAAGATGATCCGTGGACTCATCGTGTCAAAAAAAAAAAACATTTAGCAGGTAAGCATAAATTTATTTTTTCTATTGTCAATTTTATAAGCGCAAGCTATAGAGGACTTTGATACGTTAGAGGGTACTCCCTCTTTATTGAAATCCAATGCCTGTCTATATTGTGAGGAGGCCACGGTATTACCCGCCTGCTCAATTATGTTCCACATGCCTTGATAAAGTAAATATATAAAAGAAAGCTAATATGTTTACTACTACTGAGCCATCCACCTCTAAGGAGTCTTCGCACCCTACAGTCATCTCCTAATACACATGCAGCGTCCCATAGCACTCCTATTCCTCCATCTGGAGGGGCCTTTTTACCATCAGACTTTACTGAGCAGTTGCAAACGGTAGTGTCTGCGGCCTTCAGTGCTTTACCTCGCCCTGCTAAGCGCAAGCGAAAGGTCAAATATTGCTATCCTTCCCAGGGGTCATCTACTATCTTATTGGATTAATCTGATACAAGATTGTCTGATAATGAAGACACCTCTGATACTTCAGAGGATGCTCTGTCTGGGTTGGAATCTGCTGCCTCTAAGCCTCCAGCTGTCAGACTTTAGATTTTGGATTGAACATGTACGCTTTCTGCTAAAGGAAGATTTTGGCTACTTTGGAAGTTCCAGAACCTAAATTACCTGAGGAACCTTGTATTCCTAAATTAGATAAGGTCTACGAGGACAGGGTTGTACTACAGACTTTGCCGGTTCCTGTTAAAATGGCAAACATTGTTAAGAACGAATGGGAAAGACTTGGCTCTTCTTTTTCCCCTTCTTCTTTTAAGAAATTATTCCCGGTTCCAGACTCTCAATTAGAGTTGTGGGGTTCCGTCCCTAAGGTGGATGGCGCTATCTTCACTCTGGCTAAACGCACTACTATCCCGCTTGAGGATAGTTCGTCGTTTAAGGAGCCCATGGATAAGAAGCTGGAAACACTATTAACAAAAATGTTTTAGCATACAGAATTTTTGTTTCAACCGGCAGCAGCTGGCGCTGCGGTTGCTGGAGCGGCTACTACTGGTGTGACTCCTTATCTGAGTTGATCGAGGTGGTGGGTCCCCTCGACGAGATCCAGGAAAGGATGAAGGCCTTAAGGGTAGCTAATTCTTTTATTTGTGATGCAAATATGCTGATTATTCGCCTGAATGCCAAGGCTTCAGGTTTTTCTGTCCTAGCTGGCTGAAGTCTTGGTCTGCGGACATGACTTCAATATCTAGACTTCTTTCCCTCCCATGTTAGGGAAAGATATATTTTGGACTCAATCATCTCCACGGTTACTAGAGGCAAAGGTGCCTTTTTACCGCATGATAAGAATAACAAGCCTAAGGGACAAGGTCCTAATTTTCGTTCCTTTCGTTCGGATAAATCCCATCAGCAACCCTCCAAATCCAAGCAGAACAAGAAGCCCACCGAGTCAAAGTCGGCATGAAGGGGCAGCCCCCAATCTGGATCTGGTAGGAGGCAGACTGTCACTCTTTTCTGAAGCTTGGTTTGGGGACGTGCAAGACCCGTGGGTCCTGGAGGTCATCACTCAGGGATACAGGATAGGTTTCAAGTCTCATCCTCCCAGGGGCAGATTCCTCTTATCAAACTTTCAAGGCCAGAAAAGAGAGAGGCCTTTCTAGGGTGCGTGAGGATGGACAGTTCATGACCACTATAGAACTGGCGTATGCATACCTTCACGTCCCTATACACAAGGAACACATCAAGTTCCTAAGATTTGCGTTCCTGGACCAACACTTCCAGTTTATTGCACTTCCGTTTGGTCTAGCTACTGCCACAAGAGTCTTTACGGAGGTTCTGGGGACTCTGCTCGCAGTGGCCAGAACCAGAGGTATAGCAGTGGCGCCTTACTTAGACGATATTTTGGTTCAAGCACCATCCTGTCGTCTGGCAGAGGACCATTCGAAAAAGCCCTTCTTTCTCCTCTTCGATCTCACAGATGGAAGATAAACTTAGAAAAGAGTTCTCTTATTCCCAGTACCAGGGTGGAATTCCTGGGTACCATAATACACTCCATATCCATGAGGATATTTCTTACAGACCAGAGACGTTACAAGCTAACTTTCAATTGTCTTGCCGTCCAGACCTCTTTAAGGCCCTCTGTGGCTCGGTGTATGGAGGTAATTGGTCTCATGGTGTCCTGCATGGACATCATTCCGTTTGCCAGATTCCATCTCAGACCTCTTCAACTGTGCAGGCTGAGACAGTGGAACGGCGATCATTCGGATCTGTCTCGACAGATTTTTCTGGACAACCGGTCGAGAGAATCGCTCTCCTGGTGGGTCTGTCCAGATCACCTGTCCCAAGGGACATCCTTCTTGAGACCATCCTGGGAGATTGACTACGGACGCAAGTCTCTCAGGATGGGGAGCTGTTTGGGGTGCCAGGAAGGCACAGGGCCTGTGGACTCGAGAGGAATCTCTTCTCCCGATCAACATTTTGGAGCTTCAAGCGATCTTCAATGCTCTGAAGGCTTGGCCTCTTCTGGGTTTGTCCCAGTTTATCAGATTCTAATCAAACAACATAACCTCGTGGCTTACATCAACTATCAGGGGGGAACAAGGAGCTCCCTAGCAATGAGAGAAGTATCTCGAATTCTGCAATGGGTGGAGGCCCGCAACTGCTCACTGTCAGCGATCCACATTCCGGGTGTGGACAACTGGGAAGCGGATTTTCTCAGCAGACAATCCTTTCATCCGGGGGAATGGTCTCTCCATCCCGAGGTGTTTGCCAAAATTTGCAACAGATGGGGGATGCCGGAAATAGATCTCATGGCGTCCCGGGTCAATTCCAAGCTACCCAGATATGGGTTGCGATCCAGGGATGTTCGGGCGGAGCCAATAGATGCATTAGCAGTGCCTTGGAGGTTCAGTCTGATCTACATTATTCCACCGTTACCACTTCTCCCTCGTGTAGTGGCCTGCATCAAACAGGAACAAACATCAGTGATTCTAATTGCTCTATCGTGGCCGCGGAGGATGTGGTTCTCGGATCTAGTGGGGATGTCCTCATCTCCTCCATAGAGGTTACTTTGTCGCAGGGATCTGCTGGTACAAGGTCCCTTTGTTCATCAAAATCTAGATTCTCTGAGGCTGACTGTGTGGAGATTGAACGCTTAGTCCTAGCCAAGAGAGGTTTCTCTGAAAGAGTTAATGATACTCTCATTCAAGCTTGTAAGCCGGTTACTCGCTACATCTATTATAAGGTGTGGAGGACCTACTTATTCTGGTGTGAAGAGCGTGGATTCCCTTGGCATAAGGTCAGGGTTTCCAGAATTATTTCCTTTGTCCTGGATTGTCTGGAGAAGGGCCTTTCAGCTATCTCCCTTAAGAGACAAATTTCGGCCCTATCTGTTTTACTGCACAAGAGGCTCGCTGAGCATCCAGATCTCCAGTCTTTTGTTCAGGCTCTGACTAGATTCAGGCCTGTGTTTAGATCTAGTGTTCCTCCTTGGAGTTTAAATCTGGTTCTTAAGGTTTTGCAGAAGGCTTGATTTGAGCCTATGCATGTAGTTGACATTAAATTCCTGTCTTGGAAGGATTTTTTTCTATTGGCTATTGCTTCGGCTGCCTTGCAATGTGAGCCCCCTTACCTAGTATTCCATGCTGATAAGGCTGTTCTTCGTACTGGGTTGGGTTTTCTTCCTAAGGTTGTTTTAGATTGCAACATCAATCAGGAGATTGTGGTTCCTTCCTTGTGTCCTAATCCTCTTCCTTCGAAGGAGCGGTTACTTCATAACTTGGATGTGGTTCGGGCCTTGAAGTTCTATCTCCAGGCTACAAAAGAGTTTAGACAGACTTCTTCTTTTTTTGTTGTCTATTCTGGGAAGCGTTAGGGGCAGAAAGCTTCGTCCACTACCTTGTCCTTTTGGTTGAGGAGCATTATTCTCTTATCTTATGAGACAGCGGGACATAAGCCTCCTCAGAGGATTAAGGCTCATTCAACTAGAGCTGTGGCTTCCTCTTAGGCCTTCAAGAATGAGGCCTCTATGGATCAGATTTGAAGGGCGACTACCTGGTCCTCATTACATACCTTTTAAAAATTTCACAAGTTTGACATTTTTGCTTCGGCTGAAGCAGCTTTTGGGAGAAAGGTTTTGCAGGGTGTGGTGCCCTCAGAATAGGGTCCGCCTCTCTTTCGCTTAGGTATATGTTTCCCACAAGTAAGGAATGAAGCTGTGGACTCTCCTCATATTAAGAAGGAAAACCTAAATTATGCTTACCAGATAATTTCCTTTCCTTCTGTATGACGAGAGTCCACGGCCCCCGCCCATAGTCTCCATTGGGCGGACCTAAATTTTTGTTTTGGTCTTCTGGCACCTTTTATACTCTGATATTTCTTTCATGTAATTAACAAGAGTCCATGAGCTAGTGACGTATGGGATATACATTCCTACCAGGAGGGGCAAAGTTTCCCAAACCTTAAAATGCCTATAAATACACCCCTCACCACACCCACAAATCAGTTTTTACAAACTTTGCCTCCAAGGGAGGTGGTGAAGTAAGTTTGTGCTAGATTCTACGTTGATATGCGCTCCGCAGCAAGTTGGAGCCCGGTTTTCCTCTCAGCGTGCAGTGAATGTCAGAGGGATGTGAAGAGAGTATTGCCTATTGAATGCAGTGATCTCCTTCTACGGGGTCTATTTCATAAGGTTCTCTGTTATCGGTCGTAGAGATTCATCTCTTACCTCCCTTTTCAGATCGACGATATACTCTTATATTTACCATTTCCTCTACTGATTCTCGTTTCAGTACTGGTTTGGCTTTCTACAAACATGTAGATGAGTGTCCTGGGGTAAGTAAGTCTTATTTTCTGTGACACTCTAAGCTATGGTTGGGCACTTTATTTATAAAGTTCTAAATATATGTATTCAAACATTTATTTGCCTTGACTCAGAATGTTCAACTTTCCTTATTTCCAGACAGTCAGTTTCATATTTGGGATTATGCATTGAATTATCATATTTTTTCTTACCTCAAAAATTTGACTTTTTTCCCTGTGGGCTGTTAGGCTCGCGGGGGCTGAAAATGCTTCATTTTATTGCGTCATTCTTGGCGCGGACTTTTTTGGCGCAAAAATTCTTTTCCGTTTCCGGCGTCATACGTGTCGCCGGAAGTTGCGTCATTTTTTGACGTTATTTTGCGTCAAAGATGTCGGCGTTCCGGATGTGGCGTCATTTTTGGCGCCAAAAGCATTTAGGCGCCAAATAATGTGGGCGTCTTTTTTTTGGCGCTAAAAAATATGGGCGTCATTTTTGTCTCCACATTATTTAAGTCTCATTTTTTATTGCTTCTGGTTGCTAGAAGCTTGTTCACTGGCATTTTTTTCCCATTCCTGAAACTGTCATTTAAGGAATTTGATCAATTTTGCTTTATATGTTGTTTTTTTCTTTTACATATTGCAAGATGTTCCACGTTGCAACTGAGTCAGAAGATACTACAGGAAAATCACTGCACAGTGCTGGAGCTACCAAGCTAAGTCTGCTATAAACTTTTGGTATCTGTTTCTCCAGCTGTTATTTGTATTGCATGTCATGTCAAACTTATTAATGCAGATAAAATTTCCTTTAGTACTGTTACATTACCTGTTGCTGTCCGTCAACATCTAATTTTCAGAGTGTTCCTGATAACATAAGAGATTTTATTTTTTAAATCCATTAAGAAGGCTATGTCTGTTATTTCTCCTTCTAGTATACATAAAAGTCTTTTAAAACTTCTCTTTTTTTCAGATGAATTTTTAAATGAACATCATCATTCTGATACTGATAATGGTTCTTCTGGTTCAGAGGTTTCTGTCTCAGAGGTTGATGCTGATAAATCTTTGTATTTGTTCAAGATGGAATTTATTCGTTCTTTACTTAAAGAAGTGTTATTTGCATTAGATATAGAGGATTCTGGTCCTCTTGATACTAAATGTAAACGTTTAAATAAGGTTTTTAAATCTCCTGTAGTTATTCCAGAAGTGTTTTATCTCCCTGATGCTATTTCTGAAGTAATTTCCAGGGAATGGAATAATTTGGGTAATTTATTTACTCCTTCTAGACGTTTAAGCAAATTATATCCTGTGCCATCTGACAGATTAGAGTTTTTTGGGACAAAAATCCCTAAGGTTATGGGGCTGTCTCTACTCCTGCTAATGTACTACTATTCCTATGGCAGATAGTACTTCATTTAAGGATCCTTTAGATAGGAAAATTGAATCCTTTCTAAGAAAAGCTTACTTATGTTCAGGTAATCTTCTTAGACCTGCTATATTTTTAGCGGATGTTGCTGCAGCTTCAACTTTTTGGTTAGAAGCTTTAGCGCAACAAGTAACAGATCATAATTTTATAGCATTATTATTATTCTATAACATGCTAATAATTTTATTGGTGATACCATCTTTTGATATCATTAGAGTTGATGTCAGGTATATGTCTCTAGCTATTTTAGCTAGAAAAGCTTTATGGATTAAACTTGGAATGCTGACATGTCTTCTAAGTCAACTTTGCTTTCCCTTTCTTTCCAGGGTAAATAATCATTTCGTTCCTTTCCTCACAACAAGGAACAAAAGCCTGATCCTTCATCCTCAGGAGCGGTATCAGTTTGGAAACTATTTCCAGTTTGGAATATATCCAAGCCTTATAGAAACCTATAGCCAGCTCCTAAGTACCTATGAAGGTGCGGCCCTTATTCCAGCTCAGCTGGTATGGGGCAGATTACGTTTTCTTCAAAGAAATTTGGATCAATTCCGTTCTTAATCTCTGGTTTCAGAAACATTGTTTCAGAAAGGTACAGAATTGGCTTCAAGTTAAGGCCTTCGGCCAAGAGATTCTTTTCTTTCCCGTGTCCCAGTCGACACAGCAAGGCTCAGCATTTCTGAAATGTGTTTCAGATCTAGAGTTGGCTGGAGTATTTATGACAGTTCCAGTTCTGGAACAGGGGCTGGGGTTTTATTTTATCTCTTCATTGTACCAAAGAAGGTCAATTCCTTCAGACCAGTTCTGGATCTATCATTATTGAATCGTTATGTTAGGATACCAACATTCAAGATGGTTACTATAGGACTATCCTGCCTTTTGTTTAGCAAGGGCATTATATGTCTACAATAGATTTACAGGATGTGTATCTGCATATTCCGATTCATCCAGATCACTTTTAGTGTCTGAGATTCTCTTTTTAGACAAGCATTACCAGTTTTGTGGCTCTACTGTTTGGCCTAGCCTCAGTTCCAAGAATTTTTTTCAAAGGTTCTCGGTGCCCTTCTTTCTGTAATCAGAGAATAGGGTTTTGGTATTTCCTTATTTGGACGATATCTTGGTACTTGCTCAGTCTTCTCATTTTCGAAGAATCTCATACGAATCGACTTGTGTTGTTTCTTCAAGTTCATGGTTGGAGGATCAATTTACCAATCAGTTCATTGATTCCTCAGACAAGGGTAACCTTTTTAGGTTTCTAGATAAATTCAGTGTCTATGACTCTGTCCTTGTCAGACAAGAGAAGTTTAACATTGATATCAGCTTGTCAAAACCTTCAGTCACAATCATTCCCTTTGGTAGCCTTATGCATGGAAATGTTGGGTCTTAGGACTGCCGCATCAGATGCGATCTCCTTTGCTCGTTTTCACATGCGACCTCTTCAGCTCTGTATGCTGAACAAATGGTGCAGGGATTACTCAAAGATATCTCAATTAATATCTTTAAACCGATTTTACGACACTCTCTGACATGGTGGACAGATCACCATCGTTCAGTTCAGGGGGCTTCTTTGTTCTTCCGACCTGGACTATAATCTCAACAGATACAAGTCTTACAGGTTGGGGAGCTGTGTGGGGGTATCTGACGGCACAAGGGGTTTGGGAATCTCAGGAGGTGAGATTTCCGATCAATTTGGAACTCCGTGCAATTTTCAGAGCTCTTCAGTCTTGGCCTCTTCTGAAGAGAGAGTTGTTCATTGTTTTCAGATAAGACAATGTCACAACTGTGGCATACATCAATCATCAAGGAGGGACTCACAGTCCTCTGGCTATGAAAGAAGTATCTCGAATTTTGGTTTGGGCGGAATCCAGCTCCTGTCTAATCTCTGCGGTTTATATCCCAGGTATGGACAATTGGAAAGCGGATTATCTCAGTCGCCAAACGTTGCATCCGGGCGAATGGTCTCTTCACCCAGAGGTATTTCTTCAGATTGTTCAAATGTGGGAACTTCCAGAAATAGATCTGATGGCTTCTCATCTAAACAAGAAACTTCCCAGGTATCTGTCCAGATCCCGGGATCCTCAGGCGGAGGCAGTGGATGCATTTTCACTTCCTTGGAAGTATCATCCTGCCTATATCTTTCCGCCTCTAGTTCTTCTTCCAAGAGTAATCTCCAAGATTCTGAAGGAATGCTCGTTTGTTCTGCTGGTAGCTCCGGCATGGCCTCACAGGTTTTGGTATGCGGATCTTGTCCGAATGGCCTCTTGCCAACCGTGGACTCTTCCGTTAAGACCAGACCTTTTGTCTCAAGGTCCTTTTTTCCATCAGGATCTGAAATCCTTAAATTTAAAGGTATGGAGATTGAACGCTTGATTCTTGGTCAAAGAGGTTTCTCTGACTCTGTGATTAATACTATGTTACAGGCTCGTAAATCTGTATCCAGAGAGATATATTGGAAGACTTATATTTCTTGGTGTCTTTCTCATCTTTTTTCTTGGCATTCTTTTAGAATACCGAGAATATTACAATTTCTTCAGGATGGTTTAGATAAGGGTTTGTCCGCAAGTTCCTTGAAAGGTCAAATCTCTGCTCTTTCTGTTCTTTTTCACAGAAAGATTGTTATTCTTCCTGATATTCATTGTTTTGTACAAGCTTTGGTTAGTATAAAGCCTGTCATTAAGTCAATTTCTCCTCCTTGGAGTTTGAATTTGGTTCTGGGGGCTCTTCAAGCTCCTCCATTTGAACCTATGCATTCATTGGATATTAAATTACTTTCTTGGAAAGTTTTGTTCCTTTTGGCCATCTCTTCTGCCAGAAGAGTTTCTGAATTATCTGCTCTTTCTTGTGAGTCTCCTTTTCTGATTCTTCATCAGGATAAGGCGGTGTTGCGAACTTCTTTTGAATTTTTACCTAAAGTTGTGAATTCCAACAACATTAGTAGAGAAATTGTGGTTCCTTCATTATGTCCTAATCCTAAGAATTCTAAGGAGAAATCGTTGCATTCTTTGGATGTTGTTAGAGCTTTGAAATATTATGTTGAAGCTACGAAATCTTTCTGTAAGACTTCTAGTCTATTTGTTATCTTTTCCGGTTCTAGGAAAGGCCAGAAAGCTTCTGCCATTTCTTTGGCATCTTGGTTGAAATCTTTAATTCATCTTGCCTATGTTGAGTCGGGTAAAATTCCGCCTCAGAGAATTACAGCTCATTCTACTAGGTCAGTATCTACTTCCTGGGCGTTTAGGAATGAAGCTTCGGTTGACCAGATCTGCAAAGCAGCAACTTGGTCCTCTTTGCATACTTTTACTAAATTCTACCATTTTGATGTATTTTCTTCTTCTGAAGCAGTTTTTGGTAGAAAAGTTCTTCAGGCAGCGGTTTCAGTTTGAATCTTCTGCTTATGTTTTTTGTTAAACTTTATTTTGGGTGTGGATTATTTTCAGCAGGAATTGGCTGTCTTTATTTTATCCCTCCCTCTCTAGTGACTCTTGTGTGGAAAGATCCACATCTTGGGTAGTCATTATCCCATACGTCACTAGCTCATGGACTCTTGTTAATTACATGAAAGAAAACATAATTTATGTAAGAACTTACCTGATAAATTCATTTCTTTCATATTAACAAGAGTCCATGAGGCCCACCCTTTTTTGTGGTGGTTATGATTTTTTTGTATAAAGCACAATTATTCCAATTCCTTATTTTATATGCTTCGCACTTTTTTTCTTATCACCCCACTTCTTGGCTATTCGTTAAACTGATTTGTGGGTGTGGTGAGGGGTGTATTTATAGGCATTTTAAGGTTTGGGAAACTTTGCCCCTCCTGGTAGGAATGTATATCCCATACGTCACTAGCTCATGGACTCTTGTTAATATGAAAGAAATGAATTTATCAGGTAAGTTCTTACATAAATTATGTTTTCTCCTACTGTTCCATGTTCCCTCGGCAGAATGACTGAGGGATGATGGAAGTGGGGGAGGTATTTAAGCCTTTTGCTGAGGTGTCTCTGCCTCCTCCTGGTGGCCAGGAGCCGTGGACTCTCCTAATACAGAAGGAAATGAAATTATCTGGTAAGCATAATTTGTTTTTTTATATAAAGATAGCAAGAGAACGAAGAAAAATTGATAATTGGAGTAAATTAGAAAGTCGCTTAAAATTGAATCATGAAAGAAAAAATGTGGGTTTAGTGTCCCTTTAGCTGGTTTTTAATAAGTGGGAAGGTAGATTGAAATTGAAAGTCTGTTTTTAGTGAGTTTTTATCTTCACGTTTGCTGTACAAATTGTTTTTTTATTATCAACATTTAAAAAGACTTTCAAATATAGAAAATACATGCTCTAAAGTTTTAGACTATTTTTTTCATTACTGATCTTAGCTTACTATGCTCTAAACCTTCTCTGGTAAATCTGATTTACCATGGACTATCAAGTTGCGCAATCATTTTAGTGCTGTCCAGCAATACTGATAAGCATGCCACTTGTAATCTGGGCGTATGAGGTAAAGCCTCACTCAGAAACCTCCAAGCATTGCAGTGCCCAAACAGAAAACCCCCAGTGACTGGCATCTGCATGTAGCTACTGTTTGTGACCGTGGCTATCAATGTTACCTTTTGTGCGTTAAACCCCTATGTGGAGGTTAAACAGATAGGGCTCCATTTAAGAAGCTTCAAATGCATCTTTGGAGCTCCTTCAGCTATAGGCTGACATGAGCGAACCTGCAGCCAGTTGATAGTTAAGAAGCAGCAGTCACCAGGGCGCTGCTTCTTAACCTATATGCCAAATCTGAACTGGCGTTTTTTCAATTCCACCGGACTTGTCTGACCAGGGTGATTGACTGCCTCTGTTTGTGCACGGTTTGTCTGTGCTTGTGCAATGATAAATGCGGGAAGACGGGCTGAGATGTCCGCCAGGCCTTTGATAAATGGACCCCAAAGTAAGATAAGTTTAGTAAGTTCTAACAATAACGATCATTTTTTTATTAGATTGTCTCTGTAACATGTTGAGTGAAAGAAGGTCAGTAAGTAGCAATATCAATGTTTAATGTCCATTTTATTTGTATAGCCATATCAAACTTAATTAGGGTTAATTATTATGCAGAATGAAATCAACAATTGTTTACCTTTTTCTGCTAATTCTGTGCAACCAACAGGTGCAGACTGAGCAGCTTCTGCGCTGGAATCTGGCTGTTAGAGATTTCCATATTCTTGTTAACTTGGTTAAGGTAAGTACATACTATATGTAGTGACAAATGCAAGTGACTGCTTACAAAATGCACAGTAGTTTATACAGTACATCATGCTAGACAGGGCAAAGTATTGTCTAAGGCTTGGGGTGAGCATCATCCTTAATAGGGACAATACAATCAAAATGAAACTTTTAGGATTCAGATAGAGCGTCTCATTTTAAACAACTTTCCTATTTACTTTTTCAAAATTTTGCTTTATCCTCTTGGTCCTTTGTTGAAGAGCAAACATAGGTAGGCTCAGGATCACCAATGGTCTACTGGGAACTAGCTGCGGATTGGTGGCTTTACACACATACCTCTTGTCATTCGCTTACCAGATGTGTTCAGCTACGCTACTCTTTAACAAAGTTTACTAAGAGAACAAAGCAAATTTGAAAGTAGAAGTACACTGGAAAGTTGTTTAAAACTGCAGGAAAATCACAACTACATCTACAAAAACTCTATAGATTTTGTTGTAAAATTAACTTTGATAAACTATCGTGTTGGAATGTAATGTGCCCTAATATAGATACAACTTCTATTAATGGAAGATTTTATGCCTTTGTATATCTGTTAATTCAGGCGTTCGACAGCAGACCAGTTTTGGGCATATGCCTAAAGGTAAGAAGCATATACCCTTTTTTTGTGATAGTAGGGGGGGGGGGAGATAATCGCTGAGAAATAAGAGCAGGTTACCTCTGGCCATTGGTTCTAAAGTAAAGGGGGGCAAAACGTTAAAGATCAGCATTTCAAGATCATGAAAATGTGTATTAAAAGCTATTAAGATGTAAACTGTAGGTGATCACTACTATGTACTTTGATACAAATACTCATTATAGCTATTAGCCAATGCAACAACAACAATCAGCCGATGAGCATTTTTAGGAAATACATAATAGCCAGTGATTTTAGTAGACTATATTAGTAGGTGGTATACAATTGGCTATTCACCTTGTTGCTTTTAAGCAAAGATACAAAATGGCTGTTAATGGCTTTCATAGAAGTTTAATTTCCCTTGTAATGTATTTAAAGAGACAGAATAACAATTGAGCTAAGTATTCATGCTTTTAAAACAAATCAACATCCTTTCTACTGCTACTATTATTTCTTCTACCAGATACGACGAGTCCACGGATTTCATCCTTGTGGGATATTATCCTCCTGCTAACAGGAAGTGCCAAAGAGCACCACAGCAGAGCTGTATATATAGCTCCTCCCTTCCCTCCACCCCCAGTCATTCTCTTTGCCTGTGTTAATACTAGGAAGAGGTAAAGTGAGGTGTTAGTTTTAACTTCTTCAATCAAGCAGTTTTTTATTTTAAATGGTACCGGTGAGTACTATTTTCTTCAGGGAGATATGAAAGATTTCTGCCCTGAGGTTGATGATCTTAGCAGATGTAACTAAGATCCATGTTGGTTCCCACAGAGCTTCTGAAGGTAATACAAGAGAAATCTTCAGTATGGAGAACTGTTTCATGCTACAAGCAGCATTGAGGTATGTGCAGCCCTTTATTTCTGAGGAGACTTGGTATATCAGAACTGGCTGACATTTTTTTCCCTGCAAGGGAAGGGGTAATCAGTAGACCTGTAAACAAGGGGTGTTACTGAGAAACCTGTGCTTATTTTATTTATTTTATTGACATATTGGGCCAAGCATTTATAATGGGTTTAAAAGCAATATAAAGGGACACTGGGAGGCTTAAAGGGACAGTCTAGGCCAAAATAAACTTTCATGATTCAGATAGGGCATGTCATTTTAAACAATTTTCCAATTTACTTTTATCACCAATTTTGCTTTGTTCTCTTGGTATTCTTAGTTGAAAGCTTAAACTAGGAGGTTCTTATGCTAATTTCTTAGACCTGAAGGCCACCTCTTTTCAGAATCATTTAACAGTTTTTCACCACTAGAGGGTGTTAGTTCACGTATTTCATATAAATAACACTGTGCTCGTGCACGTGAAGTTATCTGGGAGCAGGCACTGATTGGCTAAACTGCAAGTCTGTCAAAAGAACTAAAATAAAGGGGCAGTTTGCAGAGGCTTAGATACAAGATAATCACAGAGGTTAAAAGTATATTAATATAACTGCGTTGGTTATGCAAAACTGGGGAATGGGTAATAAAGGGATTATCTATCTTTTAAAACAATAAAAATTCTGGTGTAGACTGTCCCTTTTAACGGTTTTTATTCAAATAAACAGTATGGCCGTATTTTGTGTGTGCTTAAGGGGTAAAACAAATCCACATGGCTTTATACTCTAAACCGCTTCACCATGCGGTTGTTTAGTCTTATGCGATCGTCGTCCATGATGGGTGGGGCTTATTTTCGCGCACTCAGACGCGCACTTTACTCTGGCTGAGAAGGCAGCAGGCATTAGCTCCGGTTGAGCCTAGACTGGTGTTCTTTTAACTGGATCGTTGTTGAGTCAATTTGGCAGTACCCTGGGGGCAGGTTGGCGCCACAGCAGAGCTGTGGCGAGGTGCAGGGGTTATTTTTTTCAAATCTAACATATTTTTGACTATAAATGTCTTTTAGAGGTTAATTTCTCCCCTTACTCTTGGGGTGCAATAATTTTTGGAACTTTTGATTAGGTGTAGCTAATTTTAAAGCGTTAATTAACGTTTTGAAGCAGTTTGGGATAAATTGTGCGCTTTTTTATTTCTTAAAGGCGCAGTACACGTTTTTCAAAAAATTGTTTAAATCAATAAATAAAGTGTTTAACGACTATTGTGGTTTTTACTATTCTGTTCAACATGTCTGTCTGACATTGAGGAAACTCATTGCTCTGTGTTTAGAAGCCATTGTAGAACCCCATCTTACATTGTCTACCTCTTGTACTGAAAGGGCCTTACATTGTAAAAAGTGTGCCTAAGGATGATTCTCAGTCTGAAGAGAATCAGGACATGCCATCCAATTCTCCCCAAGTGTCACAACCTTTAACGCCCACACAAGTGACGCTAAGTACCTCTAGTGCGTCTAATTCTTTTACTCTGCAGGAGATGGCTGCAGTTATGTCAACTACCCTTACAGAGGTATTATCTAAATTACCAGTGTTACAGGGTAAACGCAGTAGGTCAAGTATTAATGTGCATACTGAATCCTCTGATGCTTTATTGGCTATTTCTGATGTACCCTCACAGTGCTCTGAGTTGGAGATCAAGGAATTGCTGTCTGAGGGAGAACTTTCAGATTCAGGAAATGAGTTACCTCAGACAGATTCGGACGTGATGTCCTTTAAATTTATGATTGAACACCTCCGCCTGTTACTTCGGGAGGTTTTAGCGACTCTGGATGATTGTGACCCTATTGTGATACCACCAGAGAAATTGTGTAAGATGGACAAATATCTAGAGGTACCTACTTACACTGATGTTTTTCTGATTCCTAAAAGAATTTCGGAAATTGTAAAGAAGGAATGGGATAGACCAGGTATACCGTTTTCTCCCCCTCCTAATTTTAAGAAAATATATCCCATATCAGACACCATTTGGGACTCTTGGCAAACGGTCCCTAAGGTGGAGGGAGCTATATCTACCCTGGCTAACAGTACAACTATACCTATTGAGGACAGTTGTGCTTTCAAAGACCCTATGGATAAAAAGTTAGAGGGTCTTCTACAGAAATTATTTATTCATCAGGGTTTCCTTTTACAACCAACAGCTTGCAAGAATTAAGGCTCTCACGCTAGCTAATTCTTTTATTACTGATGCCGCTTTTCAAATTGCTAAATTAGCAGCGAAAAATGCAGGATTTGCCATTTTAGCTTGTAGAGCATTATGGCTCAAATCTTGGTCTGCTGATGTGTCATCAAAATCTAAGCTTTTAGCTATTCCTTTTAAAGGTAAGACCCTATTCTTGCCTGAATTGAAGGAAATCATTTCTGACATTACTGGAGGTAAAGGCCATGCCCTACCTCAGGATAAGTCTGTTAAGATGAGGGGTAAACAAAATAATTTTCGTTCCTTTCAAAACTTTAAAGGAGGACCCTCTGCTTCCTCTTCCTCCACAAAGCAGGAAGGGAATTTTGCTCAATCCAAATAAGTCTGGAGACCCAACCAGGCTTGGAATAAAGATAAACAATCCAAGAAGCCCGCTGCTGCTACAAAGACAGCATGAAGGGGCGGTCCCCGATCCGGGACCGGATCTAGTAGGAGGCAGACTTTCTTTCTTTGCTCAGGCTTGGGCAAGAGATGTTCAGGACCCCTGGGCACTGGAAATCGTGACCCACGGGTATCAACTGGAATTCAAGGATTTTCTCCCAAGAGGGAGATTTCATCTTTCACGATTATCTGTAGACCAGATAAAAAGAGAGTCGTTCTTACGCTGTGTAAAAGACCTCTCTACTATGGGAGTAATTTGTCCCGTTCCAAAACTGGAACAGGGACAGGGGTTTTACTCAAATCTTTTCGTGGTTCCCAAAAAAGAGGGAACTTTCAGACCTATTTTAGATCTCAAGTGTCTAAACAAGTTTCTCAGAGTTCCATCATTCAAGATGGAGACTATACGAACAATCTTACCAATGATCCAGGAGGGTCAATACATGACTACCGTGGACTTGAAGGATGCATACCTTCATATCCCTATTCACAAGGATCATCATCAGTTCCTAAGGTTTGCCTTCCTGGACAAACATCAGTTTGTGGCTCCTCCCTTCGGGTTGGCCACAGCACCCAGGATCTTCACAAAGGTTCTAGGGTCCCTTCTGGCGGTTCTCAGACCGCGGGACATAGCAGTGGCGCCTTCTCTGAACGATATTTTGCTCCAGGCGTCATCGTATCATCTGACAAAATCTCACACAGACACAGTGTTGTCTTTCCTGAGAACTCACGGTTGGAAGGTGAACATAGAAAAGAGTTCACTAGTTCCATAGACAAGAGTTCCTTTCTTGGGAACTCTGATAGACTCGGTAGACATGAAAATATTTCTGACGGAGGTCATAAAATCAAAGATTCTAATTACTTGCCGAGCACTTCAGGCCATTCCTCGGCCATCAGTGGCTCAGTGTATGGAAGTCATTGGATTAATGGTAGCGGCAATGGACATCATTCCGTTTGCTCGCTTTCATCTGAGACCACTGCAGCTGTGCATGCTCGGACAGTGGAATGGGTACTATGCGAATTTATCTCCTCAGATAAATCTGGATCAAGAGTCCAGAGACTCTCTTCTTTGGTGGTTGTCGCCGGATCATCTCTCCCAGGGGACTTGTGTCCGCAGACCCTCGTGGGTGATAGTGACAACGGACGCCAGTCTACTGGGCTGGGGTGCAGTCTGGAATTCCCTGAAGGCTCAGGGTGTGTGGACTCAGGAGGAGTCTCTACTTCCAATCAATATTCTGGAACTGAGAGCAATATTCAATGCGCTTCAGGCTTGGCATCAGTTGGTTTTGGCCAAATTCATCACCAGTCGGACAATATCACGACTGTGGCGTATATCAATCATCAGGGGGGAACAAGGAGTTCCTTAGCGATGATAGAAGTATCAGAGATAATCCGATGGGCGGACGCCCTCTCTTGCTATCTATCAGCAATCTACATCCCAGGAGTAGAGAACTGGGAAGCGGATTTTCTAAGTCGTCAGACTTTTCATCCGGGTGAGTGGGAACTTCACCCGGAGGTGTTTGCCTCATTGATTCGCCAATGGGGCAGACCGGAATTAGATCTGATGGCATCTCGTCAGAATGCCAAGCTTCTGCGTTACGGATCCAGGTCGAGGGATCCTCAGGCCGAACTGATAGATGCCTTGGCAGTACCTTGGTCGTTCAGCCTAGCTTATGTGTTTCCACCGTTTCCTCTCCTTCCACGCGTGATTGCGTGGATCAAACAGGAGAGAGCTTCAGTAATTCTGATAGCGCCTGCGTGGCCACACAGGACCTGGTATGCGGATCTACTGGACATGTCCTCTCTGCCACCGTGGAAACTTCCTTTGAGACAGGACCTTCTCATTCAAGGTCCTTTCCAACATCCAAATCTGCAGCTGACTGCTTGGAGATTGAACGCTTGATTTTATCTAAGCGGGGTTTCTCTGATTCGGTCATCAATACTTTGATACAGGCTCGTAAGCCTGTCACTAGAAGAATCTATCATAAGATATGGCGTAAATATGTTTATTGATGTGAATCCCAGGGTTACTCATGGAGTAAAGTTAGGATTCCCAGGATTCTGTCTTTTCTCCAAGAAGGATTGGAGAAAGGGTTATCAGCAAGTTCCTTAAAGGGACAGATTTCTGCTTTGTCAATTTTGCTTCACAAACGTTTGGCAGATGTGCCAGTTGTTCAGTGTTTTTGTCAGGCTCTATCCAGAATTAAGCCTGTATTTAGACCAATTACTCCTCCCTGGAGATTGAATTTAGTTCTTCGAGTTCTTCAGGGGGTTCCGTTTGAACCCATGCATTCCATAGATATTAAATTATCTTGGAAAGTTTTGTTTTTGGTGGCTATTTCTTCTGCTCGAAGAGTTTCGGAGCTTTCAGTGTTACAATGTGATTTGCCTTATCTTCTATTTAATTCCGATAAGGTGGTTTTGCGTACCAAACCTGGATTTCTTCCTAAGGTTGTTTTGAATAAGAATATTAATCAGGAAATTGTTGTTCCTTCCTTGTGTCCTAATCCTTCTTCTAAGAAGGAGCGTCTGTTACATAATCTGGACGTGGTCCGTGCCTTGAAGCAACCAAGGATTTCCGTCAATCATCTTCATTATTCATTGTTTATTCTGGAAAGTGTAGGGGTCAGAAAGCAACGACTACCTCTCCTACTTTTTGGCTGAGAAGTATCATCCGCCTGGCTTATGAGACTGCTGGACAGCAGCCTCCTGAAAGAATTACGGCTCATTCTACTAGGGCTGTGGCTTCCACATGGGCTTTTAAAAACGATCCTTCTGTTGAACAGATTTGTAAGGCTGCGACTTGGTCGTCCCTTCATACTTTTTCCAAATTTTACAAATTTGATACTTTTGCTTCTTCTGAGGCTGTTTTTGGGAGAAAAGTTCTTCAAGCAGTGGTGCCTTCCGTTTAGGTCTCTGTCTTGTCCCTCCCTTTCATCCGTGTCCTGTTGCTTTGGTATTGTATCCCACAAGTAAGGACTCGTTGTATCTTGTAGAAGAAAAGGAAATTTATGCTTACCTGATAAATTGATTTATTCTACGATACGAAGAGTCCACGGCCCTCCCTGTCA
The DNA here is from genome assembly GCF_027579735.1 of Bombina bombina. Classification (NCBI taxonomy): domain Eukaryota; kingdom Metazoa; phylum Chordata; class Amphibia; order Anura; family Bombinatoridae; genus Bombina; species Bombina bombina. The sequence goes on along the minus strand of NC_069505.1, from coordinate 403,530,420 downwards.
TTTTAAGACGGATTATATTTTATTTTTACAACTTCAGTCACCTCTGCACCTTTTAGCTTTTCCTTTCTCTTCCTAAACCTTCGGTCGAATGACTGGGGGTGGAGGTAAGGGAGGAGCTATATATACAGCTCTGCTGTGGTGCTCTTTGCCACTTCCTGTTAGCAGGAGGATAATATCCCACAAGTAAGGATGAAATCCGTGGACTCGTCGTATCATAGAAGAAATCAATTTATCAGGTAAGCATAAATTTTCTTTTTTTTTAATAGCCAAACTCAACCCACCATTTGTCTTACTTAGAGGAGCCAATCTGTGCTTTAGTTCTCAGACAACAAGGCTAAAGTTAGTATAAAATACATTGTTTTTCTGTTATCTGATAAAACCCTTAGGGACAGATATGTCTTATATCTCATTGGCTGTGAACTTGCCTGTAGTCGAAAGAATTTCATTGGAATATACATTTAGAGTTTAGTGAGCCGTGCAGAGCTTTTTACAACAGTAAGTAATCTCTTGAGATTTTCTTATTAGCAGATTAATAACATAGGGACTTTCAGTCATAAAGCAGGAGGGATTCTTGACAACTAAGTTCATAGCAAGCCATCCACTTCAAGATGGGCAGAAATGTCAGACCTATTCCCCTGACCATTCACTGACCATTCACCTGTTACTTTATATTTTTTTTGTAAGATTTTGCTTTAACGCTAAAAAATAAAAAAATTATTGAGCAGAATCACTTTAAAGCTATGTAAAGCATCCTCGGTATAATGGGTCAATTTAAACAATATTGTGAAAAGAATTAGACAGCACTAAATACACAATATTGTCATCCTTTGATTTATTTTTTTGTGCCTATGCTTCCTGTCTGATGCTGCAGTACGGACGTCTGTTTGTGGAAACCTTCCTGAAGCTTGGCATGCCTCTTCTAGACTACTGCTTTAAAAAGCACCGGGTGAGTCTAGACCCTGTAACTAGCTATGACTGATCTTACTGAACTGAAGATTCACAAATAATGTAAGAGGGCATTAAGCATATGAAAGAGCAGTGATAAAAAGCAAAGATTTTAAAAAAAAAAAGGATGGGAAAGACAATTAAACCTGTATGATTCATACAGAGCATGTCATTTTAAAAGACTTTTAAATTCACTTCTATTATAAAATTGACTTTGTTCTATTGGTATTCTTTGTTGGAAAGAATATGTTCATATCCTCAGCAGCAGCATTGTACTACTGGGTGCTAGCTGGGGATTGGTGGCTACACAGGCACATGCCTCTTGCCATCAGCTCACCTAATGGCTCACCTAGCTCACAGTAATGCATTACTGCTCTGGAGCTGACTTTAAATGTGTGTTCAATTCCTTGTCAGGAGTAGAACACATTATGCACGTTATATGGAAGCAAGAGTGCAATAATAAAATGTTCTAACATATTAGAGAATTTTCTTTTTGCACCTTTATAGCTCTTTAAAGTGATTGTAAATTTCAGACATTAACAATGTGGCAATACAAATATATTAGTGTACAAGCAAAACTGCATAATTTAAAAAATATATATTTCTTTCATGTAATTAGCAAGAGTCCATGAGCTAGTGACGTATGGGATATACATTCCTACCCGCAGGGGCAAAGTTTCCCAAACCTCAAAATGCCTATAAATACACCCCTCACCACACCCACAAATCAGTTTTTACAAACTTTGCCTCCCGTGGAGGTGGTGAAGTAAGTTTGTGCTAGATTCTACGTTGATATGCGCTCCGCAGCAGGTTGGAGCCCGGTTTTCCTCTCAGCGTGCAGTGGATGTCAGAGGGATGTGAGGAGAGTATTGCCTATTTGAATTTAATGATCTCCTTCTACGGGGTCTATTTCATAGGTTCTCTGTTATCGGTCGTAGAGATTCATCTCTTACCTCCCTTTTCAGATCGACGATATACTCTTATATACCATTACCTCTACTGATTCTCGTTTCAGTACTGGTTTGGCTTTCTACTACATGTAGATGAGTGTCCTGGGGTAAGTAAATCTTATTTTTGTGACACTCTAAGCTATGGTTGGGCGCTTTTATATAAAGTTCTAAATATTTGTGTTTAAACATTTATTTGCCTTGATTCAGGATGTTCAATATTCCTTATTTCAGACAGTCAGTTTCATTATTTGGGATAATGCATTTGAATAATCAAATTTTTTTTTTTTTTTTTCTTACCTTAAAATTTGACTTTTTTCCCTGTGGGCTGTTAGGCTCGCGGGGGCTGAAAATGCTTAAAGGGACACTGTACCCAAAAATTTTCTTTCGTGATTCAGATTGAGCATGAAATTTTAAGCAACTTTCTAATTTACTCCTATTATCAAATTTTCTTCTTTCTCTTGGTATCTTTATTTGAAATGCAAGAATGTAAGTTTAGATGCCGGCCCATTTTTGGTGAACAACCTGGGTTGTCCTTGCTGATTGGTGGATAAATTCATCCACCAATAAAAAAGTGCTGTCCAGAGTACTGAAACCAAAAAAAAGCTTAGATGCCTTCTTTTTCAACTAATGATAGCAAGAGAACGAAGAAAAATTGATAATAGGAGTAAATTAGAAAGTTGCTTAAAATTGCATGCTCTTTCTGAATTACAAAAGAAAATTTTGGGGTACAGTGTCCCTTTAATTTTATTGCGTCATTCTTGGCGCTGACTTTTTTGGCGCAAAAATTTTTCTAAGTTATTTCCGGCGTCGTACTTGTCACCGGAAGTTGCGTCATTTTTTACGTTTTTTGCGCCAAAAGTGTTAGCGTTACCGGATGTGGCATCATTCTTGGCGCTAAAAGCATTTAGGCGCCAAATAATGTGGGCGTCTTTTTTGGCGCTAAAAAATATGGGCGTCATTATTGTCTCCTCATTATTTAAGTCTCATTGTTTATTGCTTCTGGTTGCTAGAAGCTTGTTCATTTGCATTTTTTCCCATTCCTGAAACTGTCATTTAAGGAATTTGATCAATTTTGCTTTATATGTTGTTTTTTCTATTACATATTGCAAGATGTCTCAGATTGACCCTGGATCAAAAGCTACTTCTGGAAAAACGCTTAACTGAGTTCAGTTCTACCAAAGCTAAGTTCATTTATTTTAATTGTTATAAATGTTTATCTTTAGCTATGGTTTGTAATAAGTTATTATGATATACTTTTACATGCAGAATCCATTAGTATTTATGCTTTATTGCCATTCTTACATCTTATGTACAAGAAATATTTAGAAGATTTATAAGAAATATTTTTCTGATTCTATTTTAAAGGCTTTGTCTGACTTCGTGCCTTCTAATAAAATTTTTAGGTCTTTTTCACTTCTTTTTTAATTATTGAAGTTTCAAATGACCAACAACATACTGTTTTATCCTTCTCTGATGATGTTTTTTCTCTTTCAGAATTTTCTTCATCAGATATTGATACTTTTTTATTATTTATTTATTAAAGTACATTTGTTCTTTGTTGAAAAGGTGTTGATTATTTTGGATATTAAGGTAACTAGTTCTTTAAGACTAGCTGACACTATTTCTGCTTATTTATTCTTCTGTGTTTTCAGAAGTTTTCTTTCCAATTCCTCTTACTAGGGAATGGAATAGGCTGAGAATTTTATTTTATTCCTTCTTCTAAGGTTTTAAACTATATTCTTTGCCAGCAGTTAAATTCAATTTGGAGGGTTCTCCAATTTATTGGGGCTATCTCTACTCCTACTAATTATGCTATTGTTTCTATAGCAAAATAGTATTTATTTTCCTTTAGATGGTTGTATCTTATTTATGGAAAATTATTTAGTTTCAGGTACTTTTCTTGGTCCTGTGATTTATTTGGATGTTGCAATTGCTTCATTTTTGTTCTGTTTACTTTAAGCTCAAGTATCAGATTATGATTTATTTTAGCATTCTTACGGGACAACATTTACTAGACTAGGTGCTGTTGCATTTGTCTTGTTGTTTTGCATTTATTGATTATGCAAGTCCACTGTATTGACTGTTCTATCATGCTAATAATTTCATTTGTGTCTTCATTTTATTGAATATTTTCGCAAATGAGGGTTAATCTATGTCTTTAGCTATTTTAGCTAGAAGAATTTTGTTATTTTTTTTTAAAAAAAAAATCCATATTTCTTTTGTTCTAAGATAATCAATTATTTGTTTTATAATTGGATTCAATTCTTAACTGTTACACTGGGCTTCAAGATTTAATTCTAAGTCTAAAACTTTAAGCTTATACTAGTTTGGTTGTTCTTATTAAGGAACGAATTCCTGAATTCTTTCCCAAGTAACATGTTTATAATTGGAAATTTTTCAGTTCAAAATCAGCTCCCTAATATTGCGATGTACGTGCCGTATTCCAGCTTGGCTGGCAAGGGGCAGGTTAAGACTTCTTTGAAATTTATTTGGTTCTATTCAGTCCAAATTTCTTTGATTTTATTCCAGTAAGGCTAACACTCTCTTTAAGTGTGTTTGGGTCCTATATATTTTGGGTTCTGTTGAAGCATGGCCGGGCACCCATGGGGTTCAAGTGCTGCTCAGACCTGGAATCTTCTGGGGTATTTCTTCCAGTTCCATTTTTAGGAAATGGGTTTTGGAGTTTTATTCAAACTAGTCTGCCTTTTTTTGGTCAGTGATAGCATTATTTGTCTTCATTAGATACAATAAATGCATATTTCTTCTGTTATGTGTGATCAGTCCACGGGTCATCATTACTTCTGGGATATAACTCCTCCCCAACAGGAAATGCAAGAGGATTCACCCAGCAGAGCTGATATAGCTCCTCCCCTCTACGTCAGTCCCAGTCATTCTCTTGCACCCAACGACTAGATAGGATGTGTGAGAGGACTATGGTGATTATACTTAGTTTTTATGACTTCAATCAAAAGTTTGTTATTTTACAATAGCACCGGAGCGTGTTATTACTTCTCTGGCAGAGTTTGAAGAAGAATCTACCAGAGTTTTTTACTATGATTTTAACCGGAGTAGTTAAGATCATATTGCTGTTCTCGGCCATCTGAGGGAGGTAAAGGCTTCAGATCAGGGGACAGCGGGCAGATGAATCTGCATTGAGGTATGTAGCAGTTTTTATTTTCTGAATGGAATTGATGAGAAAATCCTGCTATACCGTTATAATGACATGTATGTATACACTTCAGTATTCTGGGAATGGTATTTCACCGGAACTACTCTGTTAAAGGTCACTAATCCTTTTAATAAATATTATCATGTTAAACGTTTTTGCTGGAAGTAGAATCGTTTACATTGCTGAGGTACTGAGTGAATATATGTTTGGGCATTATTTTCCACTTGGCAGTTGTCTGCTTTAAATTGTGACAGTTTCGTTTCTCCTCACTGCTGTGTGTGAGAGGGAGGGGCCGTTTTTGGCGCTCTTTTGCTACGCATCAAAAATTTCCAGTCAGCTACTATTATATTTCTTGCATGATCCGGTTCACTGACAGATCTCAGGGGTCTTCAAACTTCTTTGAAGGGAGGTACATTCTCTCAGCAGAGCTGAGAGAATTTTATATTGACTGTGAATAAATACGTTACTCTATAATTTTTTATGTCAAACAAACCTTTGCTAAAAGTTGGGTTATTTTAAAGTCGATGCTATAACTGTTTTTCAGTTCATTATCTCAACTGTCATTTAATCGTTTAAGTACCTCTTTGAGGCACAGTACGTTTTTGCTAAAAAAGATTATAACCAGGTTGCAAGTTATTGCTAGTGTGTTAAACATGTCTGACTCAGAGGAAGATATCTGTGTCATTTGTTCCAATGCCAAGGTGGAGCCCAATAGAAATTTATGTACTAACTGTATTGATGCTACTTTAAATAAAAGTCAATCTGTACAATGTGAACAAATTTCACCAAACTGCGAGGGGAGAGTTATGCCGACTAACTCGCCTCACGCGGCAGTACCTGCATCTCCCGCCCGGGAGGTGCGTGATATTATGGCGCCTAATACATCTGGGCGGCCATTACAGATAACATTACATGATATGGCTACTGTTATGACTGAAGTTTTGTCTAAATTACCAGAACTAAGAGGCAAGCGTGATCACTCTGGGGTGAGAACAGAGTGCGCTGACAATACTAGGGCCATGTCTGATACTGCGTCACAGCTTGCAGAGCATGAGGACGGAGAGCTTCATTCTGTGGGTGACGGTTCTGATCCAAACAGATTGGATTCAGATATTTCAAATTTTAAATTTAAATTGGAGAACCTCCGTGTATTACTAGGGGAGGTCTTAGCGGCTCTCAATGATTGTAACACCGTTGCAATACCAGAGAAACTGTGTAGGTTGGATAAATACTTTGCGGTACCGGCGAGTACTGACGTTTTTCCTATACCTAAGAGATTAACTGAAATTGTTACTAAGGAGTGGGATAGACCCGGTGTGCCGTTCTCACCCCCTCCAATATTTAGAAAGATGTTTCCAATAGACGCCACCACTCGGGACTTATGGCAAACGGTCCCTAAGGTGGAGGGAGCAGTTTCTACTTTAGCTAAGCGTACCACTATCCCGGTGGAGGATAGCTGTGCTTTTTCAGATCCAATGGATAAAAAATTAGAGGGTTACCTTAAGAAAATGTTTGTTCAACAAGGTTTTATATTGCAACCCCTTGCATGTATCGCGCCGATTACGGCTGCGGCAGCATTTTGGATTGAGTCTCTGGAAGAGAACCTTAGTTCATCTACGCTAGACGATATTATGGACAGGCTTAGAGTCCTTAAACTAGCTAATTCATTCATTTCGGAGGCCGTAGTACATTTAACCAAACTTACGGCTAAGAACTCTGGATTCGCCATACAGGCACGTAGAGCACTGTGGCTAAAATCCTGGTCAGCTGATGTTACTTCTAAGTCCAAATTACTTAATATACCTTTCAAGGGGCAGTCTTTATTTGGGCCCGGTTTGAAAGAAATTATCGCTGACATTACAGGAGGTAAGGGCCACGCCCTACCTCAAGACAAAGCCAAAGCTAAGGCTAGACAGTCTAATTTTCGTCCCTTTCGGAATTTCAAAACAGGAGCAGCGTCAACCTCCACTGCACCAAAACAGGAAGGAGCTGTTGCTCGTTACAGGCAAGGCTGGAAACCTAACCAGTCCTGGAATAAGGGCAAACAGGCTAGGAAACCTGCTGCTGCCCCAAAGACAGCATGAATCGAGAGCCCCCGATCCGGGACCGGATCTAGTGGGGGGCAGACTTTCTCTCTTCGCCCAGGCCTGGGCAAGAGATGTTCAGGATCCCTGGGCGCTGGAGACATATCTCAGGGATACCTTCTAGACTTCAAATTATCTCCACCAAAAGGGAGATTTCATCTGTCAAGGTTGTCAACAAACCAGATAAAGAAAGAAGCGTTTCTACGCTGTGTACAAGATCTGTTATTAATGGGAGTGATCCATCCAGTTCCACGGTCGGAACAAGGACAAGGGTTCTACTCAAACCTGTTTGTGGTTCCCAAAAAAGAGGGAACTTTCAGGCCAATCTTAGATTTAAAGATTCTAAACAAATTCCTAAGAGTTCCATCGTTCAAAATGGAAACTATTCGGACAATCTTACCTATGATCCAAAGGGGTCAGTACATGACCACAGTGGATTTAAAAGATGCTTACCTTCACATACCGATTCACAAAGATCATCAACGGTATCTACGGTTTGCCTTCCTAGACAGGCACTACCAGTTTGTAGCTCTTCCATTCGGATTGGCTACGGCCCCAAGAATCTTCACAAAGGTTCTGGGTGCCCTTCTAGCGGTACTAAGACCGCGAGGGATTTCGGTAGCTCCGTACCTAGACGACATTCTAATACAAGCTTCAAGCTTTCAAACTGCCAAGTCTCATACAGAGTTAGTTCTGGCATTTCTAAGGTCGCATGGATGGAAAGTGAACGAAAAGAAGAGTTCTCTTTTTCCTCTCACAAGAGTTCCATTCTTGGGGACTCTTATAGATTCTGTAGAAATGAAGATTTACCTGACAGAAGACAGGTTAACAAAGCTTCAAGATGCATGCCGTGTCCTTCATTCCATTCAACACCCGTCAGTAGCTCAATGCATGGAGGTGATCGGCTTAATGGTAGCGGCAATGGACATAGTACCTTTTGCACGCCTACACCTCAGACCGCTGCAATTGTGCATGCTAAGTCAGTGGAATGGGGATTACTCAGATTTGTCCCCTACCCTGAATCTGAATCAAGAGACCAGAAATTCTCTTCTATGGTGGCTTTATCGGCCACACCTGTCCAGGGGGATGCCATTCAGCAGGCCAGACTGGACAATCGTAACAACAGACGCCAGCCTGCTAGGTTGGGGCGCTGTCTGGAATTCTCTGAAGACTCAGGGATTATGGAATCAGGAGGAGAGTCTCCTTCCAATAAACATTCTGGAATTGAGGGCAGTTCTCAATGCCCTTCTGGCTTGGCCCCAATTAACAACTCAGGGGTTCATCAGGTTTCAGTCGGACAATATCACGACTGTAGCTTACATCAACCATCAGGGAGGGACAAGAAGCTCCCTAGCAATGATGGAAGTATCAAAGATAATTCGCTGGGCAGAGTCTCACTCTTGCCATCTGTCAGCAATCCACATCCCGGGAGTGGAGAACTGGGAGGCGGATTTCTTGAGTCGCCAGACTTTTCATCCGGGAGAGTGGGAACTTCATCCGGAGATCTTTGCCCAAATACTTCGACGTTGGGGCAAACCAGAGATAGATCTCATGGCGTCTCGCCAGAACGCCAAACTTCCTCACTACGGGTCCAGATCCAGGGATCCGGGAGCGGTTCTGATAGATGCTTTGACAGCACCTTGGAACTTCGGGATGGCTTATGTGTTTCCACCCTTCCCGCTGCTTCCTCGATTGATTGCGAAAATCAAACAGGAGAGAGCATCAGTGATTCTAATAGCGCCTGCATGGCCACGCAGGACTTGGTATGCAGATCTAGTGGACATGTCATCCTGTCCACCTTGGTCTCTACCTCTAAGACAGGACCTTCTGATACAGGGTCCATTCAAACATCAAAATCTAACTTCTCTGAAACTGACTGCTTGGAAATTGAACGCTTGATTTTATCAAAGCGTGGTTTTTCTGAGTCGGTTATTGATACCCTGATCCAGGCTAGGAAGCCTGTTACCAGAAAGATTTACCATAAAATATGGCGCAAATACCTATACTGGTGCGAATCCAAACGTTACTCCTGGAGTAAGGTTAGGATTCCTAGGATATTGTCTTTTCTACAAGAAGGTTTAGAAAAGGGTTTATCGGCTAGTTCTTTAAAGGGACAGATTTCAGCTCTGTCCATCTTGTTACACAGGCGTCTGTCAGAAAATCCAGACGTCCAGGCCTTTTGTCAGGCTTTAGCTAGGATCAAGCCTGTGTTTAAAGCCGTTGCTCCGCCATGGAGTTTAAACTTAGTTCTTAACGTTTTACAAGGTGTTCCATTTGAACCCCTTCATTCCATTGATATAAAATTGTTATCTTGGAAAGTTCTGTTTTTAATGGCTATTTCCTCGGCTCGAAGAGTCTCTGAGTTATCAGCATTACATTGTGATTCTCCTTATCTGATTTTTCACTCAGATAAGGTAGTTCTGCGTACTAAACCTGGGTTCTTACCTAAGGTAGTTACTAACAGGAATATCAATCAAGAGATTGTCGTTCCATCCTTGTGTCCAAATCCTTCTTCAAAGAAGGAACGTCTTCTACACAATCTGGATGTAGTTCGTGCCCTCAAGTTCTACTTACAGGCAACTAAAGATTTTCGCCAAACTTCTTCCCTGTTTGTCGTTTATTCTGGACAGAGGAGAGGTCAAAAAGCTTCTACTACCTCTCTCTCGTTTTGGCTTCGTAGCATAATACGTTTAGCCTATGAGACTGCTGGACAGCAGCCTCCTGAAAGAATTACAGCTCACTCCACTAGAGCTGTGGCTTCCACTTGGGCCTTTAAGAATGAGGCCTCTGTTGAACAGATTTGCAAGGCTGCAACTTGGTCTTCGCTTCATACTTTTTCCAAATTTTACAAATTTGACACTTTTGCTTCTTCGGAGGCTATTTTTGGGAGAAAGGTTCTTCAGGCAGTGGTTCCTTCTGTATAATGAGCCTGCCTATCCCTCCCGTCATCCGTGTACTTTTGCTTTGGTATTGGTATCCCAGAAGTAATGATGACCCGTGGACTGATCACACATAACAGAAGAAAACATAATTTATGCTTACCTGATAAATTCCTTTCTTCTGTTGTGTGATCAGTCCACGGCCCGCCCTGTTTTTAAGGCAGGTAAATATCTTTTAAATTATACTCCAGTCACCACTTCACCCTTGGTTACTCCTTTCTCGTTGATTCTTGGTCGAATGACTGGGACTGACGTAGAGGGGAGGAGCTATATCAGCTCTGCTGGGTGAATCCTCTTGCATTTCCTGTTGGGGAGGAGTTATATCCCAGAAGTAATGATGACCCGTGGACTGATCACACAACAGAAGAAAGGAATTTATCAGGTAAGCATAAATTATGTTTTTCATTTTTCTGTTTTCATTCAGATTATTTTCTGAGGATGCGGAATCTCATATGATTCACTTGCTCTTCAGGACATAGTTAGAGGTTCTTTTTTTCAAAAGCTCTTGATTCCTCAAACAAGGGTCACTTTTTTTAGGTTTCCAGATAGTTTGTGTCACTGTCTTTGTCTCTATCAGACAAGGGACAATTTTATTGTGTTCCATTTGTCGGTACCTTTAGTCTCTATTATTTCCTTCAGTTGCTTTATATGCATAGAAGTTTTAGGTCTTATGGCCACAGCATTGGATTTAATTCCCTTTGCTCATTATGGTGCAGGGATTCTAGGATTTCACATTTTAAATCTTCGAATCCTAATATTTATCTCTTGATTTGATTCTTAAGATCACCATCATTTAGTTCTACAGGTCTCTTCGTTTCTTTCAACCTGGACCATGATCTCTACAGATGCGAGTCTTTTTGGTTGGGAGGCTGTCTGAGGATCTCTGTCAGCACAAGGGGTTTGGAAATCTCAGGAGGCGAGATTACCATTTGATATTTTAGAACTCCGTGTTTTCTCAGAATTTTTCAGTTAGTTTCTTTTTGAAGAAGAGACGTTTAATGTTTTTCAAACAATATCACTACTATGGTGTATGTCAATCATCGGAGTAGGACTATCAGTCCTTAGGTTGTGACAGAAGTGTCTCGGATATCAGCTTGGGCTAAACCCAGCTCCTATCTAAATTCTGTGGGTTTTTTCCCAGGTATAGATATTTGGGAAGCGGATTATCTCTGTTAATCCAGCTTTTCCTCCGGGAGAATGGTCTCTCTTACCCAGATATGTTTTTCATCTCATCTGAATAAAGAACTTCCCAGGGGCCTATTAAGGTCCGGGAATCTTCAGACGGAAGTAGTGTATGCATTGACATTTCATTGGAATTATCTTTTTGCCTATTTCTTTCCGCCTCTAGTTCTTCTTCCAAAATTCTTATGGAGTATTTGTTTGTTATGCTGGTAATTCCAGCATGGCCTCTCAGGTTTTGGTATACAAATCTCATTCGGATGGCCAGTTGCCAACGTTGGACACCTCCGTTTAAACCAGACCTTTTCTTTCTCAAGGCCATTTTTTTCCATCAGGATCTCAAATCATTAAATTTGAAGGGATGGAGATTGAACGCTTGGTTTTTAGTCATAGAGGTTTTTCTGACTCATTGATTAATACTATGTTTCAGGCTCATAAAACTGTCTCTAGAAAGATTTATATTGAGTCTGGAAGACCTACTTTTCTTGGCATTCTTTTAAAATTCATAGAATTTTATTATTTTTTCAGGTTGGTTTGGATAAGATTTTGTCTTCAGTTCTTTGTTAAGGACAAATCTCTTCTCTTTCTCTTCTTTTTATTACAGAAATGATTGCTAATCATCCTGATATTCATTGTGTTGTGCAGGCTTTGGTCCATATCACGCCTGTCATTAATTCAATCTCTCCTCTTTGGAGTCTCAATTTGGTACTGAGGGCTTTACAGACTCCTCCGTTTGAAACTATGCATTTTCTGAACATTAAATTACTTTCTTGGAAAAGTATTGTTCCTTTTGGTTATTTCTTCTACTAGAAGAGTTTTTGAGTTATCTGCTCTTTTTTTGTGAATATCCTTTTCTGATTTTTTATCAGGATAAGGCAGTGTTACTTCCTGATATTTATCACTTTTTTCAGGTTTTGATTCGTATCAAACCTGTCATTAAGCCAATTTCTCCTCCTTGGAGTCTTAATTGGGTTCTGAAGGTTTTTCAGGTTCTTCTATTTTGAGCATATGCTTGCTCTGGACATTCATTACTTTCATGGAAAGTATTGTTCTTTTTGGACATCTCTTCAGCTAGAACAGTTTTTGAATTATCTGCTCTTTCTTGTGAGTCTCCTTTTCTGATTTTTCATCAGGATAAGGCGATGTTGCGAACTTCTTTTAAATTTTTTCCTAAGGTTGTGAATTCTAACAACATTAGTAGAGAAATTGTGGTTCCTTCATTGTGTCCTAATCCTAAGAATTCTAAGGAAAGATTGTTGCATTCTTTGGATGTAGTTAGAGCTTTGAAATATTATGTTGAAGCTACTAAAGATTTCCGAAAGACTTCTAGTCTATTTGTTATCTTTTCCGGTTCTAGGAAAGGTCAGAAGGCCTCTGCCATTTCTTTGGCGTCTTGGTTAAAGTCTTTGATTCATCATGCTTATATCGAGTCGGGTAAAACTCTGCCTCAAAGGATTACAGCTCATTCTACTAGGTCAGTTTCTACTTCCTGGGCGTTTAGGAATGAAGCTTCGGTTGATCAGATTTGCAAAGCAGCAACTTGGTCTTCTTTGCATACTTTTACTAAATTCTACCATTTTGATGTGTTTTCTTCTTCTGAAGCAGTTTTTGGTAGAAAAGTACTTCAGGCAGCTGTTTCAGTTTGATTCTTCTGCTTATAATTTCAGTTTTTTTTCATTATAAGATTTAAACTTTGTTTTGGGTGTGGATTATTTTATCCCTCCCTCTCTAGTGACTCTTGCGTGGAAGATCCACATCTTGGGTATTCATTATCCCATATGTCACTAGCTCATGGACTCTTGCTAATTACATGAAAGAAAACATAATTTATGTAAGAACTTACCTGATAAATTCATTTCTTTCATATTAGCAAGAGTCCATGAGGCCCACCCTTTTTTGTGGTGGTTATGATTTTTTTGTATAAAGCACAATTATTCCAATTCCTTATTTTTTTTATGCTTTCGCACTTTTTTCTTATCACCCCACTTCTTGGCTATGCGTTAAACTGATTTGTGGGTGTGGTGAGGGGTGTATTTATAGGCATTTTGAGGTTTGGGAAACTTTGCCCCTCCTGGTAGGAATGTATATCCCATACGTCACTAGCTCATGGACTCTTGCTAATATGAAAGAAATGAATTTATCAGGTAAGTTCTTACATAAATTATGTTTTTATAGTAAGAGATTTATAATTCTACTTAGTATCTTCTGTTCCTCCACCCCCCTTCATGTTCTCTTTTGGTTGTGACACAAAGAGCTGTTCCACCCACTCTCTGCTTTCAAGGGGATGGACTTCAAGAGTGTCATATGACACACACACTGATTGGATGCTCAATGGAATTGTGGGCCGTCATAACATTCTAATAGAAACTTTACTATGGGTACAGATTTAACCCTTTTCATAGATAGAAAAAAAGGTACACATATACTTTTTTTAATGGCAAAGATTACATATATGGCATTTGATTAAGTTTACCATCACTTTAAGTTTAAATTAATTTTGATTTTGAAACTCTCAAAGTGCTTGTTTATTCGGTACTGGTGCAGGAAATAGAAACCCACTGGCTAATAACAAAACCCCTTCACCTATATTGGTGGAAAGTGACGCTCCCCAAGATGAAAAAATAGGGAGTGCTTTGTCCCTCAATATAGGAACGTCTCTTTTACCAAAGGGGAAAAAATATATTTTTCTTCTTAAACGGGAAGAGTCAACAGCTGCATTTATTACTTTTGGGAATTCAGAACCTGGCCACCAGGTGGAGGCAAAGACACCCCAGCCAAAGGCTTCAAATACCTCCCCCACTTCCCTCATCCCCCAGTCATTCTTTGCCTTTCGTCACAGGAAGTTGTCAGAGAAGTGTCAGTAGTTTGAGAGAGTCTCTTATGGAGGGTAGTACTCTTCGAAATGGGACTGGAGTTTTAAGTAGTCCTGTCAGCCTCTCAGTGAGAGCATGGATGAAGGTAAGAGTCCGGAGATGCAGGGAGAGTCTTTCTGCGAAACCATCCCAACACATATTAACAGCTCCTTGGCAATCGGCGTAGACAAGTTTCGCTGCCTGCCTTTATTCACTCAAGTCCATGTCAGAGGCGATGCTACTATCTGTTCCACAGCGTAGATTCAGGTGAGATAGTTTCATTTTACTTAATTTTGTGAATGTGATGTTAACAAGAAGGTAGGGTCCCAGTGGGACTCCTTTTATCTTAAAATAGGAATCATGGGTTAATATCCTTTGAGGGGGGCTTATTGAACAGGGGGGACTTTAATCATGTTTGTTATGTGGTTCTATCTGCTGATGTGTAGTAGTACATTAGGCTCATGACTTTTCGGCCTTATGATTAATTGGTGCGATCTTTAGATTTGCGCGCTCTTTTTATAACTTGCACCATGCACCTCGTGACCGGGTGCGGTTACGTTGTTTTTCACTTCCGTATGCTGGATGCACACTCACCTGTAATGGCATGTTTTGGCATTGCTAGAGGATCCCATTCCTAGTGGGCCGAGGGTTCCGAGGCCTTAGATGCCGGATGGCAAACTGGGTTAGATGCTTGGTGATGAAGCTAATCTCCTTTGACCCTCCATTTCTTTCATGTAATTAGCAAGAGTCCATGAGCTAGTGACGTATGGGATATACATTCCTACCAGGAGGGGCAAAGTTTCCCAAACCTCAAAATGCCTATAAATACACCCCTCACCACACCCACAAATCAGTTTTACAAACTTTGTCTCCCATGGAGGTGGTGAAGTAAGTTTGTGCTAGATTCTACGTTGATATGCGCTTCGCAGCAGGCTGGAGCCCGGTTTTCCTCTCAGAGTGCAGTGAATGTCAGAGGGATGTGAAGAGAGTATTGCCTATTTGAATTCAATGGTCTCCTTCTACGGGATCTATTTCATAGGTTCTCTGTTATCGGTCTTAGAGATTCATCTCTTACCTCCCTTTTCAGATCGACGATATACTCTTATATACCATTACCTCTACTGATTCTCGTTTCAGTACTGGTTTGGCTTTCTACTACATGTAGATGAGTGTCCTGGGGTAAGTAAGTCTTATTTTTTGTGACACTCTAAGCTATGGTTGGGCACTTTTATATAAAGTTCTAAATATATGTGTTTAAACATTTATTTGCCTTGATTCAGGATGATCAATATTCCTTATTTCACACAGTCAGTTTCATTATTTGGGATAATGCATATGAATAAATCATTTTTTTACATTAAAATTTACTTTTTTCCCTGTGGGCTGTTAGGCTCGCGGGGGCTGAAAATGCTTCTTTTTATTGCGTCATTCTTGGCGCGGACTTTTTTGGCGCAAAAAATTTCTTTGTCATTTCCGGCGTCATACTTGTCGCCGGAAGTTGTTCGTGTTTACGTCATTTTTTTGACGTTTTGCGCCAAAAATGTCGGTGTCACCGGATGTGGCGTCATTCTTGGCGCCAAAAGCATTTAGGAGCCAATAATGTGGGCATCTTTTTTGGCGCTAAAAAATGTGGGCGTCATTTTTGTCTCCACCTTTTTTTCACATTATTTAAGTCTCATTTTTCATTTGCTTCTGGTTGCTAGAGGCTTGTTCAGCAACCAGAATGCTGGTTCTACCAAAGTTAAGTGTATCTGCTGTAAACTTGTGGTAACTGTTCCTCCGGCTGTAGTTTGTGATGAATGTCATGATAAACTTGATAATGCAGATAGTATTTCCATTAGTAATATTCCATTACCTGTTGCTGTTCCATCAACATCTAATACTCAGGATGTTCCTGTTAATATAAGAGATTTTGTTTCTAAATCTATCAGGAAGGATATGTCTGTTATTCCTCCTTCCAGTAAACGTAAAAGGTATTTTAAAACTTCACATTTTTCAGATGAATTTTTAAATGAACATCATCATTCTGATTTGTCTGTTTCTGATGATGATTTTTCTGGTTCAGAGGATTCTGTCTCAGATATTGACACTGATAAATCTTCATATTTATTTAAAATGGAATTTATTCGTTCTTTACTTAAAGAAGTTTTAATCGCATTAGAGATGGAGGAATCTATTCCTCTTGATACTAAATCTACTAAGCGTTTATATTCGGTTTTTAAACCTCCTTTAGTTATTCCGGAAGTTTTTCCTGTCCCTGATGCTATTTCTGAAGTAATTTCTAGGGAATGGAATAATCTGGGTAATTCATTTACTCCTTCTAAAAGGTTTAAGAAATTGTATCCTGTGCCATCTGACAGATTAGAGTTTTGGGACAAAATCCCTAAGGTTGATGGGGCTATCTCTACTCTCGCTAAACGTACTACTATTCCTACAGCAGATAGTACTTCCTTTAAGGATCCTTTAGATAGGAAAATTGAATCCTTTCTAAGGAAAGCTTATTTATGTTCAGGTAATCTTCTTAGGCCTGCTATTTCTTTGGCTGATGTTGCGGCAGCTTCCACTTTTTGGTTGGAGGCTTTGGCACAACAAGTGTCATATCATAATACTCATAGCATTGTTGAACTTCTTCAACATGCTAATAACTTTATTTGTGATGCCATCTTTGATATAATTAGAGTTGATGTCAGGTATATGTCTTTAGCTATCTTAGCTAGAAGAGCTTTATGGCTTAAAACTTGGAATGCAGATATGTCTTCTAAGTCAACTTTGCTTTCCCTTTCTTTTCAAGGTAATAAATTGTTTGGTTCCCAGTTGGATTCTATTATTTCAACTGTTACTGGGGGGAAAGGAACTTTTTTACCTCAGGATAAAAAATCTAAAGGCAAATATAGGGCTGCTAATCGTTTTCTTCCTTTCGTCAGAATAAGGAACAGAAGCCTGATCCTTCCCCTAAAGGAACGGTTTCTGTTTGGAAACCATCTCCAGTCTGGAATAAATCCAAGCCTTTCAGAAAGCCAAAGCCAGCTCCCAAGTCCACATGAAGGTGCAGCCCTCATTCCAGCACAGCTGGTAGGGGGCAGATTACGATTTTTCAAAGAAATTTGGATCAATTCGATTCACAGTCTTTGGATTCAGAACATTGTTTCACAAGGGTACAGAATAGGTTTCAAGGTAAGGCCTCCTGCAAGAAGATTTTTTCTTTCTCGCATTCCAATAAACCCAGTGAAGGCTCAAGCATTTCTGAAATGTGTTTCAGATCTAGAGTTGGCTGGAGTAATTGTGCCAGTTCCAGTTCTAGAACAGGGTCTGGGGTTTTACTCAAATCTGTTCATTGTACCAAAGAAGGAGAATTCCTTCAGACCAGTTCTGGATTTAAAAATATTGAATCGTTATGTAAGGATACCAACATTCAAAATGGTAACTATAAGGACTATTCTGCCTTTTGTTCAGCAAGGGCATTATATGTCCACAATAGATTTACAAGATGCATATCTGCATATTCCGATTCATCCAGATCACTTTCAGTTTCTGAGATTCTCTTTTCTAGACAAGCATTACCAGTTTGTGGCTCTGCCGTTCGGCCTAGCAACAGCTCCAAGGATTTTTTCAAAGGTTCTCGGTGCCCTTCTATCTGTAATCAGAGAACAGGGTATTGTGGTATTTCCTTATTTGGACGATATCTTGGTACTTGTTCAGTCTTCACATTTAGCAGAATTTCATACGAATCGACTTGTGTCGTTTCTTCAAGAACATGGTTGGAGGATCAATTTACCAAAGAGTTCATTGATTCCTCAGACAAGGGTAACCTTTCTTTCATGTAATTAGCAAGAGTCCATGAGCTAGTGACGTATGGGATATACATTCCTACCAGGAGGGGCAAAGTTTCCCAAACCTCAAAATGCCTATAAATACACCCCTCACCACACCCACAAATCAGTTTTACAAACTTTGCCTCCCATGGAGGTGGTGAAGTAAGTTTGTGCTAGATTCTTCGTTGATATGCGCTTCGCAGCAGGCTGGAGCCCGGTTTTCCTCTCAGTGTGCAGTGAATGTCAGAGGGATGTGAAGAGAGTATTGCCTATTTGAATTCAATGATCTCCTTCTACGGGGTCTATTTCATAGGTTCTCTGTTATCGGTCGTAGAGATTCATCTCTTACCTCCCTTTTCAGATCGACGATATACTCTTATATACCATTACCTCTACTGATTCTCGTTTCAGTACTGGTTTGGCTTTCTACTACATGTAGATGAGTGTCCTGGGGTAAGTAAGTCTTATTTTTGTGACACTCTAAGCTATGGTTGGGCACTTTTATATAAAGTTCTAAATATATGTGTTTAAACATTTATTTGCCTTGATTCAGGATGTTCAACATTCCTTATTTCAGACAGTCAGTTTCATTATTTGGGATAATGCATTTGAAATAATCAATTTTTCTTACCTTAAAATTTGACTTTTTTTCCTGTGGGCTGTTAGGCTCGCGGGGGCTGAAAATGCTTCATTTTATTGCGTCATTCTTGGCGCTGACTTTTTTGGCGCAAAAATTTTCTTGGTCATTTCCGGCGTCATACTTGTCGCCGGAAGTTGCGTCATTTTTTTTGACGTTTTTGCACCAAAGATGTCGGCGTTACCGGATGTGGCGTCATTTTTGGCGCTTAAAGCATTTAGGCGCCAAATAATGTGGGCGTCTTTTTTTGGCGCTAAAAAATATGGGCGTCATTATTGTCTCCACATTATTTGTCTCATTGTTTGCTTATTTGCTTCTGGTTGCTAGAAGCTTGTTCATTGGCATTTTTTCCCATTCCTGAAACTGTCTTTTAAGGAATTTGATCAATTTTGCTTTATATGTTGTTTTTTCTATTACATATTGTAAGATGTCTCAGATTGACCCTGAATCAGAAGATACTTCTGGAAAATTGCTGCCTGATGCTGGATCTACCAAAGTTAAGTGTATTTGTTGTAAACTTGTGGTATCTGTTCCTCCGGCTGTTGTTTGTAATGAATGTCATGACAAACTTGTTAATGCAGATAATATTTCCTTTAGTAATGTTCCATTACCTGTTGCTGTTCCATCAACATCTAATATTCAGGGTGTTCCTGTTAACATAAGAGATTTTGTTTCTAAATCTATTAAGAAGGCTATGTCTGTTATTCCTCCTTCTAGTAAACGTAAAAGGTCTTTTAAAACTTCTCATTTTTCAGATGAATTTTTAAATGAACATCATCATTCTGATTCTGATAATGATTCCTCTGGTTCAGAGGATTCTGTTTCAGAGGTTGATACTGATAAATCTTCATATTTATTTAAAATGGAATTTATTCGTTCTTTGTTTAAAGAAGTCTTAATTGCATTAGAAATAGAGGAATCTGGTCCTCTTGATACTAAGTCTAAACGTTTGAATACGGTTTTTAAACCTCCTGTAGTAATTCCAGAGGTTTTTCCCGTCCCTGATGCTATTTCTGAAGTAATCTAGGGAATGGAATAATTTGGGTAATTCTTTTACTCCTTCTTAACGGTTTAAGCAATTATATCCTGTGCCATCTGACAGATTAGAGTTTTGGGACAAAATCCCTAAGGTTGATGGGGCTATCTCTACTCTTGCTAAACGTACTACTATTCCTACGGCAGATAGTACTTCCTTTAAGGGTCCTTTAGATAGGACAATTGAATCCTTTCTAAGAAAAGGTTACTTATGTTCAGGTAATCTTCTTAGACCTGCTTTATCTTTGGCGGATGTTGCTGCAGCCTCAACTTTCTGGTTGGAAGCTTTAGCACAACAAGTAACAGATCATAATACTCATAGCATTGTTAATCTTCTTCAACATGCTAATAACTTTATTATGTGATGCCATCTTTGATATCATTAGGGTTGATGTCAGGTATATGTCTTTAGCTATTTTAGCTAGAAGAGCTTTTCTGGCTTAAAACTTGGAATGCGGATATGTCTTCTAAGTCAACTTTGCTTTCCCTTTCTTTCCAGGGTAATAAATTGTTTGGTTCACAATTGGATTCTATTATTTCAACTGTTACTGGGGGGAAAGGATCTTTTTTACCACAGGATAAAAAATCTAAAGGTAAATTTAGGTCTGCTAATCGTTTTCGTTCCTAACGATCAAAAGCCTGATCCTTCCCCTACAGGAGCGGTATCAGTTTGGAAACCATCTCCAGTCTGGAATAAATCCAAGCCTTTTAGAAAGCCAAAGCCAGCTCCCAAGTCCACATGAAGGTGCGGCCCTCATTCCAGCCCAGCTGGTAGGGGGCAGATTACGATTTTTCAAAGAAATTTGCATCAATTCGATTCACAATCTTTGGATCCAGAACATTGTTTCACAAGGGTACAGAATAGGCTTCAAGATAAGGCCTCCTGCAAGAAGATTTTTTTTTCCTGTGTCCCAATAAATCCAGTGAAGGCTCAAGCATTTCTGAAATGTGTTTCAGATCTAGAGTTGGCTGGAGTAATTATGTTCTGGAACAGGGGCTGGGGTTTTACTCAAATCTCTTCATTGTACCAAAGAAGGAGAATTCCTTCAGGCCAGTTCTGGATTTAAAAATATTGAATCGTTATGTAAGGATACCAACATTCAAAATGGTAACTATAAGGACTATTCTGCCTTTTGTTCAGCAAGGGCATTATATGTCCACAATAGATTTACAAGATGCATATCTGCATATTCCGATTCATCCAGATCACTATCAGTTTCTGAGATTCTCTTTCCTAGACAAGCATTACCAGTTTGTGGCTCTGCCGTTTGGCCTAGCAACAGCTCCAAGGATTTTTACAAAGGTTCTCGTGCCCTTCTATCTGTAATCAGAGAACAGGGTATTGTGGTATTTCCTTATTTGGACGATATCTTGGTACTTGCTCAGTCTTCACATTTAGCAGAATCTCATACGAATCGACTTGTATCGTTTCTTCAAGAACATGGTTGGAGGATCAATTTACCAAAGAGTTCGTTGATTCCTCAGACAAGGGTAACCTTTTTAAGTTTCCAGATAGATTCAGTGTCCATTACTCTGTCTCTGACGGACAAGAGACGTCTGAAATTGGTTTCAGCTTGTCGAAACCTTCAGTCTCAATCATTCCCTTCGGTAGCCTTATGCATGGAAATTCTAGGTCTTATGACTGCTGCATCGGACGCAATCCCCTTTGCTCGTTTTCATCTCTTCAGCTCTGTATGCTGAACCAGTGGTGCAGGGATTATACAAAGATATCTCAATTAATATCTTTAAAACCGATTGTACAACACTCTCTGACGTGGTGGACAGACCACTTTCGTTTAGTTCAGGGGGCTTCTTTTGTTCTTCCGACCTAGACTGTGATCTCAACAGATGCAAGTCTGACAGGTTGGGGAGCTGTTTGGGGGTCTCTGACAGCACAAGGGGTTTGGGAATCTCAGGAGGCGAGATTACCAATCAACATTTTGGAACTCCGTGCAATTTTCAGAGCTCTTCAGTCGTGGCCTCTTCTAAAGAGAGAGTCGTTCATTTGTTTTCAGACGGACAATGTCACAACCGTGGCATATGTCAATCATCAAGGAGGGACTCACTGTCCTCTGGCTATGAAAGAAGTATCTCGAATACTGGTATGGGCGGAATCCAGCTTTTGTCTAATTTCTGCGGTTCATATCCCAGGTATAAACAATTGGGAAGTGGATTATTTCAGTCGCCAAATGTTACATCCGGGCGAATGGTCTCTTCACCCAGAGGTATTTTTTCAGATTGTTCAAATGTGGAGACTTCCAGAAATAGATCTGATGGCTTCTCATCTAAACAAGAAGCTTCCCAGGTATCTATCCAGATCCAGGGATCCTCAGGCGGAAGCAGTGGATGCATTGTCACTTCCTTGGAAGTATCATCCTGCCTATATCTTTCCGCCTCTAGTTCTTCTTCCAAGAGTGATTTCCAAGATTCTAAAGGAGCGTTCGTTTGTTCTGATGGTGGCTCCAGCATGGCCTCACTGGTTTTGGTAATGCGGATCTTGTCCGGATGGCTATTTGCCAACCGTGGACTCTTCCGTTAAGACCAGACCTTCTATCGCAAGGTCCTTTTTTCCATCAGGATCTCAAATCCTTAAATTTGAAGGTATGGAGATTGAACGCTTGATTCTCAGTCATAGAGGTTTCTCTTACTCCGTAATTAATACTATGTTACAGGCTCGTAAATCTGTATCTAGGAAGATATATTATAGAGTCTGGAAGACTTACATTTCTTGGTGTTCTTCTCATCATTTTTCTTGGCATTCTTTTAGAATTCCTAGAATTTTACAGTTTCTTCAGGATGGTTTGGATAAAGGTTTGTCTGCAAGTTCCTTGAAGGGACAAATCTCTGCTCTTTCTGTTCTTTTTCACAGAAAGATTGCTAGTCTTCCTGATATTCATTGTTTTGTACAGGCTTTGCTTCATATAAAACCTGTTATTAAGTCAATTTCTCCTCCTTGGAGTTTGAATTTGGTTCTGGGGGCTCTTCAAGCTCCTCCGTTTGAACCTATGCATTCGCTGGATATTAAATTACTTTCTTGGAAAGTTTTGTTTCTTTTGGCCATCTCTTCTGCTAGAAGAGTTTCTGAATTATCTGCTCTTTCTTGTGAGTCTCCTTTTCTGATTTTTCATCAGGATAAGGCGGTGTTGCGAACTTTATTTAAATTTTTACCTAAGGTTGTGAATTCTAACAACATTAGTAGAGAAATTGTGGTTCCTTCATTGTGTCCTAATCCTAAGAATTCTAAGGAAAGATCGTTGCATTCTTTGGATGTAGTTAGAGCTTTGAAATATTATGTTGAAGCTACTAAAGATTTCCGAAAGACTTCTAGTCTATTTGTTATCTTTTCTGGTTCTAGGAATGGTCAGAAGGCCTCTGCCATTTCCTTGGCATCTTGCTTAAAGTCTTTTATTCATCATGCTTATGTTGAGTCGGGTAGATCTCCGCCTCAAAGGATTACAGCTCATTCGACTAGGTCAGTCTCTACTTCCTGGGCATTTAAGAATGAAGCTTCGGTTGATCAGATTTGCAAAGCAGCAACTTGGTCTTCTTTGCATACTTTTGCTAAATTCTACCATTTTGATGTATTTTCTTCTTCTGAAGCAGTTTTTGGTAGAAAAGTACTTCAGGCAGCTGTTTCAGTTTGATTCTTCTGCTTATAATTTCATTTTTTTTTCATTATTTGATTTAAACTTTGTTTTGGGTGTGGATTATTTTTCAGCGGAATTGGCTGTCTTTATTTTATCCCTCCCTCTCTAGTGACTCTTGCGTGGAAGATCCACATCTTGGGTATTCATTATCCCATACGTCACTAGCTCATGGACTCTTGCTAATTACATGAAAGAAAACATAATTTATGGAAGAACTTACTTGATAAATTCATTTCTTTCATATTAGCAAGAGTCCATGAGGCCCACCCTTTTTTGTGGTGGTTATGATTTTTTTGTATAAAGCACAATTATTCCAATTCCTTATTTTTTATGCTTTCGCACTTTTTTTTCTTATCACCCCACTTCTTGGCTATTCGTTAAACTGATTTGTGGGTGTGGTGAGGGGTGTATTTATAGGCATTTTGAGGTTTGGGAAACTTTGCCCCTCCTGGTAGGAATGTATATCCCATACGTCACTAGCTCATGGACTCTTGCTAATATGAAAGAAATGAATTTATCAGGTAAGTTCTTACATAACAAATAGCAAATATATTTATTTTTACACTTTATTTAACAAATATGCTTGAAACAGACGTTACCAGGGGGGGGGAAAGAAATATCCACGGTTAAGCAACCTCTGGACTAATTGTAAGCTTACAGAATCTAGAGATCCCCACCGGTAATTAGACAAGTAAAATACGGATGTATATATTGAAGGCTAAAAAAGAATGGGATAAGTCACTTCCATACTTCAAATAAATGATAGCCAAATTATATAGCATCCACGTTTAAAAATAAGGGCTAGTGGACTGGGTGTTGCGTGTCAAATCAGTAAGTCATACAAGGTAGGGAAGTTAGCATAAACGTGATTCCATACACACAGGGTAGGTATTTAGGACAAGCATACAAATGTACAAGCTGTGCGCTCAAAGGCGTCCTCCTGCCTGCGTACTGCTCTGATTGAACAGAGTCAGCCGATTTCTGGCTAAAATCCCTATCAGATAGAGCTAGTTTACATACACACAAGTCATTCTCATATGCGCTTTGGTTGTATTGTATTATATTCAATACAAAATGTCACCATAAATTCCTCTTAGTTACGTTCAAACCGATACATTCAATTCAACATTAAAGGTTACTATGTAGCTTATAGCGTAATGGCATATAGAGCTTAGCAAAAAATGTAGCTGTTCGTAACTAGGCAATCAGGCTTATTCTTAGATGACAGTTAGGTTATATAACAACCTTCCTATAGTTGCAGTTGGAGTGAGAAAACTATAGCAATATAAGTATAAGGTTATAGCGGTATAAAGTTAGAGAGTTTTCAAAAAGCCGCTATTGCTATTTTAGGTATGTGACTAGCTCGCACGCTTGTTCCACCCACGGCCACGCCCACCAACGCGTTTCCGTCACAGAACGTGACTTCGTCAGGGCATAGGGCCAGCCCAGCACTCGATACAAGAATTTATAGTAGTCAGTTGTCATAGCAACCTATAAAGTATTGGAAACGGAGGTGTAAAACTCCGCTATGGCCTCATTCTGTCATTTAACTTTTAGTTTGTATTAGTTATGTGTACTGCCTTTAATTAATTGCACATTTCTAAAGTAAATATTTGAACAAAAAGGGAACATAACAATTCATCATTTTATTGACGCTTACCACTCTTGTGTGGAGGTATATTGTGCATCATTATGTGCAAGTATTGTGGGGGAAAGTAGTATTTGCTGTGCTCCAACGTATGCCAATCTGTTCCTAGGGTGGATTGAGAATAAAAGTATACTTAATGAAGATACAAACCCATATATGCAATATATGGACTTATATATTAGATACATTGATGATGTTCTAATCTTATGGACAGGCACCAAAAATGACTTTGAAAATTTCATGATCTGGCTGAATAATAACAAAGATGGAATGAGGTACACTTCATATATAGACTCAAACAAAATTTCATTTCTTGATCTAGAGATTAGAAAAGAGAATGATGGCACGCTGAACACAAAACTATTTAGAAAAGAGACAGCTACTAACAGTCTCCTCAAATGGGAGAGCTATCACCCTAAAAAATTGAAAATGGGCATTCCTTTGGGCCAATACCTTAGAGCCAGACGAAACTGCAGCACAGAACCAGACTTTGAGAGAGAAGCAAGGGAGTTACAAAGAAGGTTTAAAGAAAGGGGATATCCAGGCAGATGCCTCAAAAAGGCATATCAAAGAGCTAAATCACTAAATAGAACTACACTATTAGAAACTAATTATCAAGCCATTGCACAACCAGTAAATGAACAACAACCTATAAGAATCATTGGAACATACGATGATAAAAATGTCTGTATAAAAAATATCATCCAAAGACATTGGCATGTCATTCAGGAAGACGAAGACCTTAAAGAAGTAATATCTGAAAAACCCAATATTACATATAGAAGGTCCAAAAATCTTAAAGACATACTTATGGAGAGTCATTACTCAAAAGACATACCAAGAACATGGTTGAGAGAAACCAAAGGCTTTTACAAATGTGGACGATGCCAAGCCTGTAAGAACATGACCCCCACAAAAACCTTCATACACCCTGATACTGACAAACAATATGAAATTAAAGATTTTTTAAATTGCAGATCTAAACAAGTCATATATATTGCGATGTGCAAATGCCCGAAAATCTATGTGGGTGAGACCTCAAGAGAGTTACGCACGAGAGTGCTAGAACACATAGGTGACATCAAATGGAACAGAAACGTTCCTGTAGCACAACACATGAACAATGAACATCAGGGACACAAATATGAAATCTATTTTTGTGCAATCGAACAAATAAAACTAAAAGGGAGAAGGGGCGATATTAACAAAATGCTACTACAGAAAGAGTGTAGATGGATTCACGAACTGAAATCCACCTCACCTAGGGGATTAAATGAAGCAATTTCATACAAATGCTTTTTATAGATAATGGTTCATGAAATACATCTTATTGTGGATTCAATATTAATTACACACTATCCCTGTCTAGGGTCTTGAATTAAATTAGCTCACTTCCTCAAGATGAAGTAAAGCAAGAGAATAGTGTTTTTACAATATTGAACTTAATTTAAATTAAATGATTCTAACGAAACTTATAATAAAGTTCACATACAATGCTAATCTCATATCCTATATAACCTATTTTATATAAAAATGAAACTGACTCTTTCACAGGCAGTGACTTGATAGGTTTTTGTCCTTAAACTATATAGGTGACAATAGTGACTCATTTTGACCTCACAGATATGCTACTACAAGTAACCATAGCTAACCCACAATAAGATATTTTATGTATAAACCTCTTCCACTCTTTAAATATTACACCAATTATCAGCATATTTGACCTAGGTATTCTATATAAAAAATAGAATACAATATGCTGTATAGGCACTATAACTATATATATATATATATATATATCTCTCCCTATAAAACTCTCCCAATACAATCACTAGGGAATACTACTTTCCCCCACAATACTTGCACATAATGATGCACAATATACCTCCACACAAGAGTGGTAAGCGTCAATAAAATGATGAATTGTTATGTTCCCTTTTTGTTCAAATATTTACTTTAGAAATGTGCAATTAATTAAAGGCAGTACACATAACTAATACAAACTAAAAGTTAAATGACAGAATGAGGCCATAGCGGAGTTTTACACCTCCGTTTCCAATACTTTATAGGTTGCTATGACAACTGACTACTATAAATTCTTGTATCGAGTGCTGGGCTGGCCCTATGCCCTGACGAAGTCACGTTCTGTGACGGAAACGCGTTGGTGGGCGTGGCCGTGGGTGGAACAAGCGTGCGAGCTAGTCACATACCTAAAATAGCAATAGCGGCTTTTTGAAAACTCTCTAACTTTATACCGCTATAACCTTATACTTATATTGCTATAGTTTTCTCACTCCAACTGCAACTATAGGAAGGTTGTTATATAACCTAACTGTCATCTAAGAATAAGCCTGATTGCCTAGTTACGAACAGCTACATTTTTTGCTAAGCTCTATATGCCATTACGCTATAAGCTACATAGTAACCTTTAATGTTGAATTGAATGTATCGGTTTGAACGTAACTAAGAGGAATTTATGGTGACATTTTGTATTGAATATAATATAATACATCCAAAGCGCATATGAGAATGACTTGTGTGTATGTAAACTAGCTCTATCTGATAGGGATTTTAGCCAGAAATCGGCTGACTCTGTTCAATCAGAGCAGTACGCAGGCAGGAGGACGCCTTTGAGCGCACAGCTTGTACATTTGTATGCTTGTCCTAAATACCTACCCTGTGTGTATGGAATCACGTTTATGCTAACTTCCCTACCTTGTATGACTTACTGATTTGACACGCAACACCCAGTCCACTAGCACTTATTTTTAAACGTGGATGCTATATAATTTGGCTATCATTTATTTGAAGTATGGAAGTGACTTATCCCATTCTTTTTTAGCCTTCAATATATACATCCGTATTTTACTTGTCTAATTACCGGTGGGGATCTCTAGATTCTGTAAGCTTACAATTAGTCCAGAGGTTGCTTAACCGTGGATATTTCTTTCCCCCCCCCCTGGTAACGTCTGTTTCAAGCATATTTGTTAAATAAAGTGTAAAAATAAATATATTTGCTATTTGATATAACTAGTGTATAATTCTACACTTGACTTCAATGTCACAAACCCCCTTAGGTTCCCTAACCTTACCATACCAAGTTCTTACATAAATTATGTTTTTTAGGTTTCCAAATAGATTCAGTGTCCATGACTTTGTCTCTGACGGACAAGAGACGTCTGAAATTGGTTTCAGCTTGTCAAAACCTTCAGTCTCAATCATTCCCTTCGGTAGCCTTATGCATGGAAATTCTAGGTCTTATGACTGCTGCATCGGACGCGATCCCCTTTGCTCGTTTTCACATGCGACCTCTTCAGCTTTGTATGCTGAACCAGTGGTGCAGGGATTATACAAAGATATCACAGTTAATATCTTTAAATCCGATTGTACGACACTCTCTGACGTGGTGGATAGATCACCATCGTTTAGTTCAAGGGGCTTCTTTTGTTCTTCCAACCTGGACTGTGATCTCAACAGATGCGAGTCTGACAGGTTGGGGAGCTGTATGGGGGTCTCTGACAGCGCAGGGGGTTTGGGAATCTCAGGAGGCGAGATTACCAATCAACATTTTGGAACTCCGTGCGATTTTCAGAGATCTTCAGTCGTGGCCTCTTCTGAAGAGAGAATTGTTCATTTGTTTTCAGACAGACAATGTCACAACCGTGGCATATGTCAATCATCAAGGGGGGACTCACAGTCTTCTGGCTATGAAAGAAGTATCTCGGATACTTGTATGGGCGGAATCCAGCTCCTGTCTAATCTCTGCGATTCACATCCCAGGTATAGACAATTGGGAAGCGGATTATCTCAGTCGCCAGACGTTACATCCGGGCGAATGGTCTCTTCACCCAGAGGTTTTTCTTCAGATTGTTCAAATCTGGGGACTTCCAGAAATAGATCTGATGGCCTCTCATCTAAACAAGAAACTTCCCAGGTATCTGTCCAGATCCAGGGATCCTCAGGCGGAGGCAGTGGATGCATTGTCACTTCCTTGGAAGTATCATCCTGCCTATATCTTTCCGCCTCTAGTTCTTCTTCCAAGAGTGATCTCCAAGATTCTAAAAGAGCGTTCGTTTGTTCTGCTGGTGGCTCCAGCATGGCCTCACAGGTTTTGGTATGCGGATCTTGTTCGGATGGCTACTTGCCAACCTTGGACTCTTCCGTTAAGACCAGACCTTCTATCTCAAGGTCCTCTTTTCCATCAGGATCTCAAATCATTAAATTTGAAGGTATGGAGATTGAACGCTTGATTCTCAGTCATAGAGGTTTCTCTGACTCCGTAATTAATACTATGTTACAGGCTCGTAAATCTGTGTCTAGGAAGATATATTATCAAGTCTGGAAGACTTACATTTCTTGGTGTTCTTCTCATCAATTTTCCTGGCATTCTTTTAGAATTCCTAGAATTTTACAGTTTCTTCAGGATGGTCTGGATAAAGGTTTGTCTGCAAGTTCATTGAAAGGACAAATTTCTGCTCTTTCTGTGCTGTTTCACAGAAAGATTGCTAGATTCTACTATTTTGATGTGTTTTCTTCTTCTGAAGCAGTTTTTGGTAGAAAAGTACTTCAGGCAGCTGTTTCAGTTTGATTCTTCTGCTTATAATTTCAGTTTTTTTCATTATAAGATTAAAACTTTATTTTGGAGTGTGGATTATTTTTCAGCGGAATTGGCTGTCTTTATTTTATCCCTCCCTCTCTAGTGACTCTTGCGTGGAAGTTCCACATCTTGGGTATTTATTATCCCATACGTCACTAGCTCATGGACTCTTGCTAATTACATGAAAGAAAACATAATTTATGTAAGAACTTACCTGATAAATTCATTTCTTTCATATTAGCAAGAGTCCATGAGGCCCACCCTTTTTTTGTGGTGGTTATGATTTTTTGTATAAAGCACAATTGTTCCAATTCCTTATTTTTTATGCTTTCGCACTTTTTTCTTATCACCCCACTTCTTGGCTATTCGTTAAACTGATTTGTGGGTGTGGTGAGGGGTGTATTTATAGGCATTTTGAGGTTTGGGAAACTTTGCCCCTCCTGGTAGGAATGTATATCCCATACGTCACTAGCTCATGGACTCTTGCTAATATGAAAGAAATGAATTTATCAGGTAAGTTCTTACATAAATTATGTTTTTTCTTTCTTTTTTGTATCGGTTCAAGTTCTGAGTTTGTGTGAAGTGGGCCTCTGATCGGCTGGTCCGGTTGGCGTACCTTTTTTCCTGGGGCGTTCACCCACAGGTGCTGCCTTTTTTATTTTTTAATCCGGATAGGATGTATTTGATTTGTTTGTATAAGCTCACGTCTGATATAACTTCCGTTCTAGGAATGTTCTTTCTCTGGAACTGATACTTGCGATTTTGTGGTTGCATGGGCACTTTCTCGGAAATTGCGCACTTTGGTTAAGTCCGAGGTTATGTTTTCTAGTTCATATTATCGAACCTTCCGGTCGATTTTTCTTGGACCTTAGACAGTTTGTACCAGGCGGTACTGGTCGGGCGCTGTCTACTGTTTTCTTGGGTTCATGTCACCCTTGTGGTGCTGATTATCATGTCGGATTTAAAAAAAAGAGAGAATGTCTCTTATGGCCCAGTGTTATAGACTCCGGGCATAGATCCAACGCTTCTGGAAGGAAGGTTGTGAGCTCCGATATAAGTTGTTTCTCCTGTTAAGTGTAGTCAGTCCACGGGTCATCCATTACTTATGGGATTATATCTCCTCCTTAACAGGAAGTGCAAGAGGATCACCCAAGCAGAGCTGCTATATAGCTCCTCCCCTCTACGTCATACCCAGTCATTCTCTTGCACCTAACTAATAGATAGGACGTGTGAGAGGACTGTGGTGTGTTAAACTTAGTTTTTATTTCTTCAATCAAAAGTTTGTTATTTTAAACGGCACCGGAGTGTGTTGTTTCTTCTCAGGCAGCATTAGAAGAAGAATCTACCTGAGTTTGTCTATGATCTTAGCGGTCGTAACTAAGATCCACTTGCTGTTCTCGGCCATTCTGAGGAGTGAGGTAACTTCAGAACAGGGGATAGCAGGCAGGGCCCACCTGCAAGGAGGTATGTTGCAGTATATTATTTTCTAAGGAATGGAATTGACTGAGAAAATACTGCTAATACCGATGTAATGTAAGTGCAGCCTTAAATGCAGTAGTAGCGACTGGTATCAGGCTGATATGTATGTATGTATACTCTGAGGTATTTCTGGGGAATGGAATTTCACTAAGAAAATACTGTCAATATTAAAGTAATATTTGAGCCTGCACTGCAGTGAAAGCGACTAGCAGCAGGCTTATTAATAACATTTCATAATTTTCATTTTTAAAACGTTTACTGGCATGTTAATCGTTTTTTCTGAGGTACTTGGTGATAAAACTTTATGGGCATGATTTTTACCACATGGCTGTCGTTTGTTTCTGAATAAAAACAGTTTACTGAGCTTCCCCACTGTTGTAATATGAGTGGGAGGGGCCTATTTTAGCGCTTTATTGCGCAGTAAAAATTTAGTCACAGTCTTTCTATTTCTTCCTCCATGATCCAGGACGTCTCTACAGAGCTCAGGGGTCTCCAAAACTAGTTTTGAGGGAGGTAATCACTCACAGCAGACCTGTGACAGTGTGTTTTGACTGTGATAAAAACGTTAATATTAAATTGTTATCCGTTTTTTGGGTATTAAGGGGTTAATCATCCATTTGCTGGTGGGTGCAATCCTTTGCTAACTTAATACATTTACTGTGAAAAATTGGTTGCTTTAACTATTTTGGTTCATTGTTATTTCAACTGTGACAGCTTTTTGTGCTTCTTAAAGGCACAGTAGCGTTTTTTATATTGCTTGTAAATTTATTTAGAAAAGTATTTCCAAGCTTGCTAGTCTCATTGCTAGTTTGTTTAAACATGTCTGACACAGATGAATCTCTTTGTTCACTATGTTTAAAGGCCAATGTGGAGCCCAATAGAAATTTGTGTACTAATTGCATTGATGCTACTTTAAATAAAAGCCAATCTGTACATGTAAAGAAATTATCACCAGACAACGAGGGGGAGGTTATGCCGACTAACTCTCCTAACGTGTCAGTACCTTCGCCTCCCGCTCAGGAGGTGCGTGATATTGTGGCGCCAAGTACATCAGGGCGGCCCATACAAATCACTTTGCAAGACATGGCTAATGTTATGACTGAAGTACTATCTAAATTGCCAGAATTTAGGGGTAAACGCGATCACTCTGGGGTAAGAACAGAGTGCGCTGATAATAATAGAGCCATGTCTGATACTGCGTCACAATTTGCAGAACATGAGGACGGAGAGCTTCATTCTGTGGGTGACGGATCTGATCCAAGTAAACTGGACTCAGACATTTCAAATTTTAAATTTAAGCTTGAGAACCTCCGTGTATTACTAGGGGAGGTATTAGCGGCTCTGAATGATTGTAAGACGGTTGCAATTCCAGAGAAAGTATGTAGGCTGGATAAATATTTTGCGGTACCGGCGTGTACTGACGTTTTTCCTATACCTAAAAGGCTTGCAGAAATTGTTAACAAGGAGTGGGATAGACCCGGTGTGCCTTTTCTCCAACATAGGTGTGTCCGGTCCACGGCGTCATCCTTACTTGTGGGGATATTCTCTTCCCCAACAGGAAATGGCAAAGAGCCCAGCAAAGCTGGTCACATGATCCCTCCTAGGCTCCGCCTTCCCCAGTCATTCTCTTTGCCGTTGTACAGGCAACATCTCCACGGAGATGGCTTAGAGTTTTTTAGTGTTTAACTGTAGTTTTTATTATTCAATCAAGAGTTTGTTATTTTAAAATAGTGCTGGTATGTACTATTTACTCTGAAACAGAAAAGAGATGAAGATTTCTGTTTGTAAGAGGAAAATGATTTTAGCAACCGTTACTAAAATCGATGGCTGTTCCACACAGGACTGTTGAGAGGAATTAACTTCAGTTGGGGGAACAGTGAGCAGACTTTTGCTGCTTGAGGTATGACACATTCTAACAAGACGATGTAATGCTGGAAGCTGTCATTTTCCCTATGGGATCCGGTAAGCCATTTTTATTACAGACAGTAAATAAGGGCTTCACAAGGGCTTTTTAAGACTGTAGACATTTTCTGGGCTAAATCGATTTATATATAAACATATTTTATACTCCATAGCCTTGAGGAATTATTTTAATCTTGGGAATTTTGTAAAATAACCGGCAGGCACTGTATTGGACACCTTATGCTCTAGGGGCTTTCCCTAATCATAGGCAGAGTCTCATTTTCGCGCCTGTATTGCGCACTTGTTTTTGAGAAGCATGACATGCAGATGCATGTGTGAGGAGCTCTGATACATAGAAAAGACTTTCTGAAGGGATTCAAGCGTCGTCCCTTCCTCAAGCAAAGGCTCACACGGACATTGTCCTGGCCTTCCTCAGATCTCACGGATGGAAAGTGAACGTAGAAAAGAGTTCTCTATCTCCGTCAACGAGGGTTCCCTTCTTGGGAACAATAATAGACTCCTTAGAAATGAGGATTTTTCTGACAGAGGCCAGAAAAACAAAACTTCTAAACTCTTGTCAAATACTTCATTCCGTTCCTCTTCCTTCCATAGCGCAGTGCATGGAAGTGATAGGTTTGATGGTAGCGGCAATGGACATAGTTCCTTTTGCGCGCATTCATCTAAGACCATTACAACTGTGCATGCTCAGTCAGTGGAATGGGGACTATACAGACTTGTCTCCGACGATACAAGTAAATCAGAGGACCAGAGATTCACTCCGTTGGTGGCTGTCCCTGGACAACCTGTCACAGGGGATGAGCTTCCGCAGACCAGAGTGGGTCATTGTCACGACCGACGCCAGTCTGATGGGCTGGGGCGCGGTCTGGGGACCCCTGAAAGCTCAGGGTCTTTGGTCTCGGGAAGAATCTCTTCTACCGATAAATATTCTGGAACTGAGAGCGATACTCAATGCTCTCAAGGCTTGGCCTCAGCTAGAAAAGGCCAAGTTCATACGGTTTCAATCAGACAACATGACGACTGTTGCGTACATCAACCATCAGGGGGGAACAAGGAGTTCCCTGGCGATGGAAGAATTGACCAAAATCATTCAATGGGCGGAGACTCACTCCTGCCACTTGTCTGCAATCCACATCCCAGGAGTGGAAAATTGGGAAGCGGATTTTCTGAGTCGTCAGACATTACATCCGGGGGAGTGGGAACTCCATCCGGAAATCTTTGCCCAAATTACTCAACTGTGGGGCATTCCAGACATGGATCTGATGGCCTCTCGTCAGAACTTCAAGGTTCCTTGCTACGGGTCCAGATCCAGGGATCCCAAGGCGACTCTAGTAGATGCACTAGTAGCACCTTGGACCTTCAAACTAGCTTATGTATTCCCGCCGTTTCCTCTCATCCCCAGGCTGGTAGCCAGGATCAATCAGGAGAGGGCATCGGTGATCTTGATAGCTCCTGCGTGGCCACGCAGGACTTGGTATGCAGACCTGGTGAATATGTCATCGGCTCCACCATGGAAGCTACCTTTGAGACGAGACCTTCTTGTTCAAGGTCCGTTCGAACATCCGAATCTGGTCTCACTCCAACTGACTGCTTGGAGATTGAACGCTTGATCTTATCAAAGCGAGGGTTCTCAGATTCTGTTATTGATACTCTTGTTCAGGCCAGAAAGCCTGTAACTAGAAAAATTTACCACAAAATATGGAAAAAATATATCTGTTGGTGTGAATCTAAAGGATTCCCTTGGGACAAGGTAAAAATTCCTAAGATTCTATCCTTTCTTCAAGAAGGATTGGAGAAAGGATTATCTGCAAGTTCCTTGAAGGGACAGATTTCTGCCTTGTCTGTGTTACTTCACAAAAAGCTGGCAGCTGTGCCAGATGTTCAAGCCTTTGTTCAGGCTCTGGTTAGAATCAAGCCTGTTTACAAACCTTTGACTCCTCCTTGGAGTCTCAATTTAGTTCTTTCAGTTCTTCAGGGGGTTCCGTTTGAACCCTTACATTCCGTTGATACTTTTGCTTCTTCTGAGGCTATTTTTGGGAGAAAGGTTTTGCAAGCCGTGGTGCCTTCCATTTAGGTGACCTGATTTGCTCCCTCCCTTCATCCGTGTCCTAAAGCTTTGGTATTGGTTCCCACAAGTAAGGATGACGCCGTGGACCGGACACACCTATGTTGGAGAAAACAGAATTTATGTTTACCTGATAAATTACTTTCTCCAACGGTGTGTCCGGTCCACGGCCCGCCCTGGTTTTTTTAATCAGGTCTGATAATTTTTTAATAAATATAAATATTTTCTTTAACTACAGTCACCACGGTATCATATGGTTTCTCCTATGCAAATATTCCTCCTTTACGTCGGTCGAATGACTGGGGAAGGCGGAGCCTAGGAGGGATCATGTGACCAGCTTTGCTGGGCTCTTTGCCATTTCCTGTTGGGGAAGAGAATATCCCCACAAGTAAGGATGACGCCGTGGACCGGACACACCGTTGGAGAAAGTAATTTATCAGGTAAACATAAATTCTGTTTTTCACCCCCTCCTATATTTAGAAAAATGTTTCCAATAGACGCCACCACACGGGACTTATGGCAGACGGTCCCTAAGGTGGAGGGAGCAGTTTCTACTCTGGCTAAGCGCACCACTATCCCGGTGGAGGATAGCTGTGCTTTTTCAGATCCAATGGATAAAAAGTTAGAGGGTTACCTTAAGAAAATGTTTGTTCAGCAAGGTTTTATATTACAACCCCTTGCATGCATTGCGCCTGTCACGGCTGCGGCGGCATTCTGGTTTGAGTCTCTGGAAGAGACCCTTAGCACAGCTCCATTGGATGAGATTATAAACAAGCTTAAAGTCCTTAAGCTAGCTAATTCATTTATTTCTGATGCCGTAGTACACTTAACTAAACTTACGGCTAAGAACTCCGGATTCGCCATTCAAGCGCGTAGAGCGCTGTGGCTTAAATCCTGGTCAGCTGATGTGACTTCTAAATCTAAATTGCTTAACATTCCTTTCAAAGGGCAGACATTATTCGGGCCCGGTTTGAAAGAAATTATCGCTGACATTACTGGAGGTAAGGGCCATGCCCTGCCTCAAGACAGGGCCAAACCAAGGGCTAAACAGTCTAATTTTCGTGCCTTTCGTAACTTCAAGGCAGGAGCAGCATCAACTTCCTCCGCTCCAAGACAGGAAGGAAGTGTTGCTCGCTACAGACAGGGCTGGAAACCTAACCAGTCCTGGAACAAGGGCAAGCAGGCCAGAAAACCTGCTGTTGCCCTTAAGACAGCATGAAGTGAGGGCCCCCGATCCGGAAACGGATCTAGTGGGGGGCAGACTTTCTCTCTTCGCCCAGGCTTGGGCAAGAGATGTCCAGGATCCCTGGGCGTTGGAGATCATATCTCAGGGATATCTTCTGGACTTCAAAGCTTCTCCTCCACAAGGGAGATTTCATCTTTCAAGGTTATCAGCAAACCAGATAAAGAAAGAGGCGTTTCTACGCTGTGTACAAGACCTCTTACTAATGGGAGTGATCCACCCAGTTCCGCGGTCGGAACACGGACAAGGGTTTTATTCAAATCTGTTTGTGGTTCCCAAAAAAGAGGGAACCTTCAGACCAATCTTGGACTTAAAGATCCTAAACAAATTCCTAAGAGTTCCATCGTTCAAAATGGAAACTATTCGGACCATCTTACCTATGATCCAAGAGGGTCAGTACATGACCACAGTGGATTTAAAGGATGCCTACCTTCACATACCGATTCACAAGGATCATTACCGGTATCTAAGGTTTGCCTTCCTAAACAGGCATTACCAGTTTGTAGCTCTTCCCTTCGGGTTAGCTACAGCTCCAAGAATCTTTACAAAGGTTCTGGGCTCTCTTCTGGCGGTACTAAGACCGCGAGGCATAGCGGTAGCTCCGTACCTAGACGACATTCTGATACAAGCGTCAAGTTTCCAAACTGCCAAGTCTCATACAGAGTTAGTTCTGGCATTTCTAAGGTCGCATGGGTGGAAGGTGAACGTAGAAAAGAGTTCTCTATTGCCACTCACAAGAGTTCCCTTTTTAGGGACTCTTATAGATTCTGTAGAAATGAAAATTTACCTGACGGAGGACAGGTTATCAAAACTTCTAAATGCTTGCCGTGTCCTTCATTCCATTCAACACCCGTCAGTGGCTCAGTGCATGGAGGTAATCGGCTTAATGGTAGCGGCAATGGACATAGTACCTTTTGCGCGCCTGCATCTCAGACCGCTGCAATTGTGCATGCTAAGTCAGTGGAATGGGGATTACTCAGATTTGTCCCCTCTGCTAAATCTGGATCAAGAGACCAGAGATTCTCTTCTATGGTGGCTTTCTCGGCCACATCTGTCCAAGGGGATGCCCTTCCGCAGGCCAGATTGGACGATTGTAACAACAGACGCCAGCCTTCTAGGTTGGGGCGCAGTCTGGAATTCCCTGAAGGCTCAGGGATCATGGACTCAGGAGGAGAGACTCCTTCCAATAAACATTCTGGAATTAAGAGCAGTTTTCAATGCTCTTCTGGCTTGGCCTCAGTTAGCAACTCTGAGGTTCATCAGGTTTCAGTCGGACAACATCACGACTGTGGCTTACATCAACCATCAGGGAGGGACAAGGAGTTCCCTAGCGATGATGGAAGTCTCAAAGATAATTCGCTGGGCAGAGTCTCACTCTTGCCACCTGTCAGCGATCCACATCCCAGGCGTGGAGAACTGGGAGGCGGATTTTCTAAGTCGCCAGACTTTTCATCCGGGGGAGTGGGAACTTCATCCGGAGGTGTTTGCCCAACTGCTTCATCATTGGGGCAAACCAGATCTGGATCTCATGGCGTCTCGCCAGAACGCCAAGCTTCCTTGTTACGGATCCAGGTCCAGGGACCCGGGAGCGGTACTGATAGATGCTCTGACAGCACCTTGGGTCTTCAACATGGCTTATGTGTTTCCACCCTTCCCGATGCTTCCTCGATTGATTGCCAGGATCAAACAGGAGAGAGCATCGATGATTCTAATAGCGCCTGCGTGGCCACGCAGGACCTGGTATGCAGATCTAGTGGACATGTCGTCCTGTCCACCATGGTCTCTGCCTCTGAGACAGGACCTTCTGATTCAGGGTCCTTTCAAACATCCAAATCTAATTTCTCTGAGGCTGACTGCATGGAGATTGAACGCTTGATTCTATCAAAGCGGGGATTCTCGGAGTCAGTGATTGATACCTTAATACAGGCTAGGAAACCTGTTACCAGGAAAATTTACCATAAAATATGGCGTAAATACTTATATTGGTGCGAATCCAAGAGTTACTCATGGAGTAAGGTTAGGATTCCTAGGATATTGTTTTTTCTACAAGAAGGTTTAGAAAAGGGTTTATCTGCTAGTTTGTTAAAGGGACAGATCTCAGCTCTGTCTATCCTTTTACAGAAACGTCTGTCAGAAGTTCCAGACGTTCAGGCTTTTTGTCAGGCTTTGGCTAGGATTAAGCCTGTGTTTAAGACTGTTGCTCCGCCGTGGAGCTTAAACTTAGTTCTTAACGTTCTGCAAGGTGTTCCGTTTGAACCCCTTCATTCCATTGATATCAAGCTGTTATCTTGGAAAGTTCTGTTTTTAATGGCTATTTCCTCGGCTCGAAGAGTCTCTGAGTTATCGGCCTTAGATAAGGTAGTTCTGCGTACTAAACTTGGGTTCTTACCTAAGGTAGTCACTAACAAGAATATCAATCAAAAGATTGTTGTTCCATCATTGTGCCCTAACCCTTCTTCAAAGAAGGAACGACTTCTGCACAATCTGGACGTCGTCCGTGCCCTGAAATTTTATTTGCAGGCAACTAAAGATTTTCGTCAAACTTCTTCCCTGTTTGTCGTTTATTCTGGACAGAGGAGAGGTCAAAAAGCTTCGGCTACCTCTCTCTCTTTTTGGCTTCGTAGCATAATACGTTTAGCCTATGAGACTGCTGGACAGCAGCCTCCTGAAAGGATTACAGCTCATTCTACTAGAGCTGTGGCTTCCACTTGGGCCTTTAAGAATGAGGCCTCTGTTGAACAGATTTGCAAGGCTGCAACTTGGTCTTCACTTCACACTTTTTCAAAATTTTACAAATTTGACACTTTTGCTTCTTCGGAGGCTGTTTTTGGGAGAAAGGTTCTACAGGCAGTGGTTCCTTCCGTGTAAAGATCCTGCCTGTCCCTCCCGTCATCCGTGTACTTTTAGCTTTGGTATTGGTATCCCATAAGTAATGGATGACCCGTGGATTGACTACACTTAACAGGAGAAAATATAATTTATGCTTACCTGATAAATTCATTTCTCCTGTAGTGTAGTCAGTCCACGGCCCGCCCTGTTTTTTACGGCAGGTCTAAATTTTATATTAAACTCCAGTCACCACTGCACCCTATAGTTTTCTCCTTTCTCGTTTGGTTTCGGTCGAATGACTGGGTATGACGTAGAGGGGAGGAGCTATATAGCAGCTCTGCTTGGGTGATCCTCTTGCACTTCCTGTTAGGGAGGAGATATAATCCCATAAGTAATGGATGACCCGTGGACTGACTACACTACAGGAGAAATGAATTTATCAGGTAAGCATAAATTATATTTTTTTTTTTTCTGGCAATATTGCTTGAGATGCGTGACCGACTTTTTCAGACGTCATTGTGGTTCCTGGGGACTTGGAACCGTAGGTTTCCATTCCTTTGGAGATGGGATTGACTTCCGGAGGTCTAGTATCTGGTGGAAGATTTGCGTCTTCACTTGCGTTATCTCCGGATTTCTCCCCTCCAGTCTTGGGTTGGGTCATTTGTTCTGGAAGTGCGGGCATGTCCTTCCTTTTTCTCAGTGTTTCATTTGCTCTAGTATGTAGAGTGCAGGGGCCACCCTGCCTTTCTACCAGGAGCTGTGAGGCTCCCGTTTTTTATTCCATTTCAAGGATGTCGTCTTCTCTAGATAAGAGCTGCCCCTTGTCTTACCATGGTCTTTAGACTCTTGAATGCTATTCGTCAATCTTATTGCAGATCTAGCCCTTTGGGCTTAAGGGTAGGAGGTCTGGGGTCAGTTGCCGTCTTTTCGCCTGTCTGGGTCTGGAAATTGATCATTTTTATTCTCCAGTGTGTGGGTCAGGTCGTTAGGCCTGTCTACATGGATTACCTTGGGATCCAGGGGTACTGGTTGCCCTTTTTCTAAACCAGTGGGGAGTCTTTTTCAGACTCTTGGGTTTGTGGATGTTACTAGGTTCTTTACATCTAAGGATTTAGATGGCGGAAGGCACTGTCTGGGGCACTCCTAACCATAGGAGGCAGCTTATGGGTTCCTCAGGAGCTTCCGTTTTCATTTTCGGTTTTGTTTTTTCGAGGACTCTGGCT
The DNA here is from genome assembly GCF_027579735.1 of Bombina bombina. Classification (NCBI taxonomy): domain Eukaryota; kingdom Metazoa; phylum Chordata; class Amphibia; order Anura; family Bombinatoridae; genus Bombina; species Bombina bombina. The sequence goes on along the minus strand of NC_069505.1, from coordinate 403,490,167 downwards.
TAGGACCATGTCTCTTGCCTGGAACGGATATTGACGGTCCTGTTTAACCTTGGGGTTTGGTTCTCCCGCGTGTCTCTTTGGAGCGGGCGGAAGTTTCTGATTCTCATGGGAAATTTATATCAGCCTGAGGCTTCACTTTGAGGTTTCTGATGGATCCCTACTTGTCTGCTGGGAAATCTGATGCTTCTGCTAGGCTCCAGTTGTGGTATCAACTGGACTGACAGTATTGGGGTTTAGCCTCTATTGTAGGGTAGTTACCGTTGCCTAATCCTCCTCTTCTCACCTAGGGTGAGGAAAGGGTTTTTACGTGTTCTCCTGGATTGGGATGTACTTCAGTATCTGTGAGGGGACCCGTGGGTCCTTGTTTTTTCCCTCTCTTGCGTTCTCAAAATCATAGAATGGGTTCTGGCATCTGAATGCTGTGGGTCAGAATACTTTTTTCCCTTGAGGAGTGTTCCTTCTTTATGGAAGGCTGCTATGTAGGGGTCCTTGGACCTGAGCATGAGGTTCCTGTCATGGTTCAGGATAACCTACCAGTTCGGTCAGGGTTCTACTGTGGGGGTTTGATTCCTCGTAGATCCATCCTTTTTCTTCCAAGGGTCTGAGACTCTTGTTTTCGGTCTTTCACCTTTGGTCTGGGACCTTTATCCGGGAAAGAAGGCCGGGGATCAGTCTGCTTTTTGCAGTATGGGCCGTTTGCTGGTATTGAATCTGTCCTCCTCTTTAATGGGGGGACTCTTTGTGCCACTGGGGCCTATCAAGCTCCGAAAGGAGCTTGACGGCCCGTGTTGAAACAGCAGTTATGAAGCAGCGGTCACAAAGACCGCTGCTCCATAACCTGTCCGCCTGCTCTGAGCAGGCGGACAGACATTGCCGGAATTCAATCCTATCGGGTTGATTGACACCCCCCTGCTGGCGGCCGATTGGCCACGAGTCTGCAGGGGGCGGTGTTGCACCAGCAGCTCTTGTGAGCTGCTGGTGCAATGCTGAATACGGAGAGCGTATTGCTCTCCGTATTCAGCAAGGTCTGGCGGACCTGATCTGCACTGTCGGATCAGGTCCGCCAGACTTTGTTAAATTGAGGCCCATCTCTCTACTGACGGTGTCTGCTGCCGGGATGGAACGCTCTTTGGAGGGATCTTTTGTCGAGATTTTCGGCTCTTCTCGGTGGGATGTGTCCCATGTTGTTTCAGGACAGCTTTGTTGCGTGATTGGTCATCGTGAGTTTTGCTCACAGGTGGCTCTGTGCCCTATTGGAGAGCTCTTTTTTAGCGGTTAGAATAGTTTTTCTGTCTCTGCTTGTCTAGCCTGACGGGTTTTGACTTGTCTAGGTTGCAAGGGGTAACTCGCGGTTTTCAGGAACACCATGGTTGGTATTGTGCAGTGTCAGGGATATGAGTGTGACTTTCCGGTCATTCTAGTGACGATTTCCCCTGACTATGGACTTATCTTCTGGTCCTTGTCCTTTTATGGAATTTGTTTCCCTGGACAGTAGTCCTGTTGCAACCTTGTGTTGCTCTAATTGGATTGGGGCCTTTTGGCTATCTCATGGGGTCTTCTATTCTCCCTCTCGGGGGTAGATAGCGACCTTTGACCAGTTTGTCTTCAGCCCATGTTGGTTGGTCCTTCGGATCTCTTCTGGGTTCCTCTCCCTCTCTGGGATTTATAGAGGTTTTTTTGGTTTTAAGTCAGAAATGTTTTCTGTGGGAGTTGAGTGCTGCAGGGCTGACTCCTCGGAAGCCTTTGTGCTCGGTAGACTCTGGGTCTGAGTGGTCTCTAGGACGGCTTTGCAGGTTGCGTGACTGATGAGTGGTTACCCGGGCTTCCGGTTTTTCCCATGTCATATGTAGTTTTTTTATGTGGTGTATTTTGAGTAATTTGAGGCTGTGGTGACTTTCGAAGGAGACGCCTTTTTTGTACCCACCCTTTTGTTTGCATTCAGTGTCCTCTAACTTGGTTATTGTTTTCCCAAAAGTAATGATTGCAGCTGTGGACTTCCCGTTTAAGAAGAAAAAACATAAATTATGTGTACTTGATAATTTTCTTTTCTTCTGACGGGAAGAGTCCACAGCTCCCATCCGCGCTTTATCTATAGGGTGGCAGTACATTTTTGTTCTTCTTGCACCTTTTTTCACCCTGATATTTCTCCTACTGTTCCCTGTTCTCTTGGCTGAATGACTGGGGGATGAGGGAAGTGGGGGAGGTATTTGAAGCCTTTGGCTGGGGTGTCTTTGCCTCCTCCTGATGGCCAGGTTCTGAATTCCCAAAAGTAATGAATGCAGCTGTGGACTCTTCCCGTCAGAAGAAAAGAAAATGATCAGGTAAGCATAATTTATGTTTTTAAAATCATTGTGCTTGTCTATCAGTGAATGGTCAACAGGTACCTAGATATTCAATCATGCAAAACATGTTTAAGTTCTAATAAAAGTAGTTTTCTTCCGTATATATATATATATATATATATATATATATATATATATATATATATATATATATATATATATATATATATATATATATATATATATATATATATATATATATATAATTAGGTGACTTCAGTAGTGTATTAAATTTATTTTTGGTGGATGAAAATCTCATCAGAAATCCTAACATAATGTATTCCTATTGTGGTTATATGATGATATATCTTCATTACGTGCAGGAAGATGTGCAGAGTTTGCTCAAAACCTTACAGCTAAGCACCAGACAACTTCATCACATGTGCGGCCACTCAAAGGTAAGCACTTTATTAAAGGGACCGCTGTGTCGTCATATTGAGCATCAAATGGTTAACATCAAAACCATGATAATTCCCTATCTAGATTCGCCAGGACACAGGTCTCACTAATCATGTGCCTCTGCTGAAGAAGACCTTGGAGTCATTTGTGTTTAGAGTTAAAGCCATGCTTGTGCTCAATAACTGCCAGGAAGCTTTTTGGCTTGGAAATCTCAAGAACAGAGATTTGCAGGTGAGTGATTTATTTAAAGCAACAATCTTGATTAATTACTTAATAATAAAATGCTCTATGTGTTTAATCCATGTAAATGGTTAAATGTATAAAGGTGCTTTTTTTAAGCAGAAAGCATCGAGTATACCAGTTAGGAGCAGCATATGTACAACTCTGCCGCCATGCAACAACACAGTAGAAAAGCTGGTGTGCAACTTTAAGGGGACTTAAAACCCACATTTTTCTTTTATGATTCAGATATATCTTGTGATTTTCAACAACTTGCCCGTTTACTTTTATTATACAATTTGTTTTGTTCTCTTAATTTCCTTTGTTGAAATGGATACATAGGTAGACTCAGGAGCTGCTGGTTGGTGGCTGTGTATACATGCCTCTTGTCATTGGCTTTCATCTAACTCCCAGTAGTGCATTGCTGTTTCTTCCACCAAGGATGCCAAGAGAATTAAGCAAATTAGATAATAGGAAATTGTATGTTCCATCTGAATCATGAAAGAAAAATTTGGGGTTTCATATTCCTTTAAGTAAGTCCTTCGTTAGGATCTAAATGCAGAAGAAGGCGTCAGCTAGTGGCTTTCAGCTCTTTTTGAAGCCTGAATTATTTTTGTGAAGTTTCAACACACTAAAGATCTGGATTTGCACGTATTTTAATGTGTTGCACGTTCACAAGAATAAATCCTGCTCCAAAAAATGCCACAAACAGCTGCCTTCTTTCGCATTCAGATCCTAACGAAGGATACAAAAGCACATATCTAGTATTTACTATAGAGCATTTAATTCTTAAAGGGATAGAAAAGTCAAAATTAAAATGGCAAGAATCAGATAGTGCATGTAATTTTAAAACACTTTTAAAATCACTTCTGTTTTCTAATGTGCCTTGTTCTCTTGGTATCCATTGTTGAAAATGAATATGCACATATACTACACTAGTGGGCCCTAGCTGGTGATTGGTGCCTGCACAAATTTGTCTCTTGTGTTCAGCTAACTGCCAGTAGTGCAGTACTGTTTCTTTAGCAAAAGATAACGAGAATAAAGCAAATTTGATAACTGTAAATTTGAAAATTGTTTAAAATTGTATGTTCTATCCGAATCATGAATAACAGTTTTGGGGTTTCCTATCCCTTTAAACAAATGCTTATTTCTAGGTATACTAAATTAGCATAGTTTATTATTACAGATTCTAATAAATCCAATATAAAATGTGAATCTGAACAGTAATGATGTAAAGTGTATGGATAAATCTTTATAAAAACCTAATTCAAGCAAAAAAAATTAATTTCTTTCCAAAGGCAGGGAAAGTCCACGACTTCATTCATTACTGGGAATATCAACACCTGACCACCAGGAGGAGGCAAAGACACCCCAGCCAAAAGCTATAAATATCCCTCCCACTTCCCTTTTACCCCCAGTCATTCTTTGCCTTTCGTCACTATAGGAGGATGGCAGAGAAGTGTTAGAAGAAAATAGTAGTCAATTAATGGGTATATTCCCTTCAAGTATGGACTGGGGTGTTTGAGTAACCATGTAATTCTCTTAGTGAGAGTTATGGTGAATGCTGGATCTAGATGTTGCAGGGAATGATCTCTGACCACTATCTAAACTTAAAGCTATCACCTCCTTAAAGCTATCACCTCCTGAGAAATCAGTGTTAACAATTTACACTGTTTTCTCATTATCTTCAGGTCCCTGTCAGATGCGCTTGGTGAGACAGACCTTGAGGCGCTGTGCCTGCTTCACAGCTTTGATCCTGGAGGCTAAGTCCTTTATATTTCTTTGAGGAATTATGCCTAGTAGGGCTTCAAATTCGCTGAGGTTATGGGGACATTGAATTAAACAGTTCAGAGTTTGCTAGTTTGTCTTCCAGATATGGGGACATTTAATACCTTTTATAATATGGAAGTTATGCAGTTAGCGCTGCGGAATCTGTTGGCGCTCTACAAATAACCGATAATAATAATAATATTTACTGAGCAGTTGGAGTCAATCTATGTGTGCTGTTTAGCTCCTTGTCAACCAGAGCACGTGTGTAAGTTTTTTTTTCTTTATAATGACACGGTGAGTCCACGGATCATCTAATTACTATTGGGAATATCACTACTGCTCAGCAGGAGGCGGCAAAGAGCACCACAGCAAAGCTGTTAAATATCACCTCCCTTCCCTCCAACCCCAGTCATTCTCTTTGCCTACGTTAGAGCAAGTAAGTGGTAAAGTTTCGGTGTTAGAAAGAAGATTCTTCAAGCAAGATTTTATTATTTTTTCAGCAGTGCAAGATTGTGCTGCTTTGTCCTAGGGTGTAGCCGTAGTCCATATCAGTCTCTTCTGTAGAGCAGTGGTGGCTTTTAAGCAATGGGAATTTGTGGGGTACAATCCTCACTGCGCCTCCCATATATTTAATGCTGCCCTAACTTTGAAAGCCTGAGTAAGATTACTCAGTCTTTGTTTTCTTCCACAGGTCCATGTGAGGGAACATAACATGCCTCTCAAACCTAGTTTGCTGCCTGGCCGATTTCTAAAGGTAAGTGCTAACTCTATATTTTCTGGGAGCATATGCAGAAAAAAAATGGCACTTTAAAGTCAGTTTTATAGGTCAAAAGGCATCCTCCTTTGGATTAGGGGATCATTTTATTGTGGGCAGTATGGCAAGCACTAGGGACGAGGAGACTTAGGCTCAGAGTTTTACTTTGTATTACTCCCGACAGCTTTACAATACATGTAGCCTACCGGGAGGTTTATTTTGTAACGCCCACGATGGACGGGGTTAGCTGAGGCGACCATTTTTGATGGTGCGATTTTTTTCCTACACTTCCTGTGTTCCGGAGCGGAGATAGCTTTGTCACAGATTATTAGCAGTGTTGCGTTTACCGGACTGCAATTTACAGAGAGATAGAAGTTGAGCCTGGATGATCTATCTCCGTATTCACTCCGTTGTCAGTCAGGCAGGTAAGCACCTCAGCAAAGCTAAAGCTAAGGTGTAGAGGTTATCTGGAGTGTTTTTATGATTCATTATTATTTTACTGCAGAAAAATGCAGGATGTTACATGTTCTTTATGTTTTGATGCTAATGTGGAACCACCAATCCCTTTCTGTTCCTCATATATTGAGAGAACTTTGCATTACTGGGATAGACTTTTTTCTGAGCCAACATTGTCTAGGGCGGATGCTGTTCAGGAGTCTTCTGACAATGTTCAAGTTATGCCACAGCTTTCTCCTCAAGTGTCGTCCACACATCCAGTACCCTGCGCTTCTTCTCTTACTCCACCTGGAGTTACGTTGCAAGACATCGCTCCCCTCATGTCCTCTGCGGTATCTGATGCGTTGTCCGCTTTTTCCATTCTGCAGGGAAAACGCAAGAGGAAATGTAAAGAATCAGTGAGTAAGGTTGCTGACACAGTCGTGGCTATTCCGAATGTCGTCTCCCAGAAATCTGAGGGAGGAGGAAGATACCTTCGGTATGGATAAGAAGTTGGAGGGGTTACTCAAGAAGATGTATGTACACCAGGGGTTACAATGGCAACCTGTGGTGTGTATTGCTACCGTCACTAGTGCGGCGGCATACTAGTTTGATGCGTTGTCTGATTCTATTCGGACAGACACTCCCCTTGAAGAGATCCAGGATAGGATCATGACCCTTAAATTGGCCAATTCCTTTATTACGGATGCTTCCCTACAGGTTATTAAGCTGGGAGCAAAGATTTCCATGTTTGCCGTACTGGCCCGCAGAGCTTTATGGTTAAAATCCTGGTCTGCAGATGTGTCATCTAAGTCTAAGCTTTTGGCGATTCCTTACAAGGGTAAGACCTTGTTTGGGCCGGGATTGGCGGAAATTATTTCTGACATTACGAGAGGAAAGAGTCATTTCCTCCCTCAGGATAAGAGGAATAAGCAGAAAGGATGTCAGTAATTTTTGTTCCTTTCGAAACTTCAAGGGTAAGCCTTCCTCTCCCTCTACCAAGCAGGAACAGTCCAAGCCTTCCTGGAGGCCCAACCAGTCTTGGAACAAGGGAAAGCAATCCAAGAAGCCCGCTATTGACTCAAAAGCAGCATGAAGGGTCTGCCCCCGATCCGGGACCGGATCTTGTGGGGGATAGACTTTCTTTCTTCACTCAGGCTTGGGTTTGGGATGTTCAGGATCCCTGGGCGTTGGACATCGTGTCCCAGGGATACAAACTAGAGTTCAAGACCTTTCCTCCCAGGGGCAGCTTTCTGATTTCCAGATTATCTGTAGACCAGATAAAGAGAGAGGCGTTCTTAAACTGTGTTCAGGACCTTTCCGACCAGGGAGTGATAGTTCCTGTCCCAATTCAGGAAAAGGGTCTGGTGTTTTACTCCAATCTGTTTGTGTTTCTCAAAAAAGAGGGAACCTTCAGACCAATTCTAGATCTCAAAAGTCTAAACAAATTCTTCAGAGTACGGTCCTTCAAGATAGAAACTAATCGTTCCATTCTTCCATTGGTTCACGAAGGTCAATTTATGACAACGGTAGATTTAATGGACGCGTACCTGCATGTTCCCATCCACAGGGACCATCACAAGTTTCTGAGGTTTCCATTTCTAGACAAACACTTCCAGTTTGTGGCTCTTCCATTCGGCCTGGCCACAGCTCCCAGAATCTTTTCAAAGGTTCTGGGATCCCTGTTGGCGGTTCATTCGGTTGCGGGGCAAAGCAGTGGCGCCCTATCTGGACGACATTCTGATTCAGGCACCAGAATTTCAACAAGCAAAATCCCACACGGAAATGTTATCCTTCCTGCAATCTCACGGATGGAAGGTGAATTTGGAAAAGAGTTCCTTATTTCCAACTACAAAGGTAGTTTTCTTGGGAACCATAATAGATTTCTTATCAATGAAAATTTTTCTGACAGAAGTCAGGAAATCAAAGATTTTCGATTCTTGTCTAGCGCTTCAATCCTCTCCTCGGCCATCAGTGGCTCAATGTATGGAGGTAATCGGTCTGATGGTAGCGGCCATGTACATCATCCCTTTTGCCCGTTTCCACCTCAGACCTCTGCAGTTATGCATGCTCAGGCAGTGGAACTGAGATTATGTGGATCTGTCTCCACAATTACATCTGGATTAGGAGACCAGGGATTCCCTTCTTTGGTGGTTGTCTCAGGTTCATCTCTCCCAGGGAACTTGATTCCACAGACCCACTGGGTGATTGTGACAGCGGACGGCAGCCTTCTTTTGCAGTCTGGGGCTCTCTAAAGGCTCAGGGAACATGGACTCAAATAGAGTCGGTTCTGCCCATAAACATTCTGGAGCTGAGAGCAATCTTCAATGCTCTTCTGGCCTGGCCTCAGTTAGCCTCGGCCCGGTTTATCAGGTTCCAGTTGGACAACATAACTTCAGTGGCTTACAGCAACCATCAGGGGGGAACTCTGAGTTCCTTGGCCATGATAATTCAGTGGGCGGAGGCCCACAACTGCTGTCTGTCGGCGATGCACATTCCAGGAGTGGATTTTCTGAGCAGACAGACCTTTCACCCGGGAGAGTGGTAACTCCATCCGGATGTGTTTTCCAGCTTGGTTCTCAAATGGGGACAGCCGGAACTGGAACTCATGGCATCTCGGCAGAATGCAAAGCTTCCTAAGTACGGGTCGAGGTCCAGGGATCCTCCGGCGGAACTGATAGATGCTCTGGTGGACCCTTGGAACTTCAGTCTCGTATACCTATTTCCCCCATTCGCTCTCCTGCCTCGGGTCATTGCTCGAATCAAACAGGAGAGGGTGTCAGTGATCCTTATCGCACCGGCGTGGCCTTGCAGGAACTTTTATGCAGACCTAGTGGAGATGTCATCTCTTCCACCTTGGAGACTTCCATTAAGGAAGGTCCTTCTACTTCAATGACCCTTCCTCCATGCAAATCTAGCTTCTCTGAAGCTGACTGCTTGTAGATTGAACGCTTAATTTTATCTAAGCGTGGTTTTTCTGAGTCAGTCATTGAGACCATGATTCAGGCTCGTAAGCCTGTGACTAGAAAGATTTACCATAAGATATGGCGTAAATATCTGCATTGGTGTGAATCCAGAGGCTACTCTTGGTGTAGAGTTCGGATTCCTAGAATTTTGTATTTTCTCCAAGAGGGTTTGGAGAAGGGTTTATCGGCAAGCTCCTTAAAGGGTCAAATATCTACCTTGTCTATTTTATTACCTTGTTCTTACGGTTCTTCAACAGGCTCCGTTTGAGCCTATGCATTCCTTAGATATTAAACTGTTATCTTGGAAGGTTTCGTTTCTGGTGGCTATTTCATCTGCTCATAGAGTTTCAGAACTGTCAGCATTGCAGTATGAGTCTCCTTACCTTATTTTTCATTCGGAAAAGGTTGTTTTGCATACTAAGTTAGGGTTTCTCCCTAAAGTGGTTTCAGAGTGGAACATTAATCAGGAGATTGTTGTTCCTTCTTTGTGTCCTAATCCTCCTCCTTAGAAGGAACGTCTTCTGCAAAATCTAGACGTGGTGCGTGCATTGAAATTCTATTCATAGGCGACTAAGGATTTTCGTCAGTCTTCTGCTCTATTTGTGGTTTTCTCTGGAAAACGTAAGGGGCAGAAAGCTACGGCTACTTCTCTTTCTTTGTTGCTGAAGAGTATCATTCTCTTGTCCTATGAAACTGCTGGACAGCAGCCTCCTGAGAGAGTTTTGGCTCATTCTACGAGGGCTGTTTCCTCTTCCTGGGCATTCAAAAATGAAGCTTCTGTGGAACAGATTTGCAAGGCTGCAACTTGGTCCTCTCTTCACACTTTTTCTAAATTCTATAAATTTGATAATTTTGCCTCGGCTGAGGCTTCCATTGGGAGAAAGGTTCTTCAAGCAGTGGTGCCTTCCATTTAGGGTCCCTGTCTTGTCCCTCCCTTATCTGTGTCCTCTAGCTTAGGTATTGATTCCTAATAGTAATTAGATCTGTGGACTCACTGTGTCAATAGAAAGAAAACAAAATGTATGCTTACCTGATAAATTTCTTTCTTTCTTGACACGGTGAGTCCACGGCCCGCCCTGTTTTCTTAGAGACAGGTTTTGTTGGTATGTTATAAACTTCAGACACCTCTGCACCTTGTTACTTCCTTTCTTTCCTTTGCTTCGGTCGAATGACTGGGGTTAGAGGGAAGGTGATATTTAACAGCTTTGCTGTGGTGCTCTTTGCCGCCTCCTGCTGGGCAGGAGTGATATTCCCAATAGTAATTAGATGATCCGTGGACTCACCGTGTCAAGAAAGAAACAAATTTATTAGGCAAGCATACATTTTGTTTTTTGGGCTCATAAGAACATTGACAGAAGTTGCAGGACAGTTTGGGAAAATTTCCCACTGAGGCCTTTTTACCGCTACGCAGCTGATATTTAGATTTGCACGGTTTCTCTTTTAGTTGGAGTTGGTCACTAGATGCGCACCTTGTGACAAGGGCACAGTTTTTCTCTGAAGCTGGTCGGAAGTGTGTTCCTGCGTAGTGATCAGCATATCCAGTTTGCTGCAGGCATTGGGAGAGATCCTGACTTCATTCCGGTCACTCTTGTCTAGCTAGTAGGTGGTGAGTACAGAGGTGCCACGTTAAGTGTTAAAAGCTTTTTATTTTTTGTTTGCTATTATATTGAGACCTTGTACCCGCTATGGAGGGCTCTGATGTTAACCCCTCAGAGGGTTCTGTTTCTGCGAGCACTGTGACAAATGCATGTTTATATTGTGAGGAGACCATGGTTTGCCCACCTGCACAATTCTGTTCTGTGTTAAAGACCAAGAAGGGGTCTAAATGTGGTTTATCCCCTGGTACTTTTATGCGCTCTGAGCCTTCTACTTCTCAGGATTCCGTTGTCCATGAGATGCCTATTCTGCAGTCGCAGTCCACTTTTAACCCTATGACACAGGCAGAGCACCGTGGCGGGCATTTATCTTAGACTGGAGGTAATTTTATGTCAGCAGACTTTACTTCACAGCTTCAGTCTGCGGTATCAGCTGCATTAAACACTTTGCCTATCTCTGGGAAACTTTGGTTATTATTATATTGAGACCTTGTACCCGCTATGGAGGACTCACTCTGATTTTAACCCCTAAGAGGGTTCAGTTTCAGCAAGCAACAGTGACAAATGCATGTTTTTATTGTGAGGAGACTATGGTTTGCCCACCTGCACAATTCTGTTCTGTCTGCTAATGTTCTGTGTTAAAAACCAAGAAGGGGTCTAAATCTGGTTTATCCCCTGGTACTTTTATGCGTTCTGAGCCTTCTACCTCTCAGGACTCCGTTGTCCATGAGATGCCTATTCGCTCCCGCGGCGCACATTTATCTCCGGATGGAGGTAATTTTATTTTTATTCTGAGGATGATCTAACTTCGGTTGCATCCGAAGGTGAGTTTTCGGAGTCAGAGGTATCTGAAATTAAATCTACTCCCAAGGAACCAAATTTTAGGTTTAAGGTTGAACACCTCCGCTTTCTCTTGAAGGTGGTATTGTCTACCCTAGAGGTCAGAGGAGCTAAACTTCCTGAAGAACCTATTATCCCTAAATTAGATAGAGTTTGAGGAGAAGAAGGTTCCTGAAACATCCCTGGTACCCATACTAATGGCGAAAAGAGAATGGAAAAAGATTGGAACTACATCCCCTTCTTCTACCTTTAAGAAGCTTTTTCCAGTCCCTGAATCACATCTAGAGTTATGGAACTCTATCCCTAAGTTGGACGGGGACATTTCTACTCTTGTCAAGCGTACTACTATCCCTCTAGAGGATAGCTCCTCTTTTAGAGATCCCATGGACAGGAAGTTGGAAGGCTTTTTAACACATGGGCTTCCTATTTCAGCCAGTGGCTGCTGTAGCAACAGTCGCATTTGCTGCTACCTACTGGTGTGATTCGTTGTCAGAACTAATTGAATTCGAATCCCCCATGGAGGTTATACAGGACAGGATTAAGGCTCTCAAGATAATTCCTTTATTTGTGATGCTATTATGCAAATTGTCCATCTGAATGCTAAGGCTTCAGGTTTTGCAGTTTTGTCGCGTAGAGCTCTTTGTTTGAAGTCTTGGTCCGCAGAACAGACTTCTTTCCTTACCATTCAAGAGGAAGATTTTGTTCGGGCTAGGCCTGGACTCCATTATCTCCACAGTAACAGGAGGGAAGGGTGCTTTCCTTTCCCAGGATAAGAAGGCGAGAACTAAGGGTCGCCAATCCTTTAATTTTCGTTCAGACAAGATTCAGCAAACTCAGTCCTCCTCCAAACCTGAACAGCACAAGACGACTTGGAAGCCCAACCAGTTATGGAACAAATTCAAAAAGGTCAAGAAGACTACAGATAACAAATCTGCATGAATGGGTGGCCCCTGATCAGGGACCAGATTGAGTAGGGGCAGACTGTCCATTTTCCTTGAGTCTTGGGTCCAAGATGTTCAGGATCCCTGGGTATAAGACTTGCTTTCCAGGGTTACAAGATAGGGTTCAAATCTCGTCAACCAAGGGGCATATTTCCTCTATGAAGATTATCTACAAGACCAGAGAAAAGAACGGACTTTTTAGACTGCATTGGTGACCTCTTCTCCTCGTGAGTAATAGAACAGGTGCTCTCATCAGTAAGGGGCCAGGAGTTTTACTCAAACCTCTTTGTATTTCCCAAAAAGGAGGGGTCTTATCGCCCTATTCTAGATTTAAAATGTCTCAACAAGTTTCTCAGGGTCCCCTTCTTCAAAATGGAGACTATCAGGTCCATCCTTCCTTTGATCCAGTAAGACAGTTCATGACCACTATCGGCTTAAAGGATGTATACCTTCATGTCCTGATCCACAAGGATCATTTCTTTCATGTAAGTGGCAAGAGTCCATGAGCTAGTGACGTATGCGATATACATTCCTACCAGGAGGGGGCAAAGTTTCCTAAACCTCAAAATGACTATAAATACACCTCCCACCACACACATACCTCAGGTTTACAAACTTTGCCTCCTATGGAGGTGGTGAAGTAAGTTGTGATTGATTTCTTCTGTGATAGGCGCTTCTAAGCATTCTGAAGCCCAATTCCTCTCAGAGTACAGTGTTTGTCAGAGGGATGTGAAGGGAGTATTGCCTGTTGATTCAATGGTTTCACCCATGGGAAATCCTTTCAAAGGCTTTCTGTAATTGGTCACAGGGATTCATCTCCTGCCTCCCTTTTCAGATCAACGTTATACAGTACTCCTATACCATGACCTTTGCTGATGTTTTTCAGTACTGGTTTGGCTATCTGCTATATGTGGATGGGTGTCTTCCGGGAAGTATGTATCATTTTTAAGACACTCTCAGCTTTGTTTGGCACTTTATGTTATAAAGTTTTAAATATATGTGTTTACTTATATTTGCCAAGAGTCAGGTCTATGTGTATTTCCCTTTTCTGCAGCCTATTAGTTTCAGTATGGAATTATATTTGGGAAGATAATTTTTCTTACCTGGGGATCTAGTTTTCTCAATTTGACTTTATTTTTTTGCATTTTACTTTAGCATAAGCATTTTTTCCCATTCCTGAAACTGCTATATGAGGAAATTGGATAAGATGTCTCAATCTGATCCTGCCTATGATGTTGCTGTAGAAACCATGCTGCCTGAACACAGTTCTACCAAAGCTAAGTATGTCTGTTGTAAATTAACTGATGTTATTTCTTCATCTCAATTATGTGGCATCTGTCATGATGAGCTTTTGCATGCGGATAATGTTTTTATTAGTACTAATACATCGTCTGTTGTTCCTTCAACGTCTAATGTACCAATATTCCTGCAGATGTAAAAGATTATATTGCTGCAGCTATAGATAAGGCTATGTCTGCTATTCCGCCTTCAAATAAATGTAAAAGGTCTTTTAAAACTTCTCATATTTCTGATGAACTTTGTATTGACCGACAGCATATTGAAATGTCCTCTGCTGATGATTCCTCTGGTTTGGAGGATCCTGATTCAGATTCTGAAATAGACAAATCTTCCTTTCTGTTTAAGATTGATTAAATTCGCTCTTTGTTAAAGGAAGTTCTGGTTACTTTGGGTATTGAAGAGTCTAGTCCTCTTGATAAAAAAAAAACAGTAAATGTTTAAATTCTGTTTTTAAACCACCCTAAGGTTGCTCCTGAGGCTTTTCCTATTCCAGATACTGTTTTTTTATATGATTGCTAAAGAATGGTCTATGCCTGGTTCTTCTTTTAATCCTTCTAGGTTTAAGAAGTTGTATCCTCTACCTGTGGCTAATTTGGAGTTTTGGGGGAAAGTCCCTAAGTTTGATGGGGCTGTTTCCACTCTTGCCAAACGTACTACTATTGCTATGGAAGATAGTACTTCTTTTAAGGATTCTTTAGATAGAAAGATTGAATCTTATCTAAGGAAAGCGTATTTACATTCTGGTTATATTCTTAGTCCTGCCATTTCTATGGCTGATGTGGCTGCTGCTTCAACTTTTTGGTTGGACAGTTTAGCTAGTCAGGTAGAAGATTGTGATTTATCCAGCATTATTCTTCTGCTTCAACATGCTAATCATTTCATTTGTGATGCTATATTTGACATTATTAAGATCAATGTTAAATCTATGTCTTTAGCTATTTTAGCCAGAAGAGCTTTATAGCTTAAATCTGATAGCTTAAATCTGAATGCTGACATGGTGTCTTTCCAGGGTAAGCATCTATTTGGTTCTCAATTGGATTCTATTATTTCCACCATTACTGGGGGGGAAAGGAGTTTTTTTTACCTCGAGATAAAGTCTAAAGGTAAATTTAAGGCTCCTAATCGTTTTTGTTCCTTTTGTCAGAATAAGGAACAAAAGTTGACTCCTTCCCCTAAGGCTTCTGGTTCCAATTGGAAACCATCTTCAAATTGGAATAAAACCAAGCCTTATTAGAAACCAAATCCAGCCCCCAAGACTGCATGAATGTGCCGCCCTCAATCCAGTTCAGCTGGTGGGGGGCAGATTGAAATAATTTCAGGAAATTTGGTCAGGTTCCTTTCAGAATATTGTGTCTCAAGGGTATCTAATAGGTTTCAGAATGAAACCTCCTGTGAGAAGATTCTTTCTTTCTCATGTTCCAAGAAATCCTGTGAAGGCTCAGGCTTTTCTGAAGTGTGTTTCAGATATAGAGCTTTTAGGGGTTATTGTTCCAGTTCCCCTAAAGGATCAGGGTTTAGGGTTCTATTCAAATCTATTTATTGTCCCAAAGAAAGAGAATTCTTTCAGACCAGTTCTGGATCTGAAACTTTTAAATCATTTTGTAAGAGTCCCAACTTTCGAGATGGTGACTATAAGGACTACTCTGCCTTTTGCTCAGCAAGGGTATTTTATGTCCACAATAGACTTACAGGATGCTTATCTTCATATTCCAATTCATCCAGACCATTATCGGTTTTTGAGATTCTCTTTTCTAGACCAGCATTACCAGTTTGTTGCTCTTCCATTTGGCCTAGCAACAGCTCCAAGAATCTTTTCGAAGGTTCTCGTGCCGATCTATCTGTAATCAGAAAGCAGGGTATTGCAGTGTTTCCTTATTTGGACCTAATTAGTCTCATGGTGTCCTCCATGGACATTATTCCTTTTGCTCGATTCCATCTCAGACTTCTACAACTATGCATGTTGAGGCAGTGGAACGTAGATCACCTAAATCTGTCTCAACAAATTGTTCTGGACAATCAGACGAGAGACTCTCTCTTGGTGGCTCTGTCAAGAGCACCTGGCTTTAGGCACGTGCTTCTTGAGGACCATCCTGGGAGATCATGACTACGGATGCCAGCCTCTCAGACTGGGGTCCAAAGAGGGCTCAGGAGACGTGGTCCTGAGAAGAATCAGCTCTTCTGATCAGTATCTTTGAGCTTTGGGTGATTTACAATGCTCTAAGGGCATGGCCCCTGCTCTATTCTGCCTGGTATTTCAGATTCCAATCAGACAATATAACCTCTGTGACTTACATCAACCACCAGGGAGGAACAAGAAGTTCCCTGGCAATGATAGAGGTGTCTCCAATTCTTCAATGGGCGGAATCTCACAACTGTTTTCTGTCTGCAATTCACATCCCGGGGGTGGACAACTGGGAAGCGGACTTCCTCAGCAGACAATCCTTTCATCCGGGGGATTGGGCTCTCCACCCCAAGGTGTTCTCAGAGATAACTCTCTCAGATGGGGGGTTCCGGAGATAGACCTCATGGCTTCTCGTCTCAATACCAAGTTACCCAGATACGGGTCGAAATTGAGGAATCCTCAAGCGGATTGGTAGAAACATTAGCGGTTCCATGGAGGTTCAATCTTGTCACGGATGCCAGGCTGCCAAGGCTACACCCACCCCCCTACTACCTGGCCAACTCCCTTTTACTGCAGATTTGGCCCTTTTATGGCTTACGCAATCTCCCAGACTCTTCCTATTGCTTGTTTTGTGTTTTGTACATCCTCACGGAAGAGCTGATCTCTAACTGCCTAACCCCTCTCCAGCTGGCCGGGCTCCTGGAACTGCTGGTCGGCCGGACCACCCCGGACACCTGCTAACCTACACCCTATGTCGCTCCAGCTGCCCTTTGCCCAGAGCTCTGCTCTTTTGGGGATTGGTACCCCCTAGCGAGGGCAAGAGGTGGGGTGATTACCAGAAGGGAGCTCTCTTTGGAACTTGGGGTTTCAAACCCCCCTACAACCCCTATCTCCCCTGGCTTCTCCGGTGTATGTTTGATCAACTGCTGCTCCAGCCTCCAGCAACATATCATGTCGCTTTTTGGTCCCTGGAAGTGCTGCCGCTCCCCTGGAATCACCACCTCTGTACCACTGAGACTCTATGGACACTATTGGGGGCGGCAGCCTGTCTTGAGGGGCGGAAATGGCGTGAGATCTGAGGGTCAGATAAGACCCGGAAACCCGCTAAACTACACCCTAGGTCGCTCCAGCAGCCCTTTGCCCTAGAGCTCCGCTCTTTTTGGGGATTGGTACCCCCTAGGGAGGGCAAAGAGGTGGGGTTATTGCCGGAAGGGAGCTATCTTTGGAACTTTGGGTTTCAGACTCCCCTACAGCCCCTATCTCCCCTGACTTCTCCGGTGTATGTTTGATCAACTGCTGCTCCGTCCCCCAGCAACGGATCATGTCGCTTTTTGGACCCTGGAAGTGCTGCCGCTCCCACGGAATCACCACCTCTGTATCACTGAGACTCTATGGGACTATGGATACTATGGGGGGCGCCAGCCTGTCTGGAGGGGAGGAAGATCTGGGGGTCAGATAAGACCCTTATCATGATGGGATGTGGGTATATAAGTGTGTGTGTTTCACAATAAAGTATGTTCTTGTTCTACCTGAATACTGGTTCTGTCTGGTTATTTGGGTGGGCTCTGGCTATAATCACTTCTCTCCGCTCAATAGCTGCAAGTTCCAGGGACAGGAATGACCCTTCCAGGGACACAAAGAATTATGACCGGGTGAAGGAGTACATCCTAGCCCAGTATGCTATCACGACAGAGGCACAGCGGCTGATGTTTTGAGGACTCAGGAGACAAGAGGGGCAGCCTTTCACAGAGTGGATGCACCCGTTCACCAGCTCCCTGGACTATTAGTTCACAGGCTGCCAAGTAACCACCCTGGCCGAAGCCACCCAACTCATTCTGCTTGAGCACTTCTACGATCACTCCCCGCTGGAGGTGAGAGAGTGGGTCAGACATCAGAAGCCCGAGACAGCCGACCAAGCCGCCGTCCTGGGCGATCAGTTCTTGGATGCTCAGCGTCAGGTGCAACCTGAGCCTTGACCGGTGAGTCGCTCCACTACAGCCTCAGCCCGCCCACCGGTAGCTTCCCGGTGCCCCCAGACCCAGCAGGAACCCCTCCAGGCCCAGCTCACCCCGGAGGTGCTACGAGTGCAATCAAACGGGTCATATCCGAGCCCACTGTCCGGCGGCGGACAGAGCAAGGAATCCACCCCGGCTCAATGGACAAGAGCTCCTGCTGGGGGCTACAGGGCCGCAGCCCACTGCCGAGAATCCAAGGGCCCAACTGACCTATGCCACTTGGGCCGAAGAGGATGTCAGGGTCTTAAATGAGGTGGACCCCATACAAGTAGCGATAGGAGACAACTGCCTGCACCACCGCCAGGTCTTCTGGATCAACGGCCGGCAGGCACAGGGACTACGAGACAGCGGTGCCACTGTTATCCATGTCCAGCCACACATGGTCACCAGTTGGAACCGGACGCGCAAGTCCCTTGCAGTTTGTGTGGCTGGGGGTAAGGTGCTGGATCTCTACAGCACAGGTCCATTGGGGTGCCGGCTCCTGTGCTGTGGAAGTAGGGGTCATGAACCATTTGTCCACCGAGGTCTTGCTGAGAAACAACCTGGGGCACCTTGCTTCCTCCTTTGTATGGGACAGCCCCACGGATGCTTGCCCAGTTACCACTAGCCAGTAAGCCGGACGGCAGGCCACCACACACAATCTGGGGACCCAGGTAAGACACTACACCCCGACTTCTTCCCTGACCAGATCTCCTGGGCGTCCCTCACCGACTTCGCCCAGGAGACATTTAGACACTCAACCTTATTTCCCTACCGTGCCCGGGTAGATACTGACCCAGGGGGCCTAGGAGGAGACGGTTTTGAATGGGAGAGAGGGCTCTTATACAGGGTTACAGAGAGGGGGGAAGACAGGCAGATGCCCAAGAGCCAGCTGCTGGTACCACAAAAGTATCGGTACGACCTGCTGCGGATAGGGCATGACATTCCCCTGGCAGGATATCTAGGAATCACTAGGACTCGTCACCCACTGACTCAGGCCTTCTTTTGGCTAGTGGTTACAGGGGATGTTAGGCAGTACTGCCGGACCTGTGACATTTGCCAGAGAGTAGGCAAGACAGGGGACCACTTCAAAGCCTACCTGCACCCCCTCCCCTTCATTGACGAACCCTTCAGCAGAGTAGCTGTAGACATTATTGGTCCCTTGCCTCATCCCAGCCCCTCCTGGAAAAAGTATAAACTGACAGTGGTAGATTATGCCACCCGATACCCGGAGGCAACCCCCCTGTCCAATATCCAGACAGAGACAGTGGCCGATGCACTGCTCCGGATATTTGCCAGGGTTGGTTTCGCGGGATAAGACCCCTTCCAAGCTCTTCATACCACCCCCAGACTAATGGGTTGTGCGAGAGGTTCAAATGGACCCTGAAGCAGCTGCTTAGGACGTCCTCAGCCTCTCACAAAGACTGGGAGAGATACCTGCTGCACCTCCTGTTCACATACTGAGAGGTGCCCCAGGGTTCTCCCCCTTTGAATTTGTATATGGCCGGAGGGTGAGGGGGCCCCTAGACCTACTAAGAGCCAACTGGGAAGGATCAGTTGGGGAGGAAGGGCCCTCCATTCTGAGGTACGTCCTGGAATTCAGGGACTGACTGAAGGACCTCACCAATAGGGTGCGAGAAAACCTTCAGGTCGCCCAAGCTAGGCAGAAGCGGTGGTATGACAGGAATGCTCGTAACTGGATGAGGAGGGCCATGAACACCCCCATAGCCTATATCAGTAGGAAACTGTTGCCCTGGGAAGTAGGCTGTGCGGCGGTGGTACTAATAGCTTCTTCGAGACCACAAAGGACTTGGCTTGCGGATCTAATAAGAATGTCCTCCTCCCTTCCATGGAGGTTACCTAGTCGTGCGGACCTTCTGATTCTGGGTCCTTTCCTACATCAAAATCTCGATTCTCTGAGACTGCGTTGAAATTGAACGTTTAGTCTTATCCAAGAGAGGTTTTTCAGGTATTATAGACACTTAAATCCAGGCTCGCAAGCCCGTTACTCGCCGTATTTACCACAAGGTATGGCATACTTACCTTCATTGGTGTGAGGAACGCAGTCTTCCATGGCACAAGGTGAGGGTTACCCGAATTCTATCCTTTCTCCAAGATGGTTTGGAAAAGGGTTTATCCGCCAGTTCTCTGAAGGGTCAGATCTCTGCCCTGTCGGTCTTGCTGCACAAGAGATTAGCAGATCTTTCGGACGTGGAGTCCTTTGTTCAGGCTTTGGCTAGAATCACGCCTGTGTTTAAACCTGTTGCTCCTCCTTGGAGCCTCAACCTTGATCTTTGTGTTTTGCAGCAGCTTCTATCCTGGAAGGTTTTGTTTGTGTTGGCTATCGCCCCAGCTCGCAGAGTCTTTGAGATTTCTGCTTTACAGTGTGATCAGCCTTACCTTATTTTTCATGCTGATAAGGCGGTTTTACATACTAAGTTACGTTTACTACATAAGGTAGTCTCGAACCGTAACCAATCAGGAAATTGTTGTTCTTTCCCTTTGTCCTAATCCTCCTTCCTCGAAGGAACGTTTGCTCCACAGTCTGGACGTTGTATGTGCCTTAAAATTCTATCTGCAGGCTACTTAAGATTTCAGGCAATCCTCTTTCTTGTTTGTGTTAAACTCTGGTACGTGCAGGGGTCAGAAGGCCACTGCGACTTCATTATCTTTCTGGCTGAGAAGTATCATCCGTTTGGCTTATGAGATGGCTGGAAAACAGCCTCCTGAGAGGATAATGGCTCATTGCACTAGAGCAGTTTCTTCTTCCTGGGCATTCAAGAATGAAGCTTACATGGATCAGATTTCTAAGGCAGCAACCTTGTCCTCCTTACATACTTTTTCAAAGTTCTATAAATTTTATGTTTTTGCTTCTGCGGAGGCAGCTTTTGGGAGAAAAGTGTTACAGGCTATGGTTCCCTCAGATTAGGGTCTGCCTTTCCTTTTTGCCCTCCTGTTTTATTCATTCACTGTCCTCAGAAGCTTGGGTATTGGTTCCCAACAGTAATGAATGAAGTCGTGGACTCTCCCTGCCTTTGGAAAGAAAAAATGTATGCTTACCAGATAAATTCCTTTCTTTTCTGGCAGGGAGAGTCCACAACCACGTCTGTAATATTTTTTAGGCGTCTTCCCTGTTATTTTTCTTCTGGCATCTCTATACCCTAATGTTTCTCTTGCTTTTCCTTGTTCCCTCGGCCGAATGACTGGGGGGATTGGGGAAGTGGGAGGGATATTTATAGCCTTTGGCTGGGGTGTGTCTGCCTCCTCCTGGTGTCCAGGTGTTGATATTCCCAACAGTAATGAATGAAGTTGTGGACTCTCCCTGCCAGGAAAGATAGGAATGTATCTGGTAAGCACACATTTTATTATAATTTTCTTGATATTGTCAAGCATACCCCTTTTACAGTATTGTTGTTACAATAACACATTTGTCACTAAGTGATAGAATTTTCGTCTAAAGAGTGTTACCGTGTACTGTGTTGCTGTTTCTCTATAGCAAACAAGAGTTTAATAATGCATTTTGAATTATAAATTGTGTCACTGTACTTATTTCAGGGCGAGGAGATTCTCTCCCAGGTTTCTCAGGAAAATGAGGAAGAGGAGGAGCAAGAATCCCAGCTTCCTGCGGAGGAAGAAGCAGCCGAAGAGGTATGATACAGAAATTAGTAGCAATGTGCAGATTTATAACGATTTACAAATTTCTTTCATGTAATTGGCAAGAGTCCATGAGTTAGTGACATATGGGATATACAATCCTACCAGGAGGGGCAAAGTTTCCCAAACCTCAAAATGCCTATAAATACACCCCTCACCACACGCACAATTCAGTTTTACAAACTTTGCCTCCTATGGAGGTGGTGAAGTAAGTTTGTGCTAAGATTTCTACGTTGATATGCGCTTCTCAGCATTTTGAAGCCTGATTCCTCTCAGAGTACAGCGAATGTCAGAGGGATGTGAAGGGAGTATCACCTATTGAATGCAATGGTTTTCCTCACGGGAGCTCTATTTCATAGGTTTTCTGTTATCGGTCGTAGAGATTCATCTCCTACCTCCCTTTTCAGATCGACGATATACTCTCATATACCATTACCTCTACTGATAACTGTTTCAGTACTGGTTTGGCTATCTGCTATATGTGGATGGGTGTCTTTCGGTAAGTATGTTTTATTACTTAAGACTACTCAGCTATGGTTTGGCACTTTATGCATTAATATAAAGTTCTAAATAACATAATTTATGTAAGAACTTACCTGATAAATTCATTTCTTTCATATTAGCAAGAGTCCATGAGCTAGTGACGTATGGGATATACATTCCTACCAGGAGGGGCAAAGTTTCCCAAACCTCAAAATGCCTATAAATACACCCCTCACCACACCCACAAATCAGTTTAACGCATAGCCAAGAAGTGGGGTGATAAGAAAAAAGTGCGAAAGCATAAAAAATAAGGAATTGGAATAATTGTGCTTTATACAAAAAAATCATAACCACCACAAAAAAGGGTGGGCCTCATGGACTCTTGCTAATATGAAAGAAATGAATTTATCAGGTAAGTTCTTACATAAATTATGTTTTCTTTCATGTAATTAGCAAGAGTCCATGAGCTAGTGACGTATGGGATAATAAATACCCAAGATGTGGAACTTCCACGCAAGAGTCACTAGAGAGGGAGGGATAAAATAAAGACAGCCAATTCCGCTGAAAAATTAATCCACTACCCAAATCAAAAAAGTTTCAATTTTTATAATGAAAAAAACTGAAATTATAAGCAGAAGAATCAAACTGAAACAGCTGCCTGAAGTACCATTCTACCAAAACTGCTTCTAAAGAAGATAAAACATCAAAATGGTAGAACATAGTAAAAGTATGCAAAGAAGACCAAGTCATTGCTTTGCAAATCTGATCAACAGAAGCTTCATTCTTAAAAAGCCCAGGAAGTATAAACTTACCTAATAGAATGAGCCGTAATCCTCTGAGGCGGGAATCCACCCGACTCCAAATAAGCATGATGAATCAAAAGTTTAAGCAAGATGCCAAATAAATGGCAGAAGCCTTTTGACCTTCCTAAAACCAGAAAAGATAACAAATAGACTAGAAGTCTATCTGAAATCTGAATAGCTTCAACATAGAATTTCAAAAACTCTTACCATATCCAAAGAAAGTAAGAATCTCACCAAAGAAGTCTTAGGAAAACAATAATTCCTCCCTAATGTTGTTAGAATTTACAACTTTAGGTAAGAATTGAAATGAGGACAGCAAAAACCACCTTATCCTGATGAAAACAATCAGAAAAAAGAGATTCACAAGATAATTCAAAAACTGTTCTAGCTGAAGAGATGTCCAAAAAGAACAATACTTTCCATGAAAGTAATTAATGTCCAGAGCAAGCATATGCTCAAATAGAAGAGCCTGAAAAGCCTTCAGAACCAAAATAAGACTCCAAGGAGGAGAAATTGGCTTAATGACATGTTTGATACGAATCAAAACCTGAACAAAATGATGAATATCATGAAGTAACACTGCCTTATCCTGATGAAAAATCAGAAAAGGATATTCACAAAAAAGAGCAGATAACTCAAAAACTCTTCTAGCAGAAGAAATAACCAAAAGGAACAATACTTTTCCAAGAAAGTAATTAATGTTCAGAGAATGCATTGTTTCGAACGGAGGAGCCTGTAAAGCCCTCAGCACCAAATTGAGACTCCAAAGAGGAGAGATTGAATAAATGACAGGCTTGATACGGACCAAAGCCTGTACAAAACAATGAATATCAGGATGATTAGCAATCTTTCTGTGAAAAAAGAACAGAAAGAGTAGAGATTTGTCCTATCCAAGAACTGAAGACAAAACCTTATCCAAACCAACCTGAAAAAATAATAAAATTCTATGAATTTTAAAAGAATGCCAAGAAAAATAGGTCTTCCAGACTCAATAACAAATCTTTCTAGAGACAGATTTACGAGCCTGAAACATAGTATTAATCAATGAGTCGGAGAAACCTCTATGACTAAAAATCAAGCGTTCAATCTCCATCCCTTCAAATTTAATGATTTGAGATCCTGATGGAAAAAATGGGCCTTGAGAAAGAAGGTCTGGTTTAAACGGAAGTGACCAAGGTTGGCAACTGGCCATCCGAATGAGATCCGCATACCAAAACCTGAGAGGCCATGCTGGAGCCACCAGAAGAACAAATAAATACTCCATAAGAATTTTTGGAAATTACTTTGGAAGAAGAACTAGAGGCGGAAAGAAATAAACAAAAAGATAATTCCAAAGAAATGTCAATGCATACACTACTTCCGCCTGAGGATCACCGGACCTGAATAGGCCCCTGGAAAGTTCTTTATTCAGATGAGATGCCAACAGATCTATTTCTAGAAATGCTCACATCTGAAAAATTGAAAAAACATATCTGGGTATGAGAGACCATTCTCCCGGATGTAAAGCTTGATTAACAGAGATAATCCGCTTCCCAAATATCAATACCTGGGGAAAAAAGCCACAAAATTTAGATAGGAGCTGGATTTAGCCCAAGCTAATATCCGAGACACTTCTGTCACAGCCTAAGGACTGATAGTCCCACCCTGATGATTGACATACACCAAAGTTGTGATATTGTCTGAAAAACAATAAACGTCTCTTCTTCAAAAAGAAACTAACTGAAAAACTCTGAGAATGCACAGAGTTCTAAAATATCAAATGGTAATCTCGCCTCCTGAGATTTCCAAACCCCTTGTGCTGACAGAGATCCTCAGACAGCCTCCCAACCAAAAAGACTCACATCTGTAGAGATCATGGTCCAGGTTGAAAGAAACGAAGAGACCTGTAGAACTAAATGATGGTGATCTTAACCACCAATCAAGATAAATATTAGGATTCGAAGATTTAAAATGTGAAATCCTAGAATCCCTGCACCATAATTCAGCATAAAAAACTGGAAAGGTTCTTTCTATTGAAAATGAGCAAAGGGAATTGAATCCAATGCTGTGGCCATAAGACCTAAAACTTCTATGCATATATAGCAACTGAAGGAAATAATAGAGACTAAAGGTACCGACAGACGGAACCCAATAAAATTGTCCCTTGTCTGATAGAGACAAAGACAGTGACACAAACTATCTGGAAACCTAAAAAAGGTGACCCTTGTGTGAGGAATCAAGAGCTTTCGAAAAAAAGATTCTCTTACTATGTCCTGGAAGAACAAAGTGAATCATATGAGATTCCGCATCCTCAGAAAATAATCTGAATGAAAACAGAAAAATGAAAATATGCATTTATTGTATCTAATGAAAACAAATAATGCTATCACTGACCAAAAAAAGGCAGAATAGTTTGAATAAAACTCCAAAACCCAGTTCCTAAAAATGGAACTGGAAGAAATACCCCAGAAGATTCCAGGTCTGAGCAGCGCTTGAACCCCACAGGTGATCAGCCATGCTTCAACAGTACCCAAAATATAAAGGATCGAAACACACTTAAAGAAAGTGTTAGCCTTACTGGAATAGCTGGAATATAATAGAGAAAAAAGACTTCTCACAGATGGTTTATTCTGTACCCAAAATCAAAGAAATTTGGACCGAATAGAACCAAATAAATTTAAAAAAAGTCTTAACCTGCCCCTTACCAGCCGAGCTGGAATACGGCACGTACATCGCAATTTTAGGAAGCTGATTTTAAACTGAAAAATTTCCAATTAAAAACATGTTACTTGGGAAAGAAATCAGGCATTTGTTCCTTAATAAGAACAACCAAACTAATATAAGCTTAAAGTTTTAGTCTTAGAAACTCAATCTTGAAGCCCAGAGTAACATTTAAGAATTGAATCCAATTATAATTGATTATCTTAGAACAAAAGAAATATGGATTTCTCCAACATAGGTGTGTCCGGTCCACGGCGTCATCCTTACTTGTGGGATATTCTCTTCCCCAACAGGAAATGGCAAAGAGCCCAGCAAAGCTGGTCACATGATCCCTCCTAGGCTCCGCCTACCCCAGTCATTCTCTTTGCCGTTGTACAGGCAACATCTCCACGGAGATGGCTTAGAGTTTTTTAGTGTTTAACTGTAGTTTTTATTATTCAATCAAGAGTTTGTTATTTTAAAATAGTGCTGGTATGTACTATTTACTCAGAAACAGAAAAGAGATGAAGATTTCTGTTTGTATGAGGAAAATGATTTTAGCACCGTAACTAAAATCCATGGCTGTTCCACACAGGACTGTTGAGAGCAATTAACTTCAGTTGGGGGAACAGTGTGCAGTCTCTTACTGCTTGAGGTATGACACATTCTAACAAGACGATGTAATGCTGGAAGCTGTCATTTTCCCTATGGGATCCGGTAAGCCATGTTTATCAAGATAGTAAATAAGGGCTTCACAAGGGCTTATTAAGACTGTAGACTTTTTCTGGGCTAAATCGATTCATTATTAACACATATTTAGCCTTGAGGAATCATTTATTCTGGGTATTTTGATATGATTATATCGGCAGGCACTGTTTTAGACACCTTATTCTTTAGGGGCTTTCCCTAATCATAGTCAGAGCCTCATTTTCGCGCCGGTATGGCGCACTTGTTTTTGAGGACAGCATGGCATGCAGCTGCATGTGTGTGGAGCTCTGATACATAGAAAAGTCTTTCTGAAGGCATCATTTGGTATCGTATTCCCCTTTGGGCTTGGTTGGGTCTCAGCAAAGCAGATTCCAGGGACTGTAAAGGGGTTAAATATAAAAACGGCTCCGGTTCCGTTATTTTAAGGGTTAAAGCTTCCAAATTTGGTGTGCAATACTTTTAAGGCTTTAAGACACTGTGGTGAAATTTTGGTGAATTTTGAACAATTCCTTCATACTTTTTCGCAATTGCAGTAATAAAGTGTGTTTAGTTTAAAATTTAAAGTGACAGTAACGGTTTTATTTTAAAACGTTTTTTGTGCTTTGTTATCAAGTTTATGCCTGTTTAACATGTCTGAACTACCAGATAGATTGTGTTCTGACTGTGGGGAAACCAAGGTTCCTTCTCATTTAACTATATGTATTTTATGTCATAAAAATATTTAGTAAAAATGATGCCCAAGATGATTCCTCAAGTGAGGGGAGTAAGCATGGTACTGCATCATCCCCTCCTTCGTCTACACCAGTCTTGCCCATACAGGAGGCCCCTAGTACATCTAGTGCGCCAATACTCCTTACTATGCAACATTTAACGGCTGTAATGGATAATTCTATCAAAAACATTTTAGCCAATATGCCCACTTATCAGCGAAAGCGCGACTGCTCTGTTTTAGAAAATTCTGTAGAGCATGAGAACGCTGATGATATGGTTTCTGAAGGGCCCCTACACCAGTCTGAGGGGGCCAGGGAGGTTTTGTCTGAGGGAGAAATTTCAGATTCAGGAAACATTTCTCAACAAGCTGAACCTGATGTGATTACTTTTAAATTTAAGTTGGAACATCTCCGCGCTCTGCTTAAGGAGATGTTATCCAATTTGGATGATTGTGATTATCTGGTCATTCCAGAACCACTATGTAAAATGGAAAAGTTCTTAGAGGCCCCGGGGCCCCCCGAAGCTTTTCCTATATCCAAGCGGGTGGCGTACATTGTTAGTAAAGAATGGGACAGGCCCGGTATTCCTTTAGTACCTCCCCCCATAGTTAAAAAAAAAAAAATTGTTTTCCTATAGTCGACCCCAGAAAGGACTGATGGCAGACAGTCCCCAAGGTCGAGGGGGCGGTTTCTACTCTACACAAGCGCGCCACTATACCCATAGAAGATAGTTGTGCTTTCCAAGATCCTATGGATAAAAAATTAGAAGGTCTGCTAAAAAAGATGTTTGTTCAGCAAGGTTCCCTTCTACAACCAATTGCATGCATCGTCCCTGTCACTGCAGCCGCGTGTTTCTAGTTTGATGAGCTAGGAAAGGCGATTATTAGTAATTCTTCTTCTTATGAGGGGATTATGGACAGAATTCGTGCTCTTAAATTGGCTAATTCTTTCACCCTAGACGCCACCTTGCAATTGGCTAGGTTAGCGGCGAAAAAATTCTGGGTTTGCTATTGTGGCGCAGAGCGCTTTGGTTAAAATCTTGGGCAGCGGATGCGTCTTCCAAGAACAAATTGCTTGACATTCCTTTCAAGGGGAAAACACTCTTTGGCCCTGACTTGAAAGAGATTATCTCTGATATCACTGGGGGCAAGGGCCACGCCCTTCCTCAGGATAGGTCTTTTCAAGACCAAAAATAAACCTAAGTTTCGTCCCTTTCGCAGAAACGGATCAGCCCCAAGGGCTACGTCCTCTAAGCAGGAAGGTAATACTTCTCAAGCCAATCCAGCCTGGAGACCTATGCAAGGCTGGAACAAAGGAAAGCAGGCCAGGAAACCTGCCACTGCTACCAAGACAGCATGAAATGCGGGCCCCCGATCCGGGACCGGATCTGGTGGGGGGCAGACTCTCTCTCTTCGCTCAGGCTTGGGCAAGAGATGTTCTGGATCCTTGGGCGCTAGAAATAGTCTCCCAAGGTTATTCTCTGGAGTTCAAGGGGCTTCCTCCAAGGGGGAGGTTCCACAGGTCTCAGTTGTCTTCAGACCACATAAGAAGACAGGCATTCTTACATTGGGTAGAAGACCTGCTAAAAATGGGAGTGATTCATCCTGTTCCATTAGGAGAACAAGGGATGGGGTTCTACTCCAATCTGTTCATAGTTCCCAAAAAAGAGGGAACGTTCAGACCAATCTTAGATCTCAAGATCTTGAACAAGTTTCTCAAGGTTCCATCGTTCAAGATGGAAACCATTCGAACACTTCTTCCTTCCATCCAGGAAGGTCAATTCATGACCAAGGTGGATTTCAAGGATGCGTATCTACATATTCCTATCCACAAGGAACATCATCGGTTCCTAAGGTTTGCATTCCTGGACAAGCATTTCCAGTTCGTGGCGTTTTCTTTCGGATTAGCCACTGCTCCTAGGATTTTCTCATAGGTACTAGGGTCCCTTCTGGCGGTGCTAAGACCAAGGGGCATTGCTGTAGTACCTTACTTGGACGACATTCTGATTCGAGCGTCGTCCCTTCCTCAAGTAAAGGCTCACACGGACATTGTCCTGGCCTTTCTCAGATCTCACGGATGGAAAGTGAACGTGGAAAAGAGTTCTCTATCTCCGTCAACGAGGGTTCCCTTCTTGGGAACTATAATAGACTCCTTAGAAATGAGGATTTTTCTGACAGAAGCCAGAAAAACAAAACTTCTAGACTCTTGTCGGATACTTCATTCCGTTCCTCTTCCTTCCATAGCGCAGTGCATGGAAGTGATAGGTTTGATGGTAGCGGCAATGGACATAGTTCCTTTTGCGCGCATTCATCTAAGACCATTACAACTGTGTATGCTCAGTCAGTGGAATGGGGACTATACAGACTTGTCTCCGAAGATACAAGTAAATCAGAGGACCAGAGACTCACTCCGTTGGGGGCTGTCCCTGGACAACCTGTCACAAGGGGTGACCTCCCGCAGACCAGAGTGGGTCATTGTCACGACCGACGCCAGTCTGATGGGCTGGGGCGCGGTCTGGGGATCCCTGAAAGCTCAGGGTCTTTGGTCTCGGGAAGAATCTCTTCTACCGATAAATATTCTGGAACTGAGAGCGATATTCAATGCTCTCAAGGCTTGGCCTCAGCTAGCGAGGGCCAAGTTCATACGGTTTCAATCAGACAACATGACGACTGTTGCGTACATCAACCATCAGGGGGGAACAAGGAGTTCCCTGGCGATGGAAGAAGTGACCAAAATCATTCAATGGGCGGAGACTCGCTCCTGCCACCTGTCTGCAATCCACATCCCAGGAGTGGAAAATTGGGAAGCGGATTTTCTGAGTCGTCAGACATTGCATCCGGGGGAGTGGGAACTCCATCCGGAAATCTTTGCCCAAATCACTCAACTGTGGGGCATTCCAGACATGGATCTGATGGCCTCTCGTCAGAACTTCAAGGTTCCTTGCTACGGGTCCAGATCCAGGGATCCCAAGGCGACTCTAGTAGATGCACTAGTAGCACCTTGGACCTTCAAACTAGCTTATGTATTCCCGCCGTTTCCTCTCATCCCCAGGCTGGTAGCCAGGATCAATCAGGAGAGGGCGTCGGTGATCTTGATAGCTCCTGCGTGGCCACGCAGGACTTGGTATGCAGATCTGGTGAATGTGTCATCGGCTCCACCATGGAAGCTACTTTTGAGACGAGACCTTCTTGTTCAAGGTCCGTTCGAACATCCGAATCTGGTCCCACTCCAGCTGACTGCTTGGAGATTGAACGCTTGATCTTATCAAAGCGAGGGTTCTCAGATTCTGTTATTGATACTCTTGTTCAGGCCAGAAAGCCTGTAACTAGAAAAATTTACCACAAAATTTGGAAAAAATATATCTGTTGGTGTGAATCTAAAGGATTCCCTTGGGACAAGGTTAAGATTCCTAAGATTCTATCCTTCCTTCGAGAAGGATTGGAAAAAGGATTATCTGCAAGTTCCTTGATGGGACAGATTTCTGCCTTGTCTGTGTTACTTCACAAAAAGCTGGCAGCTGTGCCAGATGTTCAAGCCTTTGTTCAGGCTCTGGTTAGAATCAAGCCTGTTTACAAACCTTTGACTCCTCCTTGGAGTCTCAACTTAGTTCTTTCAGTTCTTCAGGGGGTTCCGTTTGAACCCTTACATTCCGTTGATATTAAGTTATTATCTTGGAAAGTTTTGTTTTTGGTTGCAATTTCTTCTGCTAGAAGAGTTTCAGAATTATCTGCTCTGCAGTGTTCTCCTCCTTATCTGGTGTTCCATGCAGATAAGGTGGTTTTGCGTACTAAACCTGGTTTTCTTCCAAAAGTTGTTTCTAACAAAAACATTAACCAGGAGATAGTCGTGCCTTCTCTGTGTCCGAAACCAGTTTCGAAGAAGGAACGTTTGTTGCACAATTTGGATGTTGTTCGCGCTCTAAAATTCTATTTAGATGCTACAAAGGATTTTAGACAAACATCTTCCTTGTTTGTTGTTTATTCTGGTAAAAGGAGAGGTCAAAAAGCAACTTCTACCTCTCTCTCTTTTTGGATTAAAAGCATCATCAGATTGGCTTACGAGACTGCCGGACGGCAGCCTCCTGAAAGGATCACAGCTCCTTCCACTAGGGCTGTGGCTTCCACATGGGCCTTCAAGAACGAGGCTTCTGTTGATCAGATATGTAGGGCAGCGACTTGGTCTTCACTGCACACTTTTACCAAATTTTACAAGTTTGATACTTTTGCTTCTTCTGAGGCTATTTTTGGGAGAAAGGTTTTGCAAGCCGTGGTGCCTTCCATTTAGGTGACCTGATTTGCTCCCTCCCTTCATCCGTGTCCTAAGCTTTGGTATTGGTTCCCACAAGTAAGGATGACGCCGTGGACCGGACACACCTATGTTGGAGAAAACAGAATTTATGTTTACCTGATAAATTACTTTCTCCAACGGTGTGTCCGGTCCACGGCCCGCCCTGGTTTTTTAATCAGGTCTGATAATTTATTTTCTTTAACTACAGTCACCACGGTATCATATGGTTTCTCCTATGCAAATATTCCTCCTTAACGTCGGTCGAATGACTGGGGTAGGCGGAGCCTAGGAGGGATCATGTGACCAGCTTTGCTGGGCTCTTTGCCATTTCCTGTTGGGGAAGAGAATATCCCACAAGTAAGGATGACGCCGTGGACCGGACACACCGTTGGAGAAAGTAATTTATCAGGTAAACATAAATTCTGTTTTTCCCATTCCTGAAACTGTCATTTAAGGAATTTGATCATTTTGCTTTATATGTTGTTGTTTTTTTTATATATTACATATTGCAAGATGTCTCAACTTGACCCTGGATCAGAATCTACTTCTGGAAAGACGCTGCCTGATGCTGGTTCTACCAAAGTTAAGTGCATTTGTTGTAAACTTGTGGTAACTGTTCCTCCGGCTGTAGTTTGTGATGAATGTCATGATAAACTTGCTAATGCAGATAGTATTTCCATTAGTAATAATCCATTACCTGTTGTTGTTCCCTCAACATCTAATGCTCAGGATGTTCCTGTTAATGTAAAATAATTTGTTTCTAAATCTAATAGGAAGGCTCTGTCTGTTATGCCTCCTTCCAGTAAACGTAAAAGGTCTTTTAAAACTTCTCATATTTCAGATGAATTTTTAAGTGACAGTCATCATTCTGACTTGTCTGTTTCTGATGAGGATTTATCTGGTTCAGAAGATTCTGTCTCAGATATTGATACTGTTAAATCTTCATATTTATTTAAAATGGAATTTATTCGTTCTTTACTTAAAGAAGTGTTAATCGCATTAGATATGGAGGAGTCTAGTCCTCTTGATACTAAATCTACTAAGCGTTTAAATTCGGTTTTCAAACCTCATATAGTTATTCCAGAAGTTTTTCCTGTCCCTGATGCTATTTCTGAAGTAATTTCTAGGGAATGGAATAATCTGGGTACTTCATTTACTCCTTCTCAAAGGTTTAAGAAATTGTACCCTGTGCCATCTGATAGATTAGAATTTTGGGACAAAATTCCTAAAGTTGATGGGGCTATCTCTACTCTTGCTAAACGTACTACTATTCCTACGGCGGATAGTACTTCCTTTAAGGATCCTTTAGATAGGAAGCTTGAATCCTTTCTAAGGAGAGCTTATTTATGTTCAGGTAATCTTCTTAGACCTGCTATTTCTTTGGCTGATGTTGCTGCTGCTTCCACTTTCTGGTTGGAGGCGTTAGCACAACAAGTGTCAGACCATAATACTCATAGCATTGTTAAACTTCTTCAACATGCTAATAACTTTATTTGTGATGCCATCTTTGATATCATTAGAATTGATGTCAGGTATATGTCTTTAGCTATTTTAGCTAGAAGAGCTTTATGGCTTAAAACTTGGAATGCAGATATGACTTCTAAGTCAACTTTGCTTTCTCTTTCTTTCCAAGGTAATAAATTATTTGGTTCTCAGTTGGATTCTATTATTTCAACTGTTACTGGGGGGAAAGGATCTTTTTTGCCTCAGGACAAAAAATCTAAAGGTAAATACAGGGCTGCTAATCGTTTTCGTTCCTTTCGTCAGAATAAGGAACAGAAGCCTGACCCTTCCACTAAAGGAACGGTTTCCGTTTGGAAACCTTCTCCAGTCTGGAATAAATCCAAGCCTTTTAGAAAGTCAAAACCAGCTCCCAAGTCCACATGAAGGTGCGGCCCTCATTCCAGCACAGCTGGTAGGGGGCAGGTTACGATTTTTCAAAGATATTTGGATCAATTCGATTCACAGTCTTTGGATTCAGAACATTGTTTCACAAGGGTACAGAATAGGTTTCAAGGTAAGGCCGCCTGTGAGAAGATTCTTTCTCTCACGCATTCCAATAAACCCAGTGAAGGCTCATGCGTTTCTGAAATGTGTTTCAGATCTAGAGTTGGCTGGAGTAATTATGCCAGTTCCAGTTCTGGAACGGGGTCTGGGGTTTTACTCAAATCTATTCATTGTACCAAAGAAGGAGAATTCCTTCAGACCAGTTCTGGATCTAAAAATATTGAATCGTTATGTAAGGATACCAACATTCAAAATGGTAACTATAAGGACTATTCTGCCTTTTGTTCAGCAAGGGCATTATATGTCCACAATAGATTTACAGGATGCATATCTTCATATTCCAATTTATCCAGATCACTATTAGTTTCTGAGATTCTCTTTTCTAGACAAGCATTACCAGTTTGTGGCCCTTCCGTTTGGCCTAGCAACAGCTCCAAGGATCTTTTCAAAGGTTCTCGGTGCCCTTCTCTCTGTAATCAGAGAACAGGGTATTGCGGTATTTCCTTATTTGGACGATATCTTGGTACTTGCTCAGTCTTCACATTCTGCAGAATCTCATACAAATCAACTTGTGTCGTTTCTTCAAAGACATGGTTGGAGGATCAATTTACCAAAGAGTTTGTTGATTCCTCAGACAAAGGTAACCTTTTTGGGTTTTCAAATAGATTCAGTGTCCATGACCTTGCCTCTAACAGAAAAGAGACGTCTGAAATTGGTTTCAGCCTGTCGAAACCTTCAGTCTCAATCATTCCCTTCGGTAGCTTTCTGCATGGAAATTCTAGGTCTCATGACTGCTGCATCGGACGCAATCCCCTTTGCTCGTTTTCACATGCGACCTCTTCAGCTTTGTATGCTGAACCAGTGGTGCAGGGATTATACAAAGATATCACAATTAATATATACACTCTCTGACGTGGTGGATAGATCACCATTGTTTAGTCCAAGGGGCTTCTTTTGTTCGTCCAACCTGGACTGTGATCTCAACAGATGAGAGTCTGTCAGGTTGGGGAGCTGTATGGGGATCTCTGACAGCGCAGGGGGGTTGGGAATCTCAGGAGGCGAGATTACCAATCAACATTTTGGAACTCCGTGCGATTTTCAGAGCTCTTCAGTTCTGGCCTCTTCTGAAGAGAGAATAGTTTATTTGTTTTCAGACAGACAATGTCACAACCGTGGCATATGTCAATCATCAAGGTGGGACTCACAGTCCTCAGGCTATGAAAGAAGTATCTCGGATACTTGTATGGGCGGAATCCAGCTCCTATCTAATCTCTGCGGTTCACATCCCAGGTGTAGACAATTGGGAAGCGGATTATCTCAGTCGCCAGTCGTTACATCCGGGCGAATGGTCTCTTCACCCAGAGGTTTTTCTTCAGATTGTTCAAATCTGGGGACTTCCAGAAATAGATCTGATGGCCTCTCATCTAAACAAGAAACTTCCCAGGTATCTGTCCAGATCCAGGGATCCTCAGGCGGAGGCAGTGGAGGCGTTGTCGCTTCCTTGGAATTATCATCCTGCCTATATCTTTCCGCCTCTAGTTCTTCTTCCAAAAGTGATTTCTATAATTCTAATGGAACGTTTGTTTGTACTGCTGGTGGCTCCAGCATGGCCTCACAGGTTTTGGTATGCGGATCTTATTGGGATGGCCAGTTGCCAACCTTGGACTCTTCCATTAAGACCAGACCTTCTATCTCAAGGCCCTTTTTTCCATCAGGATCTCAAATCGTTAAATTTGAAGGTATGGAAATTGAACGCTTGATTCTTAGTCATAGAGGTTTCTCTGACTCAGTAATTAATACTATGTTACAGGCTCGTAAATCTGTGTCTAGGAAGATTTATTATCGAGTCTGGAAGACTTACATTTCTTGGTGTTCTTCTCATAAATTCTCCTGGCATTCTTTTAGAATTCCTAGAATTTTACAGTTTCTTCAGGATGGTTTGGATAAAGGTTTGTCTGCAAGTTCCTTGAAAGGACAAATCTCTGCTCTTTCAGTTCTTTTTCACAGAAAGATTGCTAATCTTCCTGATATTCATTGTTTTGTACAGGCTTTGGTTCGTATCAAACCTGTCATTAAGTCAATCTCTCCTCCTTGGAGTCTTAATTTGGTTCTGAGGGCTTTACAAGCTCCTCCGTTTGAACCTATGCATTCTCTGGATATTAAATTACTTTCCTGGAAAGTTCTGTCCCTTTTGGCCATCTCTTCTGCTAGAAGAGTTTCTGAGTTATCTGCTCTTTCTTGTGAATCTCCTTTTCTGATTTTTCATCAGGATAAGGCGGTGTTGCGGACTTCATTTAAATTTTTACCTAAGGTTGTGAATTCTAACAACATTAGTAGAGAAATTGTTGTTCCTTCATTGTGTCCTAATCCTAAGAATTCTCTGGAGAGATCTTTACATTCTTTGGATATAGTAAGAGCTTTAAAATATTATGTTGAAGCTACTAAGGATTTTAGAAAAACTTCTAGTCTATTTGTTATCTTTTCTGGTTCCAGGAAAGGTCAGAAGGCCTCCGCCATTTCTTTGGCGTCTTGGTTAAAGTCTTTGATTAATCATGCTTATGTAGAGTCGGGTAAATCTCCGCCTCAAAGGATTACGGCTCATTCTACTAGGTCAGTTTCTACTTCCTGGGCTTTTAGGAATGAAGCTTCTGTTGATCAGATTTGCAAAGCAGCAACTTGGTCTTCTTTGCATACTTTTACTAAATTCTACCATTTTGATGTTTTCTCTTCTTCTGAAGCAGTTTTTGGTAGAAAAGTACTTCAGGCAGCTGTTTCAGTTTGATTCTTCTGCTTATAATTTCAGTTTTTTTCATTATTTAAGATTAAAACATTTTGTTTTGGGTTGTGGATTATTTTTCAGCGGAATTTCCTGTCTTTATTTTATCCCTCCCTCTCTAGTGACTCTTGCGTGGAAGTTCCACATCTTGGGTATTTATTATCCCATACGTCACTAGCTCATGGACTCTTGCTAATTACATGAAAGAAAACATAATTTATGTAAGAACTTACCTGATAAATTCATTTCTTTCATATTAGCAAGAGTCTATGAGGCCCACCC
Organism: Bombina bombina; assembly: GCF_027579735.1. Lineage (NCBI taxonomy): Eukaryota > Metazoa > Chordata > Amphibia > Anura > Bombinatoridae > Bombina > Bombina bombina. The sequence goes on along the minus strand of NC_069505.1, from coordinate 403,454,102 downwards.
TTTTCTCTTGTTAAGTGTGTTCAGTCCACGGGTCATCCATTATTTATGGGATATATTCTCCTTCCCAACAGGAAGTTGCAAGAGGATCACCCAAGCAGAGCTGCTATATAGCTCCTCCCCTCACATGTCATATCCAGTCATTCTCTTGCAACCCTCAACAAAGAAGGAGGTCGCGAGAGGAGCTGGAGTTTTTACTTAACTATTCTTCAATCAAAAGTTTGTTATTTTAAATGGCACCGGAGTGTGCTGTTTTTCTATCTCAGGCAGTATTTGGAAGAAGAAACTGCCTGCGTTTTTTTTCTATGATCTTAGCAGGCGTAACTAAGATCCACTGGCTGTTCTCGACATTCTGAGGAGTGGGGTAACTTCAGAAACTGGGAATAGCATGCGGGGTCCTCCGCAAATGAGGTATGTGCGGTACTTTATTTTCTTGGAATGGAATTGACTAAGAAAATACTGCTGTTACCGTATGATGTAAGTACAGCCTTAAATGCAGTAGTGGCAACTGGTATCAGGCTGATAAATGTATGCGCAGTCGAGTTATTTTCTAGGGACTAGAATTTGACTGAGAAAATACTGTTAAAACTGAAATAATACTTAAGCCTTATCTGCAGTGGTAGCGACTGGTAGCAGGCTTAGTGATAACTTTGCATGACATTGGAAAATGTTGTTGTTTAATAAAACGTTTACTGGCATGTTATTCGTGTTTTGTGAGGTACTTTGGTGATAAATCTCTTTGGGCATGATTTTTTTCCACATGGCTAACATATATTTTCTGCATGGAAACCGTTATATCAGGGCTCCCACTGTTGTGATAGGAGTGGGAGGGACCTTGTTTTTAGCGCCTTGTTGCGCAGTTAAAATTCTAGCACAGTCTTCCTGCTTCTTCCTCCTTGATCTAGGATGTCTCTAGAGAGCTCAGGGGTCTGCAAAATTCATTTTTGAGGGAGGTAATCAGTCACAGCAGATCTGTGACAGTGTGCTTGACTGTGATTAAAAGCGTTCAATCTTAATTGATATCCGTTTTATCGGTTTTGGGTATTGAGGGGTTAATCATCCTTTTGCTAATGGGTGCAATCCTCTGCTAATAATACACTTCTTGTTAAGAATTGTTTAATTATATCTGTATTTTTGAAGTGCTGCAGCGTTTTTTATATTGCTTGTAAACTTATTGAAAGTGATTTCCAAGCTTGCTAGTTTCATTGCTAAGTCTGTTTAAACATGTCTGATTCAGAGGAAACTGTTTGTTCATCATGTTCAAAAGCCAATGTGGAGCCAAATAGAACGATGTGTACCAATTGTATTGATATTGCTTTGAATAAAAGTCAATCTGTACAGATAGAGAAACTATCACCAGACAACGAGGGGGAAGTTATGCCGCCTAACTCTCCTCACGTGTCAGTACCTGCGTCTCCCGCTCGGGAGATGCGTAGGATTGAGACGCCAAGTACATCTAGGCCCTTACAAATTTACATGTTATGGCTAATGTTATGAAAGAAGTATTATATAATATGCCCGAATTAAGGGGCAAGCGCGATAGCTCTGGGTTAAGGACAGAGCGCGCTGATGACACGAGAGCCATGTCTGATACTACGTCACAATTTGCAGAACATGAGGACGGTGAGCTTCATTCTGTCGGTGACGGTTCTGATCCGGGGAGACCGGATTCAGAAATTTTAAATTTAAACTTGAGAACCTCCGTGTGTTACTAGGGGAGGTATTAGCGGCTCTGAATGATTGCGACACGGTGGCAATTCCAGAGAAATTGTGTAGGTTGGATAGATACTATGCGGTACCAGTGTGTACTGACGTCTTTCCTATACCAAAAAGACTTACAGAAATTATTAGTAAGGAGTGGGATAGACCTGGTGTGCCTTTTTCCCCTCCCCCGATATTTAGAAAAATGTTTCCTATAGACGCCACCACACAAGACTTATGGCAGACGGTAGTTTCTACTTTAGCCAAGCGTACCACTATCCCGGTGGAGGATAGCTGTGCTTTCTCAGATCCAATAGATAAAAAATTAGAGGGTTATCTTAAGAAAATGTTTGTTCAACAGGGTTTTATATTGCAGCCTCTTGCATGCATTGCACCTGTCACGGCTGCAGCGGCATTCTGGTTTGAGTCTCTGGAAGAGGCGATTCGCACAGAGCCATTGGATGAGGCTTTGAGCAAAGTTAGAACCCTTAAGCAAGCTAATGCGTTTGTTTCAGATGCCGTAGTACATCTAACCAAACTTACGGCTAAAAATTCCGGATTCGCCATACAGGCGCGCAGAGCGCTCTGGCTTAAATCCTGGTCAGCGGATGTAATTTCCAAGTCTAAGCTACTTAACATTCCTTTCAAAGGGCAGACCTTATTCGGGCCCGGCTTGAAGGAAATTATTGCTGACATTACGGGAGGTAAGGGCCACGCCCTTCCTCAGGACAGGGCCAAACCAAAGGCCAAACAGTCTAATTTTCGTGCCTTTCGTAACTTCAAGGCAGGAGCAGCATCAACTTCCTCCGCTCCAAAACAGGAAGGAACTACTGCTCGTTACAGACAGGGTTGGAAAGGCAACCAGTCATGGAACAAGGGCAAGCAGGCCTGAAAGCCTACTCCCGCCCCTAAGACAGCATGAAGACAGGGCCCCCTATCCGGAGACAGATTTAGTGGGGGGCAGACTTTCTCTCTTCGCCCAGGCTTGGGCAAGAGATGTGCAGGATCCCTGGACGTTGAAGATTATATCTCAGGGATACCTTCTGGATTTCAAAACCTCTCCTCCACAAGGGAGGTTTCATCTTTCGAGGTTATCAACAAACCTAGTAAAGAGAGAGGCATTTCTACAATGTGTACAAGACCTCTTAATCATGGGAGTGATCCACTCAGTTCCGCGATCGGAACAGGGACAAGGATTTTACTCAAATCTATTTGTGGTTCCCAAAAAAGAGGGAACCTTCAGACCAATCTTGGACTTAAAGATCTTAAACAAATTCCTAAGGGTACCATCGTTCAAGATGGAAACCATTCGAACCATCCTACCCATGATCCAAGAGGGTCAATATATGACCACAGTGGACTTAAAGGATGCTTACCTTCACATACCGATTCACAAAGATCATTATCGGTACCTAAGGTTTGCCTTTCTAGACAGGCATTACCAGTTTGTGGCTCTTCCCTTCGGGTTAGCCACGACCCGAGAATTTTTACGAAGGTTCTGGGCTCACTTCTGGCGGTACTAAGACCACGAGGCATAGCGGTGGCTCCGTACCTAGACGACATTCTGATACAAGCGTCAAGTTTTCAGAATGCAAAGTCTCATACAGAGATAGTTCTAGCATTTCTAAGGTCGCATGGGTGGAAAGTGAACGTGGAAAAGAGTTCTCTGTTACCACTCACAAGGGTTCCTTTTCTAGGGACTCTTATAGATTCTGTAGAGATGAAGATTTACCTGACGGAGTCCAGGTTATCAAAAATTCTCAATGCTTGCCGTGTCCTTCATTCCGTTCCAAGCCCATCAGTAGCTCAGTGCATGGAGGTAATCGGCTTAATGGTCGCGGCAATGGACATAGTGCCATTTGCTCGCCTGCATCTCAGACCGCTGCAACTATGCATGCTCAGTCAATGGAACGGGGATTACTCAGATCTGTCCCCTTTGCTAAATCTGGACCAGGAGACCAGAGATTCTCTTCTCTGGTGGTTGTCACCGGTTCATCTGTCCAAAGGAATGACCTTTCGCAGACCAGATTGGACGATTGTAACAACGGATGCCAGCCTTCTAGGCTGGGGAGCAGTCTGGAATTCCCTGAAGGCTCAGGGTTCGTGGACTCAGGAGGAGAAACTCCTTCCAATAAACATTCTAGAATTAAGAGCAATATTCAATGCTCTTCTAGCTTGGCCTCAGTTAGCAAAACTGAAGTTCATCAGATTTCAGTCGGACAATATCACGACTGTGGCTTACATCAATCATCAAGGGGGAACCAGGAGTTCCTTAGCGATGTTGGAAGTCTCGAAGATAATTCGCTGGGCAGAGTCTCACTCTTGCCACCTGTCAGCGATTTACATCCCAGGCGTAGAGAACTGGGAGGCGGATTTCCTAAGTCGCCAGACTTTTCATCCGGGAGAGTGGAAACTTCACCCGGAGGTATTTGCTCATCTGATTCGTCGTTGGGGCAAACCGGATCTGGATCTCATGGCATCTCGCCAGAACGCGAAGCTTCCTTGTTACGGATCCAGGTCCAGGGACCCGGGAGCGGTGCTGGTAGATGCATTAGCAGCCCCTTGGGTTTTCAACATAGCTTATGTGTTTCCACCATTTCCGTTGCTACCTCGACTGATTGCCAGGATCAAACAGGAGAGGGCATCGGTAATTCTGATAGCGCCTGCGTAGCCACGCAGGACCTGGTATGCAGACCTAGTGGACATGTCGTCCTGTCCACCGTGGTCTCTTCCTCTGAGGCAGGACCTTCTAATTCAGGGTCCTTTCAACCATCCAAACCTAATTTCTTTGAGGCTGACTGCCTGGAAATTGAACGCTTGATTCTATCAAAGCGTGGGTTTTCGGATTCGGTTATTGATACATTAATACAGGCTCGGAAACCTGTGACCAGAAAAATTTACCATAAGATATGGCGTAAATATTTATATTGGTGCGAATCCAAGAGTTACTCATGGAGTAAGGTTAGGATTCCTAGGATATTGGCTTTTCTACAAGAGGGTTTAGAAAAGGGTTTATCCGCTAGTTCGCTAAAGGGACAGATTTCAGCTCTGTCTATTCTTTTACACAAACGTCTGGCAGAGAATCCAGACGTCCAGGCCTTTTGTCAGGCTTTGGCTAGAATTAAGCCTGTGTTTAAAGCTGTTGCTCCTCCGTGGAGCTTAAACTTGGTTCTTAAAGATCTTCAGGGTGTTCCGTTTGAACCCCTTCATTCCATTGATATTAAGCTTTTATCTTGGAAAGTTTTGTTTTTGATGGCTATTTCCTCAGCTCGAAGAGTCTCTGAGTTATCTGCCTTACATTGTGATTCTCCTTATCTGATCTTTCATTCAGACAAGGTAGTACTGCGTACTAAACCTGGGTTTTTGCCTAAGGTTGTTTCTAACAGGAATATCAATCAAGAGATTGTTGTTCCATCATTATGTCCTAATCCTTCTTCAAAGAAGGAACGTCTTTTGCATAATCTAGACGTGGTCCGTGCTCTGAAGTTCTACTTACAGGCAACTAAGTAATGGATGACCCGTGGACTGAACACACTTAACAAGAGAAAACATAATTTATGCTTACCTGATAAATTTATTTCTCTTGTAGTGTGTTCAGTCCACGGCCCGCCCTGTCTTTTTAAGGCAGGTTCTAAATTTTAAAATTATAACTCCAGTCACCACTGCACCTTATAGTTTCTCCTTTCTCGTCTTGTTTCGGTCGAATGACTGGATATGACATGTGAGGGGAGGAGCTATATAGCAGCTCTGCTTGGGTGATCCTCTTGCAACTTCCTGTTGGGAAGGAGAATATATCCCATAAGTAATGGATGACCCGTGGACTGAACACACTGCAAGAGAAATAAATTTATCAGGTAAGCATAAATTATGTTTTTTGTGGTGGTTATGATTTTTTTGTATAAAGCACAATTATTCCAATTCCTTATTTTGATGCTTTCGCTCCTTTATTATCACCCCACTTCTTGGCTATTCGTTAAACTGATTTGTGGGTGTGGTGAGGAGTGTATTTATAGGCATTTTGAGGTTTGGGAAACTTTGCCCCTCCTGGTAGGAATGTATATCCCATACGTCACTAGCTCATGGACTCTTGCTAATATGAAAGAAATGAATTTATCAGGTAAGTTCTTACATAAATTATGTTATTTCAGTCTCACTTTTCAGTTGCTTCTGGTTTTCTAGAAGCTTGTTTCATTTTGCATTTTTTCCCATTCCTGAAACTGCCATTTAAGGAATTTGATAATTTTGCTTTATATGTTGTTTTTTTCTTTTACATATTGCAAGATGTCACTACCTGACCCTGGATCAGAATCTACTTCTGGAAAAGCGCTGCTTGATGTCGGTTCTATCAAAGCTAAGTGCATTTGTTGTAAACTTTCGGTAACTATTCCTCCGGCTGTTGTTTGTGATAGTTGTCATGATAAGCTATCAAAAGCAGATAGTATTTCCATTAGTAATAATCCATTACCTGTTGTTGTTCCTTCAACATCTAATGTTCATGATGTTCCTGTTAATGTTAAAAAAATAGTTTCTAAATCTATTCGGAAGGCTCTGTCTGTTATTCCTCCTTCTACTAAATGTAAGAGGTCTTTTAAAACTTCACATATTTCAGATGAATTTTTAAATGACCACCATCATTCTGACTTATCTATTTCTGATGTGGATCTATCTGATTCAGAAGATTCTACCTCAGATATTGACACTGATAAATCTTCATATTTATTTAAGATGGAGTTTATTCGTTCTTTACTTAAGGAAGTGTTGATTGCTTTAGATATGGAGGAGTCTAGTCCTCTTGATATTAAAACTACTAAGCGTTTAAATGCAGTTTTTAAGCCTCCTGTGGTTATTCCAGAAGTTTTTCCAGTTCCTGATGCTATTTCAGAAGTAATTTCTATGGAATGGAATAGTCTGGGTACTTCATTTACTATTCCTCCAAGGTTTAAGAAAAAATTGTTCCCTTTGCCATCTGATAGATTAGAGTTTTGGGATAAAATCCCCAAAGTTGATGGGGCTATTTCTACTCTTGCTAAACGTACTACTATTCCTACGGCAGATAGTACTTCGTTTAAAGATCCTTTAGATAGGAAGCTTGAATCCTTTCTAAGGAAGGCTTATTTATGTTCAGGTAATCTTCTGAGACCTGCTATTTCTTTGGCTGATATTGCTGCAGCTTCAACTTTCTGGTTGGAGGCTTTAGCGCAACAAGTGTCAGACCATAATGCTTATAGCATTGTTAAACATCTTCTACATGCTAATAACTTCATTTGTGATGCAATTTTCGATATCATTAGAATTGATGTCAGGTATATGTCTTTAGCTATTTTAGCTAGAAGAGCTTTATGGCTTAAGTCTTGGAATGCAGATATGACTTCTAAGTTAACATTGCTTTCTCTTTCTTTCCAAGGTAATAAATGATTTGGTTCTCAGACTCAATAATTTCAACGGTTACTGGGGGGAAGGGAGCCTTTTTACCTCAGGATAAAAAATCTAAAGGTAAATATTGGGCTGCTAATCGTTTTCGTTCCTTTCGTCAGAATAAGGAACAAAAGCCTGGCCCTTCCTCTAAAGGAACAGTTTCCATTTGGAAACCTTCTCCAGTCTGGAATAAATCCAAGCCTTTCAGAAAGTCAAAACCAGCTCCCAAATCCTCATGAAGGTGCGGCCCTCATTCCAGCTCAGCTGGTAGGGGGCAGGTTACGATTTTTCAAAGATGTTTGGATCGATTTGATTCAAAGTCTTTGGATTCAGAACATTGTTTCACAAGGGTACAGAATAGGTTTCAGGGTAAGACCGCCTGTGAGAAGATTCTTTCACGCATTCCAGTAAACCCAGTGAAGGCTCAAGCGTTTCTGAAATGTGTTTCAGATCTGGAGTCAGCTGGGGTAATTATGCCAGTTCCAGTTCTGGAACGGGGCCTGGGGTTTTACTCAAATCTGTTCATTGTACCAAAGAAGGAGAATTCCTTCAGACCAGTTCTGGATCTAAAAATATTGAATCGTGAGTTCCGGTGGGCGGCTCTGTAAAATGGCTGCCGGCTTCATCAGCTCTGAAGATAATCTCCTTTACTTCAACTTTACAGCCATCAACCTACGCCATCTACCTCTCCCTTGACAGGCAAGCTGTCCGGGAACATTTAGCAGATAGAAGGACCTCCAACTCTTCTACCCCGGAAGGCAATTTAACTGGATAAAAGGCAACTGCCCACAAGGAAATGGCCTCTGACAGTAAAATAACCGCGGCATTGCTCGCAATTTTTCTACCCAAGTTGGAAACTTTGCTCAACAGCTGTGAAGACCTTTCCAAAACACTACAGAACATGAGGAGTGTTAATGTCGCAGAACCGGATCAGAATGCTTTGCAGGCTGGTAACCTAACTCAGAGGATGACTAGTATATCCGGGGACTCTGCCAGGCCATTGTTTTCAAACCTATGTGGACGTTTGGTAGCCTACCCTGCAGAAAACTGCTTCTTATACCCAATTGAAGCGAGCAGCCCCCCATCCCCAAAGACCATACAGATTACCAGTGAGGACCCACATACCACTCCATCACCAGCCCATATCTTGAAAACGGATACAGGCACATTTTCCACACTACCTTTGACAAGGGCTGTGGCTCCTGACATACACGGGTCGGATAATGCGACCTGCGCTGACGCTGAGGTATGTGGCACTTCTCTATCGATTCCCTTTGGCAGCAAAGGAACAGCTCTTAGGCAAACACCAGAAACCAGTTACTGGATCAATACCACACGCACTATGCAGATGGACAGAGATAAAAACTGCGCACAAGTGAAAGACACTGATGCGTTGCTTGGGGACACACTACATCAACCGTTCCTGGCTTCACTCCGTGGCGATTCTTTGCAACATTGCTCTGGATTAGTGACTATAGTCTGGACGTCCCTACACTTTGCAAGGTTCGTGCAACCATACAACCCTCAACCAGCAGCTGGCATAGGCTAGAAATCTACCTGGAAAGCATTGTGGAGGACTGTTTTCCATTAATATGCCCTCATGATTGACTATACATATTTTCTTAGCTACTTAGACACGTAGGGTATTTTCTCCAGCGCATATGGCCTTAAAAGGTAGATCTTTGTTTTCTCTTACAGGGTTTGTCTGAAATAGAAAAGAAAAATATATACAATATCCTGTTTTTAGCTCTCAGACATATGCAGCATTATTTCCAAAAGCCTATGTTTTTCATTTATTTTCTCTAGTTCTGCCTTTGTAGGACTCTGACCTGAAACAGCTGACGTATTTGTTCTGATTTAGTCGGCCGGCTCTATTTAGTTTGTATTTTGAGTCTTCACTGTTTAAAGACTGCCACCTATTGCCCACCTGTTCACCATATTTGTAAATTCATCCTAGGTATAGCAACCACTTTAATGTTGACGATGTAAAACGAAATCTACACCTCCAATAATGCATTACATGTCATTATTATACCTCAGCCTGTAATACCTGTCTAGGTTTACATTATTAGCCCCTAGGTACATACAGATATAGCCCCATTTATTCTGAGATACTGCACTGATATCTCCTTGCACTGGTTTTCTCATAATTGTGCTTGTTGCACTAGTAACCTACCCCTGGGCTTGTTGCAATGCACATACATCGAAAATTCCTTGCGATATAACACGCTCAGAACAGACATTTTTTCTAATCCATAATACTGTATGAAGCTTAGGTCTTCCTATCTTCAGGGTGTCATTTCCCTTCACTGGGAGAGGCTTCAGTTTGTTTATTTTTGTCCTTTTTTTTTTTTTTTTTTTTTTTTTTTTTGTTTGTTTGTTTGTTTATTGCTGTTTAGTTTAGTTAGAATGTTTGTGTGGTGCGATTAGTTAATGGGTATGCCTAGTCACATACATAAAATAACACATATTGTATACCTATACACAAATATCAATTCTACCTCACCTCAATTTTATTCTGTTAAAAAGCAAGGTTATACTGCTTCATAACTCAGAATATGCCGCTTCCCTATGCCCCTTAACTTTCAGTATTGCGACCACATATGCTTGTAATCTCTCTCAGTAACTACGCTCTAAAAGGAATAACAACTCCCTCTGCCCACTTTCATCTCCATACTGGAATACCTTTTTTCTTGCTAGAGGGAGGTCCCCCATTTCTTCTCAAACATCTTCATATAACTCTGGGCATACAAATAAAATGAAAGGTGTATATTGGGGCTAGGCACTTAACCCTATTTAAATTGAACTAGTTTGTGTGTTGTGTTTAGTTATGGTTATAATTTGTTTCTTTTTTTTTTTCTTTTTTTTTTTTTAAATAAATAAAAAAAAAAAAACTGTGTGCACACAAGTCATATATATTTATTGTAGCTTTTTTGTAATAAACTTGGAGTCATATCATTGTAACTGTATTGTAAACTACTTGGAATATCTCAACTGTCACATATATCCGCTGTAATAATCTACTTGAATCACCCTGCGTGGTGAAACTTCGTACAGGTTGTATAGATGTGCTCATTGTTGGTAATAAATAAAATTTAAAAATATTGAATCGTTATGTAAGGATACCAACATTCAAGATGGTGACTATAAGGACTATTCTGCCTTTTGTTCAGCAAGGGGATTATATGTCAACAATAGACTTACAGGATGCATATCTTCATATTCCAATTCATCCGGATCACTATCAGTTCCTGAGATTCTCTTTTCTAGACAAGCATTACCAGTTTGTTGCTCTTCCTTTTGGCCTAGCTACAGCTTCAAGGATCTTTTCGAAGGTTCTCGGTGCCCTTCTCTCTGTAATCAGGGAGCAGGGTATTGCGGTATTTCCTTATTTGGATGATATCTTGGTACTTGCTCAGTTTTTACATTCTGCAGAATCTCACACGAATCAACTTGTGTTGTTTCTTCAAAGACATGGTTGGAGGATCAATTTACCAAAGAGTTCCTTGATTCCTCAGACAAGGGTAACCTTTTTAGGTTTCCAAATAGATTCAGTGTCCATGACTTTGTCTCTTACAGAAAAGAGACGTCTGAAATTGGTTTCAGCTTGTCGAAACCAAAGATATCACAATTAATATCTTTAAATCCCAACGTTCGTTCTTCTCTGACTTGGTGGTTGGATCACCATAGCTTAGTTCAAGGGGCCTCTTTTGTTCGTCCAACCTGGACTGTGATTTCAACAGATGCGAGTCTTTCAGGTTGGGGAGCTGTATGGGGATCTCTGACAGCGCAGGGGGTTTGGGAATCTCAGGAGGCGAGATTACCAATCAATATTTTGGAACTCCGTGCGATTTTCAGAGCTCTTCAGTTCTGGCCTCTTCTGAAGAGAGAATCGTTTATTTGTTTTCAGACAGACAATGTCACAACAGTGGCATATGTCAATCATCAAGGGGGGACTCACAGTCCTCAGGCTATGAAAGAAGTATCTCGGATACTTGTATGGGCGGAATCCAGCTCCTGTCTAATTTCTGCGGTTCACATCCCAGGTATAGACAATTGGGAAGCAGATTATCTCAGTCGCCAGATGTTACATCCGGGCGAATGGTCTCTTCACCCAGAGGTATTTCTTCAGATTGTTCAAATCTGGGGGCTTCCAGAAATAGATCTGATGGCCTCTCATCTAAACAAGAAACTTCCCAGGTATCTGTCCAGATCCAGGGATCCTCAGGCGGAAGCGGTGGACGCATTGTCACTTCCTTGGAATTATCAACCTGCTTATATCTTTCCGCCTCTAGTTCTTCTTCCAAGAGTGATTTCCAAAATTCTAATGGAGCGTTCGTTTGTACTGCTGGCCGCACAGGTTTTGGTATGCGGATCTCGTTCGGATGGCAAGTTGCCAACCTTGGACACTTCCGTTAAGGCCAGACCTTCTATCTCAAGGCCCATTTTTCCATCAGGATCTCAAATCATTAAATTTGAAGGTATGGAGATTGAACGCTTAATACTTAGTCATAGAGGTTTCTCTGATTCAGTAATTAATACTTTGTTACAGGCTCGTAAATCTGTGTCTAGGAAGATCTATTACCGAGTCTGGAAGACTTACATTTCTTGGTGTTCTTCACATAAATTTTCTTGGCATTCTTTTAGAATTCCTAGAATTTTACAATTTCTTCAAGATGGTTTGGATAAGGGTTTGTCTGCAAATTCCTTGAAAGGTCAAATCTCTACTCTTTCGGTTCTTTTTCACAGAAAGATTGCTAATCATCCTGATATTCATTGTTTTGTAGAGGCTTTGGTTCGAATCAAGCCTGTCACTAAGTCAATTTCTCCTCCTTGGAGTCTCAATATGGTTCTGAGGGCTTTACACGCTCCTCCGTTTGAACCTATGCATTCTCTGGATATTAAATTACTTTCCTGGAAAGTTTTGTTCCTTTTGGCCATCTCTTCTGCTAGAAGAGTTTCTGAATTATCTGCTCTTTCTTGTGAATCTCCTTTTCTGATTTTTCATCAGGATAAGGCGGTGTTGCGGACTTCATTTAAATTTTTACCTAAAGTTGTGAATTCTAACAACATTAGTAGAGAAATTGTTGTCCCTTCATTGTGTCCTAATCCTAAGAATTCTCTGGAGAGATCTTTACATTCTTTGGATGTAGTTAGAGCTTTGAAATATTATGTTGAAGCTACTAAAGATTTCAGAAAGACTTCTAGTCTATTTGTTATCTTTTTTGGTTCTAGGAAAGGTCAGAAGGCTTCTGCCATTTCTTTAGCGTCTTGGTTAAAGTCTTTGATTCATCATGCTTATGTGGAGTCGGGTAAATCTCCGCCTCAAAGGATTACAGCTCATTCTACTAGGTCAGTTTCTACTTCCTGGGCTTTTAGGAATGAAGCTTCTGTTGATCAGATTTGCAAAGCAGCAACTTGGTCTTCTTTGCATACTTTTACTAAATTCTACCGTTTTGATGTTTTCTCTTCTTCTGAAGCAGTTTTTTGTAGAAAAGTACTTTAGGCAGCCGTTTCAGTTTGATTCTTCTGCTTATAATTTCAGTTTTTTTCATTATAAGATTAAAACTTTTTGATTTGGGCTGTGGATTATTTTTTCAGCGGAATTGGCTGTCTTTATTTTATCCCTCCCTCTCTAGTGACTCTTGCGTGGAACTTCCACATCTTGGGTATCTGCTATCCCATACGTCACTAGCTCATGGACTCTTGCTAATTACATGAAAGAAAACATAATTTATGTAAGAACTTACCTGATAAATTCATTTCTTTCATATTAGCAAGAGTCCATGAGGCCCACCCTTTTTGTGGTGGTTATGATTTTTTTGTATAAAGCACAATTATTCCAATTCCTTATTTTTGATGCTTTCGCTCCTTTCTTATCACCCCACTTCTTGCCTATTCGTTAAACTGAATTGTGGGTGTGGTGAGGGGTGTATTTATAGGCATTTTAAGGTTTGGGAAACTTTGCCCCTCCTGGTAGGTTTGTATATCCCATACGTCACTAGCTCATGGACTCTTGCTAATATGAAAGAAATGAATTTATCAGGTAAGTTCTTACATAAATTGTGGGGGGGTTTTGTGATTCAGACAGAGCATTTTTAAAAAGATTCCAGTTTTACTAGTTTTTACTATTATCAAATTTGCTTTGTTCCCATGATATTCTGTGTTTAAGAGATACCTAAATAGGCATCTGGAGCACTACATGGCAGGAAATATCTCTGCCATATAAATGGATATGCTGCTATATAGTGCTCGAGAAATAGGCCGGCTCCTAAGCATATGTCCCTGCTTTTCAACAAAAAATACCAAGAGAACAAAGAAAATTGATAATAGAAATAAATTAGAAAGCTATTTTAAAATTGTATGTTCCATCTGAATCATGAAATAAAAATGTTGTGTTTCCTATCCCTTTAACAGCAAGCACCAAGTAAATAGTTTATATTATCTAAATTTGTAAAGGATAATTAAAATGCTGTTTAAATGATTTTTACAAAATAAAAGAGCTATAATAAATAAAATACCCTCTGTTCCTAGGAGGAAGAAAATGAGGAGAGTGAGAAAGAAGCAGAGGATGAAGATGAGGAGGAAGAGTCTGATTAGTTGCAATAAGATTCTAATGCTCTTCCCCTACACCTGCTGCTCAGTGACTATTACTTGTATATACATTTGAAGTATATTTACAGTATATATTTGACTGTACTTTTTACAGAGATCACTCCCATCCAAGGGACAGAGGATTACAGGATGCTCCGGGCAAAGGAAAATTTAAGTAAAATAAAATATTGAACAGATCAAGCTAATAAAACGCTAATAAAACATGTCATCTGCTTGTACAGGATGATGTCACAATATTGCAACAAAACGAGAAAATCTAGTTTATACATATATTTTCCTACCATCGGCACTTGTATATAGTTAAACATTTCGCCAGTTACGAACCAATAAATATACATTTTTGGAGAGCTTCTCCAAGAAGAGATTATTAACTTTACGGACATATCAAGTGCAAATCCATATAAATCTTATATGTAATATTGAAAACAATTAAAAATACATTTTCATGTATCCTGTTTTGTTTCTTTGTTCAGATAAACTGTGCTTCAATAAACCCTTACACACACATATGGCATAGGATAAAGGAACTTAGAGGGTTTCTCAGCTCAAGTCCTCGGGGAACACTGAGAGGCTATAACATTCTCAACTTCACTCGGTTTGTTCAATAAGGACTGAAGTTGAGGAGCCCTGGGATGGATAATTAGTGCCTGAGTTAATAAAAAAAAAAAGTCAAAACCGGTATATACATTCTCAACCCGAAATAGGGAATGGTAGACGTGCTTTAGGCAAATTATCCATTGAATAACAAAGGTTCAATATATACAAGTTGCACTAACACCTAGATACTTGCTCTCAATTCTTTAATATTGCTAAGGACTATATTATGTCTCCATCTCTTTATTTTATATATATATATATATATATATATATATATATATATATATATATATATATATATATATATATACATACATATATACAATTGTATGCAAAAGTTTAGGCACCCCTGACAATTTCCATGATTTTCATTTATAAATAATTGGGTGTTTGGATGAGCAATTTCATTTTGATCTATCAAATAACTGAAGGACACAGTAATATTTCAGTAGAGAAATGAGGTTTATTGGATTAACAGAAAATGTGCAATATGCATCCAAACAAAATTAGAAAGGTGCATAAATTTGGGTACCCCAACAGAAATATCCCATCAATATTTAGTAGAGCTTGAGCAGAAATAACAGCCTCTAGATGCTTCCTATAGCCTGTAATGAGTGTCTGGATTCTGGATGAAGGTATATTGGTCCATTCCTCCTTGCGAAACATCTCCAGTTCAGTTAGGTTTGATGGTTTCCGAGCATGGACAGCCCGCTTCAAATCACCCCACAGATTTTCAATGATATTCAGGTCTGGGGACTGGGGTGGCCATTCCAGAACATTGTACTTGTTCCTCTGCATAAATGCCAGAGTAGATTTTGAGCAGTGTTTTTGGGTCGTCGTCTTGTTGAAATATCCAGCCCCAGCGTAAATACAACTTTGTGACCGATTCCTCAACATAATTCTCAAGTATCTGCTGATATTGAGTGGAATCCATGCGACCCTCAACTTTAACAAGATTCCCAGTACCGGCACTGGCCACACAGCCCCACAGCATGATGGAACATCCACCAAATTTTACTGTGGGTAGCAAGTATTTGTCTTGGAAAGCTGTGTTCTTTTGCCGCCATGCATAACGCCCCTTGTTATGACCAAATAACTCAATCAGTCCACAGCACCTTCTTCCAAAATGAAGCTGGCTTGTCCAAATGTGCATT
This sequence comes from Bombina bombina, assembly GCF_027579735.1. Taxonomy (NCBI): domain Eukaryota; kingdom Metazoa; phylum Chordata; class Amphibia; order Anura; family Bombinatoridae; genus Bombina; species Bombina bombina. The sequence continues at coordinate 403,438,623 of NC_069505.1, read as the reverse complement.
TGTGGTGTGTGTGCAGAAAAGGCTTCTTCCGCATCACTCTCCCATACAGATTCTCATTGTGCAAAGTGTGCTGAATTGTTGAACGATGCACAGTGACACCATCTGCAGCAAGATGATATTGTAGGTCTTTAGAGGTGGGCTGTTTGCTGTTTTTGACCGTTCTTAACATCCTTTGCCTCTCTGATATTTTACTTGGCCTGCCACTTCTGGCCTTCACAAGAACTGTGCCTGTGGTCTTCCATTTCCTAACTATGTTCCTCATAGTGGACACTGACAGCTTAAATCTCTGCAATAGCTTTTTGTAGCATTCCCCTAAACCATAATGTTGAACAATCTTTGTTTTCAGGTCATTTGAGAGTTGTTTTGAGGCCCCCATGTTGCCACTCTTCAGACGAGAGTCAAAGAGAACAACAACTTGCAATTGGCCACCTTAAATACCTTTTCTCATGATTGGATGCACCTGTCTATGAAGTTCAAGGCTTAATGGGCTCACCAAACCAATTGTGTGTTCCAATTAATCAGTGCTAGGTAGTTACAGGTATTCAAATCAACAAAATGACAAGGGTGCCCACATTTATGCATTTGTCTAATTTTGTTTTTATGCATATTGCACATTTTCTGTTAATCCAATAAACCTTATTTCAATAATGAAATGTTCCTGTGTCCTTCGGTTATTTGATAGATCAAAATGAAATTGCTCATCCAAACACCCAATTATTTATAAATGAAAATCATGGAAATTGTCAGGGGTGCCTAAACTTTTGCATACAACTGTGTATGTGTGTGTATATATATATAATCAGTTTGTTGACTCTACACTCAAGTCATTGCAGGAACATATGGTTATCTTTTTTTTTATTTACACAGTGTAAGGTCAAAGATTACTTTGTTGAAGTAAACAATAAGGTTTATGAATCACAACTGCTGAGAATAAATATGTATTTCTCCAACATAGGTGTGTCCGGTCCACGGCATCATCCTTACTTGTGGGATATTCTCCTCCCCAACAGGAAATGGCAAAGAGCCCAGCAAAGCTGGTCACATGATCCCTCCTAGGCTCCGCCTACCCCAGTCATTCTCTTTGCCGTTGTACAGGCAACATCTCCACGGAGATGGCTTAGAGTTTTTTAGTGTTTAACTGTAGTTTTTATTATTCAATCAAGAGTTTGTTATTTTGAAATAGTGCTGGTATGTACTATTTACTCAGAAACAGAAAAGAGATGAAGATTTCTGTTTGTATGAGGAAAATGATTTTAGCAACCGTAACTAAAATCCATGGCTGTTCCACACAGGACTGTTGAGAGCTACTAACTTCAGTTGGGGGAACAGTATGCAGTCTCTTGCTGCTTGAGGTATGACACATTCTAACAAGACGATGTAATGCTGGAAGCTGTCATTTTCCCTATGGGATCCGGTAAGCCATGTTTATTACGATCATAAATAAGGGCTTCACAAGGGCTTATTAAGACTGTAGACTTTTCTGGGCTAAATCGATTCATTATTAACACATATTTAGCCTTGAGGAATCATTTTATCTGGGTATTTTGATATAAGAATATCGGCAGGCACTGTATTAGACACCTTATTCCTTAGGGGCTTTCCCAAAGCATAAGCAGAGCCTCATTTTCGCGCCGGTGTGGCGCACTTGTTTTTGAGAGGCATGGCATGCAGTCGCATGTGTGTGGAGCTCTGATACTTAGAAAAGACTTTCTGAAGGCGTCATTTGGTATCGTATTCCCCTTTGGGCTTGGTTGGGTCTCAGCAAAGCAGATACCAGGGACTGTAAAGGGGTTAAAGTTTAAAACGGCTCCGGTTCCGTTATTTTAAGGGTTAAAGCTTCCAAATTTCTCAACAGGCTGAACCTGATGTGATTGCGTTTAAATTTAAGTTGGAACATCTCCGCATTCTGCTTAAGGAGGTATTATCCACTCTGGATGATTGTGACAAGTTGGTCATCCCAGAGAAGCTATGTAAAATGGACAAGTTCCTAGAGGTGCCGGGGCTCCCAGAAGCTTTTCCTATACCCAAGCGAGTGGCGGACATTGTTAATAAAGAATGGGAAAGGCCCGGTATTCCGTTCGTCCCTCCCCCCATATTTAAAAAATTGTTTCCTTTGGTCGACCCCAGAAAGGACTTATGGCAGACAGTCCCCAAGGTCGAGGGAGCGGTTTCCACTTTAAACAAACGCACCACTATACCCATAGAGGATAGTTGTGCTTTCAAAGATCCTATGGATAAAAAATTAGAAGGTTTGCTTAAAAAGATGTTTGTTCAGCAGGGTTACCTTCTACAACCAATTGCATGCATTGTCCCTGTCGCTACAGCCGCATGTTTCTGGTTCGATGAGCTGATAAAGGCGGTCGATAGTGATTCTCCTCCTTATGAGGAGATTATGGACAGAATCAATGCTCTCAAATTGGCTAATTCTTTCACCCTAGACGCCACTTTGCAATTGGCTAGGTTAGCGGCTAAGAATTCTGGGTTTGCTATTGTGGCGCGCAGAGCGCTTTGGTTGAAATCTTGGTCGGCTGACGCGTCTTCCAAGAACAAGCTACTTAACATTCCTTTCAAGGGGAAAACGCTGTTTGGCCCTGACTTGAAAGAGATTATCTCTGATATCACTGGGGGTAAGGGCCACGCCCTTCCTCAGGATCGGCCTTTCAAGGCAAAAAATAAACCTAATTTTCGTCCCTTTCGAAGAAACGGACCAGCCCGAGGTGCTACGTCCTCTAAGCAAGAGGGTAATACTTCTCAAGCCAAGCCAGCTTGGAGACCAATGCAAGGCTGGAACAAGGGAAAGCAGGCCAAGAAACCTGCCACTGCTACCAAGACTGCATGAAATGTTGGCCCCCGATCCGGGACCGGATCTGGTGGGGGGCAGACTCTCTCTCTTCGCTCAGGCTTGGGCAAGAGATGTTCTGGATCCTTGGGCGCTAGAAATAGTCTCCCAAGGTTATCTTCTGGAATTCAAGGGACTTCCCCCAAGGGGGAGGTTCCACAGGTCTCAGTTGTCTTCAGACCACATAAAAAGACAGGCATTCTTACATTGTGTAGAAGACCTGTTAAAAATGGGAGTGATTCATCCTGTTCCATTAAGAGAACAAGGGATGGGGTTCTACTCCAATCTGTTCATAGTTCCCAAAAAAGAGGGAACGTTCAGACCAATCTTAGATCTCAAGATCTTAAACAAGTTTCTCAAGGTTCCATCGTTCAAGATGGAAACCATTCGAACTATTATTCCTTCCATCCAGGAAGGTCAATTCATGACCACGGTGGATTTAAAGGATGCGTATCTACATATTCCTATCCACAAGGAACATCATCGGTTCCTAAGGTTCGCATTCCTGGACAAGCATTACCAGTTCGTGGCGCTTCCTTTCGGATTAGCCACTGCTCCAAGGATTTTCACAAAGGTACTAGGGTCCCTTCTAGCTGTGCTAAGACCAAGGGGCATTGCTGTAGTACCTTACTTGGACGACATTCTGATTCAAGCGTCGTCCCTTCCTCAAGCAAAGGCTCACACGGACATCGTCCTGGCCTTTCTCAGATCTCACGGATGGAAAGTGAACGTGGAAAAGAGTTCTCTATCTCCGTCAACAAGGGTTCCCTTCTTGGGAACAATAATAGACTCCTTAGAAATGAGGATATTTCTGACAGAGGCCAGAAAATCAAAGCTTCTAGACTCTTGTCGGATACTTCATTCCGTTCCTCTTCCTTCCATAGCTCAGTGCATGGAAGTGATCGGGTTGATGGTAGCGGCTATGGACATAGTTCCTTTTGCGCGCATTCATCTAAGACCATTACAACTGTGCATGCTCAGTCAGTGGAATGGGGATTATACAGACTTGTCTCCGAAGATACAAGTAAATCAGAGGACCAGAGACTCACTCCGTTGGTGGCTGTCCCTGGACAACCTGTCACAAGGGATGACATTCCGCAGACCAGAGTGGGTCATTGTCACGACCGACGCCAGTCTGATGGGCTGGGGCGCGGTCTGGGGATCCCTGAAAGCTCAGGGTCTTTGGTCTCGGGAAGAATCTCTTCTACCGATAAATATTCTGGATCTGAGAGCGATATTCAATGCTCTCAAGGCTTGGCCTCAGCTAGCGAGGGCCAAGTTCATACGGTTTCAATCAGACAACATGACAACTGTTGCGTACATCAACCATCAGGGGGGAACAAGAAGTTCCCTAGCGATGGAAGAAGTGACCAAAATCATTCTATGGGCGGAGTCTCACTCCTGCCACCTGTCCGCTATCCACATCCCAGGAGTGGAAAATTGGGAAGCGGATTTTCTGAGTCGTCAGACATTGCATCCGGGGGAGTGGGAACTCCATCCGGAAATCTTTGCCCAAGTCACTCAGCTGTGGGGCATTCCAGACATGGATCTGATGGCCTCTCGTCAGAACTTCAAAGTTCCTTGCTACGGGTCCAGATCCAGGGATCCCAAGGCGGCTCTAGTGGATGCACTAGTAGCACCTTGGACCTTCAAACTAGCTTATGTGTTCCCGCCGTTCCCTCTCATCCCCAGGCTGGTAGCCAGGATCAATCAGGAGAGGGCGTCGGTGATCTTGATAGCTCCTGCGTGGCCACGCAGGACTTGGTATGCAGATCTGGTGAATATGTCATCGGCTCCACCTTGGGAGCTACCTTTGAGACGAGACCTTCTTGTTCAGGGTCCGTTCGAACATCCGAACCTGGTTTCACTCCAGCTGACTGCTTGGAGATTGAACGCTTGATCTTATCGAAGCGAGGGTTCTCAGATTCTGTTATCGATACTCTTGTTCAGGCCAGAAAGCCTGTAACTAGAAAGATTTACCACAAAATTTGGAAAAAATATATCTGTTGGTGTGAATCTAAAGGATTCCCTTGGGACAAGGTTAAGATTCCTAAGATTCTATCCTTCCTTCAAGAAGGATTGGAAAAAGGATTATCTGCAAGTTCCCTGAAGGGACAGATTTCTGCCTTGTCTGTGTTACTTCACAAAAAGCTGGCAGCTGTGCCAGATGTTCAAGCCTTTGTTCAGGCTCTGGTTAGAATTAAGCCTGTTTACAAACCTTTGACTCCTCCTTGGAGTCTCAATTTAGTTCTTTCAGTTCTTCAGGGGGTTCCGTTTGAACCCTTACATTCCGTTGATATTAAGTTATTATCTTGGAAAGTTTTGTTTTTGGTTGCAATCTCTTCTGCTAGAAGAGTTTCAGAATTATCTGCTCTGCAGTGTTCTCCTCCTTATCTGGTGTTCCATGCAGATAAGGTGGTTTTACGTACTAAACCTGGTTTTCTTCCAAAAGTTGTTTCTAACAAAAACATTAACCAGGAGATTATCGTACCTTCTCTGTGTCCGAAACCAGTTTCAAAGAAGGAACGTTTGTTGCACAATTTGGATGTTGTTCGCGCTCTAAAATTCTATTTAGATGCTACAAAGGATTTTAGACAAACATCTTCCTTGTTTGTTGTTTATTCTGGTAAAAGGAGAGGTCAAAAAGCAACTTCTACCTCTCTCTCTTTTTGGATTAAAAGCATCATCAGATTGGCTTACGAGACTGCCGGACGGCAGCCTCCCGAAAGAATCACAGCTCATTCCACTAGGGCTGTGGCTTCCACATGGGCCTTCAAGAACGAGGCTTCTGTTGATCAGATATGTAGGGCAGCGACTTGGTCTTCACTGCACACTTTTACCAAATTTTACAAGTTTGATACTTTTGCTTCTTCTGAGGCTATTTTTGGGAGAAAGGTTTTGCAAGCCGTGGTGCCTTCCATTTAGGTGACCTGATTTGCTCCCTCCCTTCATCCGTGTCCTAAAGCTTTGGTATTGGTTCCCACAAGTAAGGATGACGCCGTGGACCGGACACACCTATGTTGGAGAAAACAGAATTTATGTTTACCTGATAAATTACTTTCTCCAACGGTGTGTCCGGTCCACGGCCCGCCCTGGTTTTTTTTAATCAGGTCTGATAATTTATTTTCTTTAACTACAGTCACCACGGTACCATATGGTTTCTCCTATGCAAATATTCCTCCTTAACGTCGGTCGAATGACTGGGGTAGGCGGAGCCTAGGAGGGATCATGTGACCAGCTTTGCTGGGCTCTTTGCCATTTCCTGTTGGGGAGGAGAATATCCCACAAGTAAGGATGACGCCGTGGACCGGACACACCGTTGGAGAAAGTAATTTATCAGGTAAACATAAATTCTGTTTTTGTTGCAAGGTTTAAACTGGATAGAAACATGAATTACTTAGTAAAGTAATGTCAGAACCCAGGTATAAACTTAGCATTTTCTTAGATGGTAATATAAGAGCAAGGTGTTTCTATGGCTGCCACATGTAACTAAATACTAAAGATACAGCAGAAAGACCGAGTCAATTACCAGTAGGATTATTGTGTTAACACTGAGAAAATATCAGAAGATGGCGAGTACAAGCCAAGTTATAATTATAACAGAAGCACATGTAAGCTTTTGAGGAACAAATTACTGAGGAGCGGTACCAGCAAAATATTAAGCATGAGGATAAAGTATGTACCTGGAAAATATCCAATAGATGCGGTAAGCAGGAGAGAGTTGATACGGCTTGAGGCGGAGAGCTAGGCAGATGAGAGCGGCAGCGCTGAAGCCGACAAGATGGCGTGTGACGTCACCGCTCCACGATGCAGGAGAGACGGATCAGCTGATCGGAGCTAGATGGCCATAGCGGTAGTAGAAACAGTAGATCCAACTTGATGTCCGTACAGAAAGGTATAGCAGAGGATCGTTATGCAGGGCAGGTTGTAGACTTGAACTTGTATCCAAGATAGCAACAAAAGAACGTTAGCTCAGGCTGATACACTATGAGGATAAGTGTAACAATATCAAGAGATGTGGGAAGAAGGGAGGTGGCTTAAATAGCGTAGCAGTGGAAGTGGAAAAACAATTAAAGGTATAGCAGAATGAGATACAAATTAACACAATAAGTTTCTGGCAAATGAAAACATGACAGGATGCTCCCCTCAATGAGCCACACCCAGGTGGTAAATCGCCATAGAACAGGCTAACAATGGTTTTGAGCTGGTTGTTCGTTCCTGTGAGTGCATTTCTCTCTGTGTGTATTTAGTCTCCCTATGGGAAAAAGGGGAAACCAGACGTGGACTCCTTGCTCAGTGTGCTTAGAGGAATACTGCTACACCTCACTGACGAAGCCCAATGAAGGCCGAAACGATCGTCTGGGGTTGCTGTGTTCCTTGTTCAGAGAGGAATTGCCTGGTATTTCGGCGCTGGACTGACCGTAATAGGCGGGATCAGACTGATATACTACAGGAAAGTTCTGCTCTGTGAAAAGCATTGCTGGGCTAAAAGAAGTTGCACCCAGGCGGTAAATCGCCATAGAACAGGCTAACAATGGTATTGAGCTGGTTGTTCGTTCCTGTGAGTGCATTTCTCTCTGTGTGTATTTAGTCTCCCTATGGGAAAAAGGGGAAACCAGACGTGGACTCCTTGCTAAGTGTGCTTAGAGGAATACTGCTACACCTCACTGACGAGGCCCAATGAAGGCCGAAACGATCGTCTGGGGTTGCTGTGTTCCTTGTTCAGAGAGGAATTGCCTGGTATTTCGGCGCTGGACTGACCGTAATAGGCGGGATCAGACTGATATACTACAGGAAATATCTGCTCTGTGAAAAGCATTGCTGGGCTAAAAGAAGTTGCACACAGGTGGTAAATCGCCATAGAACAGGCTAACAATGGTATTGAGCTGGTTGTTCGTTCCTGTGAGTGCATTTCTCTCTGTATGTATTTAGTCTCCGTGGTTCGTGCGTGAGGACGATCCGGATTCCTTTGATGGAAGCGGGACATCAGTCTAGGGGCTGATATATTGGTAGCAGGTTCCCAGGAGTTGTGTTCCACAGTGTAGCCTTTCCAACTTATCAGGTACTGCAGTGCACCCCAAACATTCTGGAATCTAGGATGGATTGAACCTCATACTCTATGTTGGGGTCGATGGTAACGGGAGGTAATCGTTGTTTTGGAGTGGAATCTCGTACAGTCCGGTATGGTTTTGCCAAGGATACATGGAAGGTAGGGTGTATTTTGAGAGTACTGGGTAGTTATAAACAAACAGCGTTGTCATTTATGATCTTGATTATTGGGAATGGACCAATAAATAAAGGTGAAAGTTTCTTACTTGGAGTATTGAGATGTAGGTTTTTGGTTGACAACCAAACTAAATCTCCAAGAGAATAGTGTGGTGGAGCATTCCTCCAAGTCATAATATTGCTTTTATTTATTTTTTGCTTCTTCAATAGCAGAGCTTACTTTCGCAAAATTGGAGGTGATAGTACTTGAGAGATCACTGATATGTGGTGAAGAACTGATTTGAGGCAGTAGTTGAAAAGTCGGATGGAATCCGTAATTGATGAAAACGGAGTCTGATTGGTTGTGGAATGAACAGTGTTGTTTAATGTGAATTCAGCATACGGGAGAAGTTGAGACCAGGAGTCTTGATTAAAATGACAGTAACTTCTTAGAAATTGTTCAATGCTCTGGTTAGACCTCTCGGTCTGACCATTAGTCTGAGGGTGATAAGAGGATGAGAGTCGTTTGTCGATATTGAAGGTTTTGCAAAATTCTGCCCAGAGACAACTAGTGAACTGAGAGCCACGGTCTGTTAGGATTTGTTGTGGGAGTCCATGAAGTCTGAAGATATTTGTTAAATGCAAGTGTAGTTTCAGCAGCAGTAGGGAGCTTGTGGTAGGGTATCAAATGTAACATTTTACTGAAAAGATCTACCACAACAAGGATTGTTGTGTTATTACAGGATTTTGGGAGATCGACTATGTAATCTAAGGCTATGTCTGCCCAGGGTCGTGTTGGAGTGGGAAGTGGCATGAGTAACCCATAGGGCCGGTGTTTTGACCGTTTAGTGGTGGCACAAACTGAACAGCTGTTAATGTAAGTTATGTCTGTAGTCATTTCAGGCTACCAATAGGATCTTTTAATGAGTTCCTGAGCCTTGTGAATTCCAGTATGTCCAGCGAGTAAGGATTCGTGGGCTGAATGTAATAACAAATCTCTGATAGATGGTGGTACATATAATTTATCATCATAGTAGTACAAGGAGTCCTGTTTCAACTGTAGATTTTGTAAGGGTTTTGTTGCATCTTTATGTTGTTAGTCTCTTATGAACGGGATAGAATCTATGAGGAAGAGTAGGTATTTATTTTCGGGTATAACAGAATGTTTTGGATAAGTGAGAGTAGTACGTCCAGGCAGGCGTGACAGAGCATCTGCCTTCCCATTCTATAGGTAATGAGAAAGTTAAATCTGGAAAAATACAAATTCCAACAAACATGACGGGCAGTGAGAGTTTTTGTGCATATCAAGTACTGCAAATTCCGGTGTTCAGTGTAGACTATGGTTGGGTAGGTAACACCCTCAAGGAGGTGACGCCACTGTTCAAAGGCAACCTTAATAGCCAGCAATTCTTTATCACCCACAGGGTAATGCATCTCTGGAGCGGTTAAGCACCTTGAAAAAAAGGCGACTGGGTGTAAAGGTTTTTGTAAGTGTTCTCTTTGTGAAAGGACTGCTCCAATGGCGTAATCGGAGGCATCAACCTCCAATACGTATTGGAGCTGGTTATTTGGGTAATGTAGGATGGGTGCTGTAGTAAACTTCTGCTTTAAGTGGTCAAAAGCCTTTTGAGAGTCAGTGGTCCAAAGAAATTTGATATTCGATTTTGTAAAATTAGTGAGTGGCTTAGCTATTGCTGCGACGTTTTTTATGAATTTTCGGTAGAAATTTGCAAAGCCTAAAAAACTTTGTTCCTGTTTCTTATTACTTGGTTGTGGCCAACGTTGAATGGTAGTAATTTTAGAATCGTCCATCTGTATTCCAAATTCGAAGATCTGGTAACCAAGAAAAGTGATATTTTTTGTGTGGAATATGCACTTCTCGGCTTTAGCGTATAGGGAATGAGAGTGAAGTCGACACAATACTTGTCTAACATGTTTTGTGTGTTCTGGTGTTTTCGAATATATCAAGATATCGTCGAGATAGATCACTACGAAGGTGTCAAGGATATCTTTAAAGATATCGTTAATAAAGTGCTGGAAGGTTGCTGGAGCGTTACAGAGACCGAATGGCATGACGGTGTACTCGTACAAGCCATAGCGAGTACGAAACGCCGTCAGCCATTCGTCTCCAGCCCTTATACGTACGAGGTTATATGCGCCACGTAAGTCCAGCTTGGTGAACACCTTAGCACCTTCCAAACGCTCAATCAGCTCTGGGATGAGGGGCAAAGGATATCGTTTTTTAATAGTAACCTTGTTCAATTGCCTGTAATCCACTATAGGTCTTAAACTGCCATCTTTATTTTTTACAAAAAACATACCCGCAGCAGCGGAGGTTGATGGTCTTATGAAAATTTTCTTCAATGTAGGATTTTATGTGTTTCAGCTCTGGTTTAGACAGGGAACATGTGACCACAGGGTATGACTGCACCTGGGAGTAAATCGATCGGGCAGTCATACTTGCGATGTGGAGGTAAATTTTGGGATTCTTTTTTACTAAATACATCTAAAAAATCGATATAATCACTAGGTATCTCGATATCAGTGGGAGTAAGAGGGGATTGTAGGAACAAAGTAGGGAAGCAAGTAGTTGAACAATAATCAGAATTGAACTTCACACTGAGACTGGACCAAGAAATCTGGGGGTTATGTTGTTTTAACCATTGCAAGCCTAGAATAAGAGGAAAGACAGGTGATGTTATAACGTTTAATGAAATGTACTGCCTATGGTGGTCTTGTGTGGATAGAAGAAGAGGTATTGTTTAATAGAGCACAGGACCAGAGGGCAGAACCTCCCCATCAATTCCCCTTAAAGGTACAGGAGCCTTTTTTTTTTTTTATAAGTGGTATTTTAATTTTTGTGGCAAAGGACACGTCAATGTAAGAGACTGAAGCACCAGAGTCAATTATCCCTGAGACGGTCACCCGAAGTTGATCCCACTGCAATAGAAGGGATAAATTACAGTAGCTTGTAGAGTTAGAAACAGCGTTTAGAGAATAATAAGGCTGATAAGTCTTACCCTTATTCTGTCTTTGGAGGATTGGACAGGCTTTAACTGTATGCTCTTCTGAAGCACAATACATGCATAAGTTCTGAGTGCGTCTTCTTAATTTTTCTTGATTACTTAATGGGCCTTTGAGGAAAGCAATTTCCATAGGTTCACTAGTGTTTTTAGGATGTGTATAGGAAGGTAAAGTGGGGTTATGTTTTTTATGTGTTGACTCATGATATGCTCTCTCATGTTGTCTCTCTCTAAGCCTTCTGTCAATACTAATACTAAGGTTTATTAATTCCTCCAAAGTGTGGGGTATTTCAATACGTGAGAGCTCATCTTTAATGCTCTCTGACAACCCTAAGCGGAATTGGTTCTTTAGTGACAGGTTATTCCACTGGGTGTCTTTAGCTAGCCTCTTAAAATCAGCAATGTAATCCTCTACATCCCTTCTTTTCTGCCTTAACGACCGCATAGCTGTTTCAGCGGTTAGTTGCTTGTAAGGGTCATCGTAGAGCTGACCCAAGGCAAAAAAGAATGAATCTAGAGAATTAAGTATATCATCATTTGTCTCCAAAAATGAGTTAGCCCAACTTCTGGGTTCTGCTCTTAAATAAGATATGGTGGTCATCACTTTAACCCTGTCATTAGGATATGTGTAAGGTTTTAGTGCATATAATAATAGACAGGAGTTTTTAAAATCCCTGAACTGCTTTCTATCTCCTGAGAATAAATCAGGGAGACTAACTTGAGGTTCCTGGAAACGTGTTCTACTATCTACAAAGTCTTTAATATATGTTTTCAGCCCCTCATTTTCTTGTTTGAGGGTATTGAGGCCATCAGTTAAAACATCCATTTTTTGAGAAAGAGATTGTATATGAGTTGTCATCTCAGCTGGATCCATTTTAAATAGTGGCTTGATATTCTGTAAGGTCAAATATTACTTTGTTGAAGTAAACAAGGTTTATGAATCACAACTGCTGAGAATAAATATGTATTTTGTTGCAAGGTTTAAACTGGATAGAAACATGAATTACTTAGTAAAGTAATGTCAGAACCCAGGTATAAACTTAGCATTTTCTTAGATGGTAATATAAGAGCAAGGTGTTTCTATGGCTGCCACATGTAACTAAATACTAAAGATACAGCAGAAAGGCCAAGTCAATTACCAGTAGGATTATTGCGTTAACACAGAGAAAATATCAGAAGATGGCGAGTACAAGCCAAGTTATAATTATAACAGAAGCACATGTAAGCTTTTGAGGAACAAATTACTGAGGAGCGGTACCAGCAAAATATTAAGCATGAGGATAAAGTATGCACCTGGAGAATATCCAATAGATGCGGTAAGCAGGAGAGAGTTGATACGGCTTGAGGCGGAGAGCAAGGCAGATGAGAGCGGCAGTGCTGAAGCTGACAAGATGACGTGTGACGTCACCGCTCCACGATGCAGGAGAGACGGATCAGCTGATCGGAGCTAGATGGCCGTAGCGGTAGTAGAAACAGTAGATCCAACTTGATGTCCGTACAGAAAGGTATAGCAGAGGATCGTTATGCAGGGCAGGTTGGAGACTTGAACTTGTATCCAAGATAGCAACAAAAGAACGTTAGCTCAGGCTGATACACTATGAGGATAAGTGTAACAATATCAAGCGATGTGGGAAGAAGGGAGGTGGCTTAAATAGCGTAGCAGTGGAAGTGGAAAAACAATTAAAGGTATAGCAGAATGAGATACAAATTAACACAATAAGTTTCTGGCAAATGAAAACATGACACACAGTCATTCAAGTTGCTTCAAACATACCCAGTTTAAGCAGTTCATGAACAAAAAAGGTACAAATAGCTCTAAACCTCAGGTTTTATATTTCTGAATACTCATAGGAGATTGATTATGCTCAAAATAATAATCTATCCAATTTGAGTTACGTCAGCAAATTATCCTATGTATTTTCCACAACTGATTCAATCTTAGAGCATACACCAGACCAAGGCATCAGAAGTACAACACAAAATCATCTGAGTCACTAAAACACTTTGTCAGTTTACACTCTGTAGGGCATTCCTGCCTCCCTCTCATCCAATACTGCACCCTGAAACAATAATTAAGCTACATTCACACAAATCTCCACAAGCTCAGGTCATGGCCACCCACACAAGGTAATATTGCTTTCTTTCTAATGACACGGTGAGTCCACGGATCATCAGTAATTACTGTTGGGAATATCACTCCTGGCCAGCAGGAGGGGGCAAAGAGCACCACAGCAGAGCTGTTAAGTATCACTTCCCTACCCACAATCCCCCTGTCATTATCTTTGCCTACAATGCAAGGAGGTGGTAAAGTTTAGGTGTCTGAAAAGAAGTTTTCTCCAACATTGGTGTGTCCGGTCCACGGCGTCATCCTTACTTGTAGGAATATTCTCTTCCCCAACAGGAAATGGCAAAGAGCACAGCAAAAGCTGCCCATATAGCCCCCCCTCTGGCTCCGCCCCCCAGTCATTCTCTTTGCCGCTCTGAACAAGTAGCATCTCCACGGAGATGGTGAAGAGTATGTGGTGCTAGTTGTAGTTTTTTTATTCTTCTATCAAGAGTTTGTTATTTTAAAATAGTGCCGGTTTGTACTATTTACTCTAAAACAGAAAAGGATGAAGAGTTCTGTTTAAAAGTGGAGTATGATTTTAGCAGCAGTAACTAAAATCAATTGCTGTTCCCACGCAGGACTGTTGAGCCCAGAGAACTTCAGTTGGGGGGAACAGTTTGCAGACTTTTCTGCTCAAGGTATGACTAGTCCATTTTCTAACAACACTTAGTAATGCTAGAAGACTGTCATTTTCCCTCTTTGGGATCGGTAAGCCATTTTCTTAGACTCATAACAGAAAGGCTTATTAATGGGCTATATACTGGTTGACATCTATTGTGGGCAAAATCGATTGATTTATTCGATATTTATAAGTTGTTTGAAGTGTTTTAAAACTTGAAAATACTTTGGTAACGTTTTTAAGCGCCAGGCAGTCGTTTAGACACCTTTTCCA